>NC_143579.1:108378693-108978693 GCF_048544385.1 Mastigoproctus giganteus
TGAGTGTGCAAGTGTGAGAAGGTGAATGAATGAGGGCGAGTGATTGAGTGTCAGAGTGAATGAATGTAAGAGAGTGAATGAAAGAGTCTGAATGAGTGAGTTTGATTGAATGACAGCGAGTGTGAGAGAGAGTGAATGAATGACAGCGAGTGAGAGTGAATGAGTGATTGAGAGTGAATGAGAGTGTGAGAACGACTGAGTGAATGAGTGAGTGAATGACTGAGTATGAGAGAGAGAGAATGAGTGAATGACAGAGAGTGTGAAAGAGTGAGTAAAAGTGAATGAATGTGACAGAGTGAATGACAGTGAGTATGAGAGCATGAGTGAATGTCAGTGAGTGTGAGAGAGAGAATGAGTTAGAGTGCGAATTGAGTTAGAGTGCGAATGAGTGAGTGGGCGTGAGAGAGAATGAATGAATGACAGCGAGTGTGAGAGTGAGTGAAAGAGCATGAGTGAGTGCGAGTGAGTGAGTGTGACTGAATGACAATGAATGTGAGCGAGAGTGAATGAATGAGAGTGAGTAAAAGTGAATGAGTGTGACAGAGCGAGTGAGAGTGAATGAATGAGAGTGAGTAAAAGTGAATGAGTGTGACAGAGCGAATGAGAGTGAATGAGTGAGAGTGAATGAGTGAGCGTGAATGACTGAGTATGAGAGAGAGAGTGAGTGAATTACAGTATGAGGGAGAGAGAGAGAGAATGAGTGAGTGAATGAGTGTGATGAATGACAGTGAGTGTGAGTGAGAGTGAATGAATGACAGCGAGTGCGAGAGAGTGAGTAAAGTGAATGAGTGTGACAGAGCGAGTGAATGAGTGAGTATGAGAGAGAGAGTGAGTGAATTACAGTGTGTGGGAGAGAGAGAGAGAATGAGTGAGTGAATAAGTGTGATGAATGACAGTGAGTGTGAGTGAGAGTGAATGAATGACAGCGAATGCGAGAGAGTGAGTAAAAGTGAATGAGTGAGTGGTTATGAATGAGTGTGACAGAGCGAGTAAGAGTGAATGAGAGTGAGTGAGTGAGAGTGAATGAGAGAGAATTACAGTGTGTGGGGGAGAGAGAGAGAATGAGTGAATTACAGTGTGTGGGGGGGGAGAGAGAGAGAATGAGTGTGAGTGTGAATGAGTGAATATGACTGAATGACAGTGAGTGTGAGCAAGAGAGATTGAATGACAGCGAGTGCGAGAGAGTGTGTATGAATGAGTGTGACAGAGCGAGTGAGTGTGAGTGAGTAAATGACAGTGAGTGTGTGTGAGAGAGAGAATGAGTGAGTGAGTAAGTGAATGAGTAAGAGATTGAATGAGTGAGTGTGAGAGAGTGTGAATGAGTGAGTGTGAGAGAGTGTGAATGAGTGAGTGAGAGTGAATGAGTGAGTGTGAATGAGTGAGTGAGAGTGAATGAGTGAGTGAGTGACAGCAAGTGTGAAAGAGTGAGTAAAGGTGAATGAATGTGACAGAGCGAATGAATGAGTGAATGACAGTGAGTATGAGAGAGAGCATGAGTGAATGTCAGTGAGTGTGAGAGAGAGAATGAGTGAGTGAGCGTGAGAGAGAATGAATGAATGACAGCGAGTGTGAGTGAGTGCGAGTGAGTGAGTGCGACTGAATGACAATGAGTGTGAGCGAGAGTGAATGAATGAGAGTGAGTGAGTAAAAGTGAATGAGTGTGACAGAGCGAGTGAGAGTGAATGAGTGAGCGTGAATGAGTGAATGAATGACTGAGTATGAGAGAGAGAGTGAGTGAATTACAATGTGTGGGAGAGAGAGAGAATGAGTGTGATAAATGACAGTGAGTGTGAGCGAGAGTGAATGAATCACAGCGAGTGCGAGAGTGTGAGTAAAAGCGAATGAGTGAGTGGTTATGAATGAGTGTGACAGCGAGTGAGTGAATGAGAGTGAGTGAGTGAGTATGAGAGAGAGAATGAGTGAATTACAGTGTGTGGGAGAGAGAGTGAATGAATGACAGCGAGTGTGAAAGAGTGAGTAAAAGTGAATGAGTGAGTGGTTATGAATGAGTGTGACAGAGCGAGTGAGTGTGAGTGAATGAGTATAAGACAGAGAATGAGTAAATGACAGTGAGTGTGTGTGTGTGTGTGAGAGAGAGAGAGAAGGAGTGAGTGAATGAGTGAGTGAGTGTGAGAGCGAGTGAGTAAATGACTGAGTATGAGAGAGAGAGAGAGAGAGAGAGAGAGAGAGAGACAGGGAGTGTGAGAGAGAATGAGTGAATGAGTGTGAATGAATGGCAGCGAGTGTGAATCAGCAAATGACAGCGAGTGTGAGAGAGAGAATGAGTGAATTACAGTGAGTGAATGAGAGAGAGATGAGAGAGAGAGAGAGAGAGAGAAAGAGAGGGAGTGAGTGAGAGTGAGTGAGTGAGAGTGAGTGTGAGAGAGATCCCCATGTTCACAGCAGCTCATAACATCATTAGTGGCAATAGATGTGATGTACACAAGGTAAAACTGGCTGTCTAGCATGTTATTGAAACAGTTTTTGTGATTTCTAAGCATGTCTAATGACACAAGGAAACCACTAGGTTATAAGTGCAAGTTTTAGATCTTGTCAATGAGGCCTTGTCTGTTTCTGAAAGTATGGGCCTTGGTTGGTATACCCTATATTTGTGAAGCAGAGTGAATCTGAAGGATAATTTCTTGTGGCTGTATACAGGATGTGGTTATCTTCAAAATTAATGGAGTCTCTGTCATGAATGGTTCGAACTCTGTTAAAGCTGAAGGGGAAATTAACAAAAAAAAAAATCTATTTTTGGTGACATGCTAGGAATGAGTAGGCACAACAGGTCAAAACTGAGCGTGTTTTTTTTAATTCTCCATTACTTGTATGGTACCTGTGAAATTCCATACTTTGTTTTAATTATAAAAAAAATATAATAATTATTAGCTTCTACTTTACTTAAATTGAAAATGTTCTATTAATTATGAATTGTGAAACTCGATTACATAATATCACCCAAAAATAACCGACAGAAAACAATAATAACAAAGAATATTTTTTATCATATCTCTTAGAATTTAAGGTCACTTTTCTTCCAAAGTGTAACACAGATACCTGCATGGCATCTGGCAGACCCCGACATTAACAGTTGTGTTTTTGTCACTGTTCATATTTAGCTGGCAAAAACTAATCTCTATGACAAGCTTAGACAGCTTTGCTAGTGTATTATAGATATCATGAGAGAATGGAAGTTGTATAAGAAAGATATGCTTTTGCTCATATGGCATCTGTTAAAACACCAAAGAAAAAAATTAATTTCTTGAATTTATAGTAGCTCATGGAATAACTTTCTGCAATCAGCATATCATGCCCTCAGTCAATCCTTGTCAATTTTTTTTTTATCTATATTTATCAAATTTTAAAAAATGGAAATGCAGAAGATGAAAAAGGTAATTTTTAGCAATTGCATGGTTTTCGCTATTACAATCATTTTGAATTTATTATTGAGAAAGAGAATACACATGTTTCAGCAGTCACCTAAAGGATTACTCAGTAAAGAAATCAAAGAAAATGTTTTCAAATCAGCTATTAGGGGTTCAGCTGTATGGACAGAGTAGATAAATTGCACAAATTGCTGAAATATTGTCTGGGGATTTCATTGACTCTCGCATGACAGACTGAAGGTTAACATAGGATTACAAAAGTAAAATAACTGCTCTTCACGGAATAACTGGCCCCTTGAACTGAACAACTGAAAATAACATGTCACAAACCACGGGGTACAAAAAACTACCACGTTGTTTGTACACCGTGGCTTTGAGTGCAGTAGTCATTAACAGTACAATAATTGGCAAGTTGCTGTTGTAGATCATTGAAGAAATAAAAATATAAGGCTGTAGCTGCATATATTGTATTTCATGTACAATTTACAGGTCATACATTGGTGTATTTTCTACCCACTTCACAATACACCTACAGGTATGAGGAAAAAAACACATTTTGGGATGCAAATAAAACTACATCATTTAATATTCTTGTATCTATGTTTATGTTTTATGATAGGCTACATGAACTTTAAAATTATAATTTATGCTTAGTTAATCTATGTGATTTATGCTTTGAAAACCAGAAAAGGCTGAGGTTTTTTTTTAGGGACTCTGGACACGCATTTTGTTAAAAGAACACTAATGTTCTTTTCTAACACCGTCTCCTCTAATGTTGAGGAGACGGTGTTAGAAAAAAACATCCTGTAACATGTAACATCTGTAAAATCCGGTGGTGTTGAAACCAAAACTTAAAAAATGTATTATCTTATGTTTAATAAAACCACCCTTAGCAAAGAATTCACAGCATTTTGCTAAACTAGTGCTCCCACAGTCAGTGGCGGATCTTAACAGAAAATGTGCATTACCTCGAAAACTGTTAATTTGGGGCCCGATGTTCACCGGGACTTTTTTGCTTATTTAACTTATAATTTTCACCTTTATATTACTATATTATTATTGATCATTATTTTTGAAACATGCTGTACATATATAAATTAGAATAAGGATTAAAATAAAAGTAATTATACAAATATTTCAATATTATTTAAATACTTGTATAATTATATATATATATATATATATATATATATATATATATATAATTTTTTTTTTTGCTGACATTAAAATAACCTAAATTTGAATCACATATCAGTGAACTGATAATCAATGATTAAAATTATTTAATTGTATTTTGTAAGTTTGCTACTTATATTTTGAATTTTTAACACAAAGCATTAGATGTTAGTAACTTCTTTCCTATAGCAGTACTTGGCGTATATTTTTAAACAAATCACAGCAATGATGTCCACAGGTAAAACATAATTTTATTATAAATAAATTTAATTTAATGTTGAAATTTAAGTACCACTTATGTTACAGTACTTATCTTGGGTGTGATAAAATACAAAATTTTAACAAAACAACACATTCAAAAATGTGTATAGCAATACCATATTTTTTTTTAAACTTAAACTGATAAAGGATGGCTGCAGAATAGATGTGCAAAAATTTGATTTTAGTCAGAGACTAAATAACTGTTGAAAGAAACCACCTGGTGCAATGGAAGTGGGTAATTTGAATAAATTTAAGAATTAGAAAAATTATTGGACGGATGAAATGAAATTAAACTAAATTTCCTGCTGTTTGACCCAGAAAAGTAAAAAGAATGCCCGAGGAAGTCGCTCAGGACTACCTTATACTAGATTCTTATAAGAAATATGAGATAAATATTTACAAAGCTTTAATTAATAAGGCAGTAACAAGCATTGAGTTAAGATTTGAAACAAATAAAAAAAAATTGAGAATTTTTTCTTTCTTGGCCCAAGAAATCTACACAGTATAAGTGAATAATAAACAGTGATAATAACGAGGAATTAATTTGTATATCGCAAAATATTAACGTTGATTACATAGAACTGCAGAATCATCACTTTACTGAAAATTATCAAAATTTAGAAATAAAAAAAAACTGAAATGTGTTTTAACATCAACAGGGATAATCCATGCAAAGGTTGCATTCATTGTATACTTAATGCTATTACACAATACAATATGCATATTTGCACATACTCTAATTTATATATGCTGACACTGTCATCCACATAAGTAGCATGAGAATATGTATTTTCAACAGTAAAAATATAAAATTGTGATTACACACCAACATGGGGGAAGAAATTTTACAGGCTCTGATGGTAATGAAGGTAGAGCAAGTTGTATTGCATTCAATAGAGCTTAATAAAATTGACACTCTTGCTTCTCAAAGCACAGAATAAACAATTATTGATGCTATAATTCTGTTTAATCAGAAAATTTTTGTTTCTGTTTCTGATTTATTTAATAAACAAAAGAGAGAATTATTAATTTTTTTTTATTCACTCAGAATTTGTTGTTTTTTTTGGCTTTTAGACCAATTGTATTTCTTAATTTGAATTATAATAAAGGAAATATAAATAATTGTTCTATTTAATTTTTTTACCTTACGAACCAACTTTACATCACATTTTTAAGTACTGTATATATGGGGCCCTAAAGTTCTAAAATCTCGGTGGGCCTTTTATCTTCAGTCTGAACGTGATTACATTTATGTAAAATAAAAGTCACTGGAAATGAACAAAAAACAGTCAAATTAAAAAAAAAAAAAAAAAACACCTTCTAATTTGCAAACCACAATTTGCCAATCCATGTATCATACTCTTAATGTCAGGACTTTTATCTGCAAACTGCAGATTTAAATTGAAATTTCTGAATCACAGCAATGAAATTTCTGCATCACAGCGATGAAAGTGCCGCATCACATTGAAATTGCTGCAAGTTGGCTTGTTGCAACATGTTCAGTGACTCATATGGACAGAGTAACAAATGAAATATCAAAGACAACTTTTGAAGATGTTATGTGTCATTTTAAGACTTTTCAGTGGTTTCAAAGTTTAAAGAGGGTAGCTTGTCTATTGAAGATTATCTCACTCTAGCTAACATTCATCTTCAAAATCCAATCATTAAATCGCTCGAGTTCTAATCATGAGTGACGAATGTTTAACTACCTGTGAAGGTGCTAACGAAATTGGTATTTCATATGTGATATATCGATTAATTTTAATATAAAAACTTTGGGAATGCAATCGTCTGTCAAAGACAACCCTTGCTTTGGCCACTATTAAAATTCAAAACCAATGATTCAATCACTCGGATTCTGTTTAGGAGAGTTCAATATTTAACTATATCTGAAGTTGCTAATGAAATTGATATTTCATGGTGTTACATCAATCAAATTTAACACATTTAAGTATGCAATACAACAGTATGCAACAGACAAGTTCGTGTCCCATATCCTTACTGATGATCACAGAGTGTGACAAGTTCTTACATGCCAAGATCTTTGTTAACATTCTGCTGATGGCACACATTTTGTTTTTTTCTATCATTATGGGTGATGAATTGTAGTTATGAGCTGGAAACAGAGACCCAGTGCTCTCAATGAATGACTTAATCTACTTCAAGGCCCAAAAAAAAGACAAATCACATTCAGCACTTTTCATTCAAAAATTTATTGCCAAGTGCTTCATCACTATAGTCTCTCTCTCTCCACCCTCCCTCCCTCCCTCCCACCTCATGAGATTCAGGACTGCTTAACAGACAACTTCCAATATAGCAAATGTTGTACTGGGCAGTTGTTCCCAGAAACTGAATATCTAAATCAAGAACAAAAAGCCACTATTTGGAAGCTAGCACGGGGATGAGATGGGTGATGTAACTTACAGCATGGGTGATATGGGAGAAATATAACATCAGTCTGTCCCTAAGTTTCAAGCATACAAGGAAATGATACAGCCATATATAAATATAGAAATAATAGTATATGATGTTTTAAATCAATATTTCAAAATAATTTCCAAAGTACTTTTATATCACAATTTCTTCACAAATTCTCTGCCACTGGAGAATGGTTTTTTGCTATATTAAAATTTTAAAAAAATCCTTTTTGACTGATCATGCCTAAGAATAGGTTGTGAAATTTAGTGATAACACAAACAGAAAATTAAATCTGTGATGATCTTGATTTGTACAGATTATTAGGCAATTTTCATTAGCTGAAGGCAAAGGCAGAAAAACAATATTTTTTTAAAAGTTTTGTTAAAACAGTGTGTTATAAATCTGATTTATTTTAAATCCAAGTTATTATTATATAACTAAAAAATACTCATTATTTATTATTTATTATTAATTTTTTCATTATTGTTATGATGTATATATTTCTGTGTTTGTGTGTTAAAGTATATATTTATGTAATAAATATTTTCAGTAATAAATGATTATAATTGTTATGTATTTAATAAATATTATTATTATTATTATTAGTAGCCATAGGGTGCAAGGAAGCCTGAGGCTTATGCTGCGCCAGCCAAAAAAAAAAAAAATCCCCGCATTACCCTGAGAGAGAGAGAGAGAGAAGCAGAAGGGAATCACCAAGAAAGCAAGAAAGAGAAACATGATGATATCCAGCTCGGGACCCTGGATTTTCCAAGCCCATATTCACCAGATGTACCACAAGCCCAAATTCACCCTGGGGTATCTAACTGAACAGAGTTTTAAATGGGTTAAATTGGTATATTCAAAATTCAAGAAAAGGAAAGGGGCACCAAAACTTATTTTGCACACAAGTGCAAAGATACCTCAGTATGGGCCCTACCCCACATTTGCAAAATCAGTAAATGGATCCTACCAAAGAATTATAGTACCGAAAATCAAGAGTCATCTACAGTATTCATTAAGAAAATTATTAATCAAAAGATCAGACACTTCAAACCAGATCTCTCCTTCCCCCTCCCCACTACCATACACAAAAATACCACCCCCCACACACACACTGATCACCCTACTGTACTATGAAAAGTTCAGAGCGGCAGTTACAAAAATATACAAAAGAACATAACATTAAAATAATTCCCCAATAAATAATGGGGAGGCATCAGAATGCTTTTTAGGCTCAAATCTGAAAGCATTAAAACACCCATTCCCCTATTCTGGCTATTTAAAACATGAGGAACCATTCACAGCATCAAGTGTCAATGCAAAACGGACTACTATGTTGATCAAACATATAAAAAAAATCAATGCAATAATAAATGAATACAAAAAAAAAAAAAAAAAAAAAATCAATATTATTACTTTGGTGGTAAGCCCAAAAAAGTCCTGTAATGTGCTAGATTTGATTTTTTTTTTTTTTTTTTTTGCCAGGTTCCTCTAAGATTTTTCCTATCACTGAAGTCAAGCAAAGTGGTCTGTAATTATCTAAGTTTTTTAGTTATCTAAGATTTTTCCTATCACTGAAATCAGACTAACTGATCTGTAGTTAACTTTTCTCTTATAACTGCCTTTATGTATTTGTATATATAAAAAATATTTTAAGTATAAAATATTGTAGGTAGAACGTGTTAAAGAGCTTTATGTATAGAATTAAAACTAATGAATATACCGTATACCCTGGGAGCGATATATGTTGTGAAAGAAGGGGGGGGGGGAATGAACCGGAAAATAAAACGATAAGAATTGCAAAAATTTTAAAAATACCAAAAATTTTTTTGAAAAAGTGACCAAGGTGAAAATAACATGGCAGTGTCTTTCATAATTTTTGTGTCATCATCAGAGGTCATCCACCGAAATCATTAAAAAGACAGCAATGCTCTTACTTCTGTATGTATTGTTGATATGTTGTATGTATTGTTGATACATTCCAAAATAATCTCTCCTGAGCCCAAAGATGCCCTTATAATTAACCTCAAAGGTTCAATACCTTTGAGATTAATTATAAGGTTCAATACCTGGCAGTCTCCATCAAAACTGCAATGTAAATACCATCAACTCTGGGAGCCTTACCTGCCTTTTATGATTGGCATTTTTTTCTAATAAACATCATCTGTAATTAGAAAATTATTAATTTCACATGACTCTGCCTCACTCACACAGCTTTTTCTCAGCATGAAGAATTTTTCATCAATAAACACAGATGCAAAGTACCTATTCAATTCATCTGCAACATCAGCTAGGTTGCCTAAGACTTTCGCACACCCAGTGCATAAGGGTCCAATCAAATTAGCTTTCTTCTTCACTGCATTTACATACATGAAAAATTTCATGTCCCCATTCTTTGCTCTCTTAGCCAATGCTATCTCATACGCAGTCTTAGCCTTCATAACCTTATTTGTGGTACTATTACATATAACTGTACCTATTATAGGCTTCGGTACTTTTCATAACTCCGTAACTGTCCCATGCTATCTTTTTCTGCTCTATTTGACTGACCAGCTCCACAGTCATCCATTTTGATATCCTCCTCCTGCAATATTTTCTTAATGGTATGTATGTGCTCATGGCTTCTGTGATATATATTTTTTAAAGTATTCCATAATTCAAGTGTATTCACACTCCCTTAGCAATCTGCCCAATTCACAGATGCCATATGCCTTACACTGTCAAAGTACCCTCTTCTGAAGTTAAAACCCGTGCCTTTACCTTTAACTACTGCAACATCTTTCTTCACCTTCCAAATGATGATTGCATGATCACTTCCTGGCAATGGTTCCTGTACTTTAAGCCCTGTGATGTCATCTGATTTGTTAATAATGATGAGGTCAAGAATATTATCAACCCTAGTACTTTCTCTAACGTGCTGGTACAAATAATAATCATCTAGTTTATTTTTAAAAAAAATTTCCCCATGGTGACTTTCCCTCCCACTTATTCCAATCAATCTGGGGCAGATAAAGTCATCAATAATAAGACATTCATGCTTGCTTTTTTTTTTTTTTTTTGTTAGTTGTTGGCGCATCAGCTTCTGTGGCCATAATGCACCTACCAAAGTTTTTGCATTTTACTCTGATCCAAGCCCGAGCGGGATTCGAATCCGCTTGTTTGTTATTTGGTTTTTTTAGGAGCATTAGCAACAAAGGCCATATTGCTCCGGGATATGCGGTGGCCATTCCCTGTCCTTTCCGCATCCTCCGTATTTGGTGGTGACGGGCTCGAACCTCGGTCTAATCAAGAAGTGTGTGCTACGCATTGCTGCTCCTTCCCACCTGGCTACAGGGGCGCCTAAATTCGAATCCGCGACCTTTGGGTTGCCAGGCAGGCACTTTATCCACCTGGCTAGCCTGGTCGGCCATGCTTGATTGCCCATTCCATTTATATAGAGAAATACTCATCACAGTTTTCACAACCTTTTAGTTTGTATATTACTCCCATTCTCATTTTACCTTTGCTTCCAACTAACTAGCACCACACAGATTCTATGCTGGCAGACCTAAGTTCAGACTCAGCAAAATCCCTTTTCCTGCTCAGGCTTCATTTCATAAGCATGACCCTTCCAATCTTTGTCTTCCCTATCATTCTTAAATACATTATATATATCATAATGGAACTTGTCATCCCCAATTTCATGGTGGTACCATGTTTCTGTTAGCCTGTTATATCAGCATTAGTTGTCCTAACCAATTCAGCCATTTTATTGATAACACTCCTGACATTACTGGAAACACAGTTAAGACTAAGAAATCTTCTATAGTTTACTACTCAGACACACCTAAAAGTTATTTAGATTTGTATCCCATGCTTTATCTTCCCACCTCATTTGAAACGTTTCTACCCTCAGAACATCTTATCAACGTCGACTAATCTGGCAACAAACAAAAATTCTTGAGGTGAGCGCAAGCAACATTATGATCCATATTATCAGATAAATGCATATCTAAATTACCCTTTCCACCCCTAACTAGCAGTTTCCCTGACCCCTTAGAATATCCTCAATGATTCTGGAAAAAATCCTTGCAACACCCTTGTTCAAATGAATACTATCTCTAAACATTGATTCCTTCAACCTCACATATGTGGGCCAGCTGATAAAAATTTCTCCCCTAGAGCCTTGCATGTTCCCCCAGGCAGAATTGCAGACACACACATTTTAACCTAACTTACAGCATTTTTTCAGCATAGTCCCATATCTATCCAACAGATGTCAGGTCATGTATATTTAGTACCGGTAGTCCCCACATGAATAATGATGCTCTCTTTCCTGCTCTTAAAATCTGAAAACCTGTTGATAACATCCTCAATTGTTACTCCTGGCAAACACCCTCTGGTTCTGGACCACCCATCTTTATTACAAAAAATGTTACCCTTTTCTAGTTTTACTGGGAGACAATAGAGTCCCCCAATAAAACAAAATCACCTTTTATCAGAGCAGTTATTCTTAATGCCATTAGTGATAATGTGTGCAACAATATCACTATTTGTGCCTTAAAAGATATCTACACTACTACAACATCAACTTTTGTCCCTAGCAGAAATACCCTAGTCCACCCATCCTCTTTGAACAATATATTTCCTGTTTCCCTGACAATGCAGTCACTGACAACAACTAGCTCCTGTGGGACCAATTCATTCTGCCTTGGGAGTTGCCACTGTGTTGCCTGATGATTGATTGCAGGCTCTGGCATTGATGTGGGCAGTTGAGAGCGTGATGGACCCCCAATTGAAATCCTTTGAGAGCATGCACCCTGTTCTTCAAGTTATAAGAGTGTCTAAGTGGTGTTTTGAGAAAGTAAAGAGAAGTTGCAACCTCAGGAACTGTTATGGAGATTTTATCCTATATTTGTTGAAAGAATATTAGATTTTATGTGTAAAAAGCTACAAATAAATTTATAGGATAATGAATAAAAAATTCTGCATTTGAAAGGCACAATATGGGAAACTACAAAGAATATTAATGGAAATGGAAAGGACTAATTTAGTCAAGCTTCCACCCTTTAAACAATGCTTGATTATTAATAGAATGGAGGGCAAAAGCATTAAAGTAGTTTCATTAGGTTTCCAGAACCAATTTTTAGTTGTCAAATATTGAAGAATGGCTAATTAGCTTTGTACCCATTGAAGCTTTCTGTAAATTATTGTTACTTTCTTACTATACTGAAATAAAATACACTAATTTCTCATTCCAATTCATACCTAAGCCAAAAAGTGTAAGTTATTGTTTAACAGCAGCTTTATGACAATGAAAATACTGAACAATTGGAAGGATGGATGATGGGTGGGTAAGAATTGAAGACAAGACTTCACTCTTTTATGAATTAATCATAAAAGAGCAAAGAAATCAAAATAAAAAATAGAGAACGAGGAAGATAAGCAATAAACTAAAATACATAAAATCTGTATGAAAGCAGCAAAGATTGTGGGATGATATTTCAACACAGGCAATTGAAATACCTTGAAACTTCGTTTTCTACCATTGAGGAACTCTGTCCTTCCAGTAGCAGCTATACAGTTTAGGCTCATTTTTGCATTAAAGATAACATTGTTAATCAGGAGTTAAACTAAATTGCTAATATCACTTTAATATACATAGAATCAGTAGAATACGTGAACCCACCATGAGAGCTGTTTCAAGACTTACTGGTCTCAGATGACAGGTGATCAGTATTAGCAAACTTCTGCCAACCTGTGAATATGAATAGCATATAGAATCTCAGTCTATATCACCATATGAATAGCATATGATGATATAGACTGGTAATATAACTCCACAAACTTTGCTACTTCATTGCATAGGGCCAGCATGATGAGTAATAAGGTAAAAATGTACGGGTATCTTTTGTTCCATTTATTCCGCACACTACTCGGCTGCTCACAGAGCTTGGGTAAAAGGAGAATTTTAATGAGAAAGAATATTTAATTTATTTTGGACTGAGAATAAGAATTTTGTTCCAACCCAAGTTTTAATTTATGTTATTGGGAAAAATGAGTTCATTAGATAAACATATTTGTAGAAAATACTAAATTTTTTTTAAAATGCTAACATGCGTGCTGGAAATACATGAATGTTGCAAATCACATATTGTCATTTTTTCTTTTCTTGTCTGAGCTAAGAGGATGATTAAGACCATTTACACTATAGCATACACTATGTGGCCAAGACCCAGGAGAGGTCAAGGGAGAGAGAAGTTATTACTGCCTGAGTAGAAGCAACCTTATGTACACCTTAAGTAGCAAATACTGGTGGCAAATCAGGTTTATATGATTTCTTTCTAAAAAAAAAAAAAAAAAAAAAAGAGAGACCATAAAATGAATTAACAAAAGGTTAAAGTCCTGTACCCTCAACAAAGGATATAATTTTTCTCTGAAGAAATATTACAGCAACGAAGAAGAGATGATTTTAATGATTCTACTATTATATGATGAAAGATAGTTTGATTAAAAAAATTCATAACACAGAAAGACATTATTCAAATAAATACATATCAACCAACAGATACTTTTTCATATGGCCAGAGTTAAATGTAAAGCAGAAAGGCTTCCAAGGTATGGTATTGTTAGTTGGGATGGATTTGTTTTAAGCAGTTGAGAAACTGAAATGGCTGGTCTTTGATAGCACATTTTTCATCATATATGGGTGAGAAAAGGAAGATGACTAAGTACAAAAAAAATAAATATAAAAGTCTGCTATATTCTTGAGTAGTAATGTTAAGATGGTACAGGAAATTAGAACTTTCATTTATCTTTTTTTTTTGAAAGGCCACCTCCTTCCACAGATATCTAATATTATGGCTGCATCCTGAAAGAAAATTTCAGAAATAATGGCAAACCTTAGCCTAATATTCAGGATGCAGGCAAATTAAATTAAAGTGGCATGGCACAACATAATTGGAGTTGAATGAATAATATGCTGTGCAAAAGAAATAACAATGGGGAAATTCAGAAAAGCAGAATGATCAAAGATGAGAAAAGAAATCAAGTGAGAGGAACGTTAGAAATACAAGTTTTTTTGGGGGATTTCAAAGATAGGTTTTCAGAATTAAAAAGGAATTAATTTTGTGAGAATAAATGTGAAAAGTTTTAGGGTGACATGTTTTAGAAGGAGCAATTGAACTGAAAAGAGACTGTGTCTAGATTACAGGGAGGGAATGAGCCAATGATGAGCCAGAAGAAATCTCTAAATAATCATGTCTTGGATCATTTAAATTGTCCCATGAGCTCTGAATTCTTGAGTAGTGATGTTAAGATGATATAGAAAATTAAAACAGGTTCTTTATTTATTTTATTTTTTTTGAAGGCATGCTTTCCACTGATCTCTCCCGATATATGCTTACATATATCTGTATATGTAAGCATGACACATCAGCATGTAAATAAACAGGATGTCCAGGTGAAACCTTACAACAAATATAACCTAAAAATGAGGGGGCGCATATAATTTAATGTAGGTTTTTTGCATATTTAAAAATGTATTACAATAGATTCCTTTTTTTTTCTAAGTGACTGCAGGTAACTGAACAACTCCAAACAAATGAAAATAATGATAGTCCAAGAGAAAGCAGAGTGTATCATGGTTCACTAAAACCAAATCAGACATTCAGGTGTAGCATGGATGTTGGTAAACATGCCAAATGAAATTACCAAATAGATCATTTCTATATGAGATTGAATAAGATATTCGTGAAGATTGGAAATGCTTCACAGTATGGATCCAAGCATGCAAACACATGTGCCAAGGATGTAGAGTTTATGTAGTCCTCAGAAATCTATATGTACATGTAACTGAGAATTCTAGATTCCACATTTGACAGTGCACACGGTGCTACAAAAGTACTTGAGACTCCATGCATACAGAGTAGTCTGTATGCTACAGACTCTTGCACAATTTGTAAAAGAGTCTGTACAACTTGTACAGACTCACCAGTGAAATGATCACCCACATCATTGTGCATTTGCCATGGACATAACAAAATGGGTGGACGAGGAAAATGGATTCTTAAAACATGATATTCACTGAAGAAGCTACTTTCCACATTTCAGGGAGATATTAATTGCTACAGCCTGAATATTTTGAGCTCTGAAAAATCCTCATATAATTCGATGAAACAGAATGTGACAGCCCAAAATTAAATATGATTTGTGGAATCATGCACAACTGTGTGGTGGGGCTATTTTATTCTGAATTAATAAAATCAAATCAATAAATTTAAATTCATCAACAAAAAAAATTACTTACACATGTTACAGAATCCTGTTCCAAATTGCCAACCCTCAATGAATTGATTTTCTAGCTAGAGTTGCTCCTCTCACATTAGAGAAAAGAGGTAAGATTTTACTCTAATGGATCATTTTCAGGTCAATGAATCACTTGGGGATGGGGTCTGGCCTCACTGCCTAATAATTCAATTTCAATACTTCCTATGAGGATACTTCAAGAAAATTATATACCAAAGGAAGGCAAACACAATACAAGAGCTACAGCAGAAGATCAATGATTCTGTTACAAAACAATTGATGCAGGCATGCTTGAGTGAATGTGAAAGAGCTATAATATCAGCTTGTTATTCTCCAGATGACAAGAAGGATTCATATCGAAATGGATTAATGATGACAATGAGTGGGCATAAACTGCAGATATGTTCTTCTCAATAAAGGAAATCCCCATTAAAACACATATTCCCATTCCCTTTTCACAGTCATTCCAAGTTGTAAAGGACACCCTGTATTAATAATTTATTGAACACTCATATATACACAACCAAGATACCATTTCTGTGTAAATTTAAAATAATCTCTTTTGTTTAAAATTTAATATTAATTCAGCTTATCTTAAAAATTTGAACGACGTCCCTTAAAATTAGTTAGTTGTTGGAGTTTAAAATGTATTGATCTCCAACACATTTGCTTCTCAAACAGCTCCACACGAGACTCCCTATGAAGAAATAAAAATATGAATTAGAAATGGATAAAATGCCCTGAAAAGTTAGAAAAAAGAACAAAATTCCATTTAATCACATCTAAATTCCACTTTCACCTGTTTGCTTTCAGCAAATAACAAAAAATAAAATTTAAATCTAAAAAATATACAGCTTATTATTTAAATCAAAACTGCATTCAATCGTCAAGAACCAGCAAATTATACACAGGATATTAAATCTCTATCCAAGTGGGGTAGGGTACAGTTCACTATTGTTATATTTAGAGACAAAAAGGCAAAGTGCACAGTGGATTCCTTATAATGCAAGACATCTTTTCCATATGGCATTCTGACTAATGCAAATAGGAATAAGAAGAGGGATGTGTGCTTAATGTTTGCTGCACTAAAAATAAAATCAAACATTTCTTCTTGTTGTTAGTGATGAATGTGAACATTAATGTTCCTGGGAATAACAAACTTCAATATATTACTGGCACAAAAAGAATTCAGAACTCTTGTGTGGTCAAGTCATACTTGGTCTTTTGGGATATGTACAGGGTTTATGCCCATCTAGCACCATCACATATGATGGTAGCAAATGACAAAATCCTTACCTTACTAATACAGCTATATGACACTTAATGAGTCAAAAGATAGTGAGCTATACTGAGTTATACTGATACTTGGTGACCTATACTGAATAATAACTCAGACAGCTATATTGACATTTTGATTAATCATATTCCAATTATGAAGGCTCATAATTGGAATATTTAACTTGTCCTGTATGCATGCTCTAACATATTAACATGTGGCCAAATGAAAAGCAATGCTCTTTTGATGCGATCACTGTATAGTCTCAACTAGGCTCCATTCAATGACTGAATTTCTTGAGTCTGTTCAGCAGACTCAAGAAAATTTTCTAAACTTCCATTGATAATTTGAAGGTAACTGCAAAATCCTAGTCTAAATAACAAGATTTTCAGCTTTATTTTGAAGGCATCATAACATTATACACTTTTATGTTGACAGAGGTGTATGATAGACGAAGAGGTGGCCAGACAAAGAAACAGATATTTCTATGCTATAATAAAAAAAACAATACTATCTTGTATATTAAAAAAAAAAATTAAGGGATGAAAAGTTTGTCCAATATATTTGGGAAGGCATGGGCTTGTAGTTAAAATAATTTTTCATAGAATTTTCATAACTTTACTTTTTTTTTTTTTTTTTTTGCTTTTCTTAACCTTTTTAGCCAAAAGTTTCAATGATGGTTTTAAGCAAATAGTAATAGATATTTCCACCAGGCACTCCATGACAACACTCAAAATTTGTGCATAACAAAATAGAAAAACAAAATGACACATTCTGTAGATCCCTAAAATGTGCCGCTGCCAGTGAATTCGATGCATCATGGTGAAAAAATAAGCAGATGATTCTCCCCTTGTATATGGTTCTGAACTGTACAAAAACTGATTGGCATTTTCATTCATTCTTAATAAAAATTTAGAGCTATTACTTTAAATCTTGTAAAAACCATTTAAAAAAACATATCCACTATATATTGCCAAGAATAAAATGTTAAAATAAATATTTTAATACAAATCACTTACTGACAGTCCCTTAAGAAATATGCACAAGTCAAAATTTAAGTGGTACTTCATTCATTCATCTTAGATATGTTTTCCAATGCACATTTAATAACAATTACTATATCTGCTCATTCTCCAACTATGCAAAATTATTCTAACATACATAAAGTATATGGTTTGCTATTTTTTTTACTAGTATATAATATTATCAATAAAATTTTATTTGCTTCTTGAAATTTTTATACTAAAACTACTTACTATCAGGAGACCTGCTGGCTATGAATTGAGAATAAACTTCAGAAACAAAATGATTGTAACCAAAAATGCCCAAAATTTTTAATCAGCACAACCCTTACATTTTAACAATACAGGTAACATTCATATGAACTCATGGAGTTTTCTAAAATTATGTACAAAATTCTAACAGCACTTACTCATAGTGACGTATTTTGATCCATGGATCAAACCTGACCCTGATGAAACAACAAGGATGAGGCACAGTCCTTGGGTCTGCCTCTGGAAGATTTTCCTCTTCCCTCCATGATGATATTATGGCCCATTTGTTCAACTTCCTCCTCTTCCTCCCATCTGCAAGGTAAAATTATTGGGTTCAGTCAAGTTTAATGTGCAACTTTTGCAGTATCTGCTAGTACTACAGTTTTAATATGCAAACAGAACAGTTGCTAGAAAAGTGTTATAGAATTTTCTTTCTAAAAGTATCCATCGGAGAAAATAACATAAACTAAGAAATATAACATTACCTTTCATTGGGTCTTTCTGGACTGTTAAGTTATACAATACCTGCAGAGAACACATCCCAGATGAAGAACATCTTTCATCTCCATCTAGATTTTGACTCTCAATATGGCATCTTTTCATTAGACTGTACTTAGAACATCTAATCATTATCACAAATTCATATTGCCTAGTCATTACTAAGGGTGAAAGAAAAACATATTATTATAAAGCAACAGAGTCATTTCATTTTCATTTTTTCCCTTTGAAGGCTTCCATAACAAAGTTTATTTAAAAAGTTTTATTATTACAAAGTACAATTCTTAAATATGTAATAGCAAAATTGACTACAAAACAATGAGATTAAAGAACAGGCAGTAAAATACAAGTAATGTCACCTATATAATCTAAAACAGTGCTACGCAAAGTGTGGTCTGCGGACAAGTGACAGTCCGCGAACTTTTTGTTACCGATCTGCGCAATTTGGAAATCTGAAATCTGTCCCGAACGATAACGCCCCCAACAATTCATCCGTTACTATTCCACAAGATTTTTATTTGACCAAAGCATCGATCTGCGATATATTGTAAATAAAAAAAAATTGGTCCTTTACTACAGATAGTTTGAGAAGCACTGCTCTAGAGTGTATGTGGGCACCATCTCCACATACATTTTATAGTATAGAATGGTGAGGTAGATATGACTAACCAAAGAAACAACAGAAATTCCAGCAGTAACATTTATGCTGGTTCCTTGGTTCAGAATAGCTAAAAGATGCAAGGAAGTTGAATTTTTCTGCATTTTCAAAAAAATATCCCTAATCACTCATACTTTACGTTAGCATTACTAGAGGCATATGATGCAAGACAGCAAGTTATATAGCATCAGCCAAACAAAAAAAAAAACCTCTACCCATTTCACCCATCCATACGTTCCAAATGTTTGTCTAGCTCTGCTTCAATTTATTTAAGCTATCAACTTCAACAATGACAGATGGAAGTTTATTCCAGCAATCAACTACCAGCTGGCTAAAGGCAAATTTCCACACATCTATTTGACAACTGCTTTTCCACAATTTCAGTTTATGCCCCCTCATATTTGTATTCTGAGCAGGAGGAAGAATCCCATCAGCATTGAGCCTGCTCAATCGATTCAAGGCCTTATACACCTCAATCAGATCGCCTAACAGGTGCCTAGTCTCCATACGCTGAAATTTGCAGAACTTTGTAAACTTAAGCCTTTCTTTGTAAGAGCATCCCTTGGTTGGCCCTCACCAGTCTTGTTTCACTGCTCTGTATTCACTCTAAAAACTCTAGTTCCTAATGAGGCTTCCAGAGATGAATGCAGTACAGGGAATAATAACCTCCTTATCCCTGCTAGAAAAATTCCAGTATATCATTGACAAGACACCATGAGCTACTCTTGCAGACTGTCTGCACTGCTCAGAAAACTTCATATCTGACTGCACAATTACCTGGGGGTAATTGTGGAATCAGATAAGAAAACACCACCCAGTTGGTATTTTACTCTGGGGTTACTACTACCCATATGCAGTACTTTGCATTTGTCAACGTTAAACTTCAGTTGCCACTTCTCAGCTCACCTGCCCAAATTTTCCACATCCTGTTGCAGCAGCATACTGTCATTACTCTTATTAACAACCCTGCCAACCTTTGTATCATCTGCAAACTTTGACATTAAGTCTGATATACCTTCATCAATATCATTGATAAATATATCAAACAGCAATGGGCACAACAGTGAACCCTGGGGGACATTATTCCATCAAGAGTAGTGTCCATTGATTACCACTCTGTCTTCTCCCACTCAACCATCCTTTTATCCATTGTAGAAATTTGCCCTTAATGCCATACTGCTCCAATTTGTACAGTAGTCTTCCATGTGCAACAGTATCAAAAGCTTTCTTGACATCCAAGTATATAACATCAAAATAATTTTTTGCATCCAGTTCCTTTGTGACCACATCATAGTATCCAATCAAATTGGTCAGACATGACTACCCCTTAACAAACCAGTGCTGCGTCTGAATTATTACTGCAGTCTTGTCTAGATGATCCTGCAATGCTTCTTTAACCAGTGACTCCGTTATTTTCCCTGGAACAGAAGTTAAACTAACAGATCTGTAATTACTTGTGTTACCCTTTGTGAATTGGTAATACATTTGCACATCTCCAGTCCATGGGGCCTTCCCCTAAGTCCAAGCATGCTCTCATAATTATGGCTAAGAGTTTGCTTACTTCCTTTGCTACCTCCTTTAATATAACTGGATAGATCCCATCCACCCCAGGTGCCTTTCTGATGTTTAACTTCAACCATTTCTCCTCCACTTTGCTCTAAGGATATTACAAAATCATCTAACTCCCTGTTAGAGTTTGATAAACATCTGGCCCTCTTCTCCTTCAATAACTCTTCATGTGTGAATGTAGATGCAAAATGCTTATTTAGTTTGGCAGCTATATGAGAATAATCATCTACAGTGAAACCATAGTCAAACTACTTCTACCATCACTAAAGAGTGTCCATTCAAATCTGCTGCAAACTTAACCAAACTCTCCCAGGCAGTTAATTTATTCTAATAATCAACAATATGCTACCCAAAGGCAAACTTCACAAGGTTCAGTCTGCTATTATCCTGAGATTATACATTTGTGCCCTCTGGTTCTTGTTCTCTTAATTTTACTAATCCCATTTGAGGCCTTATATACTGCAGTTAAGTAATCCACCAAGATGTCTAGCTAGCAAGCCATTGTCCTTTTGTCATTGTTCTTTGGACCTTGCAATGATGGTAAGAGGTCTCAAAATGACATGTAACATTTACATATTGCTCAGCAAAAATAAACAAGTTGAGACATGTAACATTTATGCATATTGCTCAGCAAAAATAGACAAGTTGAGGTGCAGAGAATGTTATTTACTTCAGTGCACCATCTTCAGCAGTAAAGATGAGGTGACATGTTGTGTTAAGTCTTGAACTGTTAGTTGTGAAGCCGACAACCCTTACAGTGATGTCTTATGATGGCATTTTAGATAATTCCAAACTGTCTCAGAAAATGTAAAGAAAAATGTAAAACAGCAAAATGTTCTTGTGTCTGCAATTCTGCCCTAACTAGAGGGATTCTGCAAAAACATCTGGAGGGAAATATTTCACACCTTGGCCTTCCATAATTGGCAGAAGGAAGCTGTTTGTAAGAATGCAATCAAACAAAAGTAGTGCAAGGATTTTTGCTAATATCACTGAACAGGCCTTCAGAGTTCGAGAATACTACTAATTTGGGTGGGGCGAAAGAGCTCATAAAAATGATACAATTTAGTACATTCTACAAAAATTACATTCTCCAAAAACTACAATCTACAGAAATTCAAGTTTAATGTCAAGAAATATCTACTGTTTTCTCAGCCTTCAACCAATATAGTAACAGTAACCCATATGTTACTATATTCTATTGGTTCTAGCACTTTTTGAGTTTGGTGTTTTTCATTAAAAAAAAAAAAAAAAAAAAAAAAAAAGAGAGAGAGAGAGAGAGGAAAGTCAGAACCAAATTAGATGGAAGTGTGATCTGAGTAGTGAAATAACCTGCAGAAATTTAAAGATGAGAGTGGGATTATGTTAGAGACCAAATTGGAATGAGCAGCAGCCTGCAAAGCGAGGTACAGGGGGTTTCAAGGGCTGCTGGGAGTCATCACAAAACAAGTAAATACAAGGGTTGTGTTATGGTGACCAGAGGTGGATTTAACGGCGGGCGAACCAGGCACGCGCCCTGGGCTCCGACTTCTGAAGGGCCCACGCAAAACCCCAACAAATTGGTTGAACATACTAGTTCAAAACTTTGTGATTATTATTATGCTATTATTAATTATATTATACATATATTATATTCAAATTTTATTGGAAATAAAACATTAATAGTACATAATATTTTTTATTTATTTAAAAAAAATGGTTAACATGTTTTTTTATTTTTCCTGTCTCTCTCTTTTTTTTAAGGGGCCCAATATTTTCTTCTGCACCCGGTGCCTCAACCGACCTTAATCCGCTCCTGATGGTGACTAAGAGTAAGAATAGGTGTATGTATACATGCATGTACACCAATGCTAGAAGTACAGTAAATAAATTTGATGAATATGAAGTGCTGGTCAAGACATAAAAAGCAGATATTGTTGGGATATTAGATACATGGTGCCAGATAGATATAAGCAGTGCAGAATTGGAATTTGGGGAGTACAATGTGAACAGAAAGGATAGGCAGGACAGGGAGGGAGTAGGGGTTATGCTGCTAGTTAAGAAACACAAAACCTAAGGAAGTGCATCGAATTGACATTGGTGAACAATGCAATGTTGAGTCAGTGTGGTGTGACATAAGCACTGGGAAAGGGAAAATGAGAATAGGTGTGTGTTATAGGCCTAATGAATCTGATGAGTATAATGAGCAATTGTGCAGAGAAATAAAGAGTGGGCCAGTAAATCAGAATGTCTTATAATGGAGGATTTTAACTTTCCAGATATTGACTGGAACTTGTGGGTTGGTCATTCGCGCACTAGCAAGACTTTTGTGGATTTATTGGATGACTGTTTTCTATAGCAACATGTTCAAGAAGCAACGAGAGGAAGTAACACTTGATCTGATTATCAGCAGTGATTCTTCATTCATTAAGAATCTGTAGATAAAGGAACTACTTGGTGGCAGTGATCACAGTGTACTGATGTGGGATTTACTTAAAGATGTAACTGCCATCAGGGGTAAGGGGAAGGGTTTTTGTTTTTTTAAGGTGACTACAGTGGTCTCAGAGAGTTTTTAAATTCTATACAGTGGGATCAACTGATGATATTACCAATGGTGAATTTTAATGGGAAGCCTTCAGGGACTTAATCTTAGAGAGTACTAGGCTATTTGTACTAACTAAGAAATACTGTTCAAGGTTTAGTCCTAAATGGGGGTCAGATGAATAATTGCGGCTCGTCAAAGAGAATAAAAATGTATGGGATGCCTATAAATTATCAGGAGACACAGAAGCCTATGGCAGATGTAAGCTACTCTGTAAACAAGTCACAAAGGAGGCTAGGCAAGCAAAGGCAGATTACGAGAAATCTTTGGCAAAGGATGGAAAGAGAAACAGTAAAGAGTTCTGTACTTATGTGAACTCTAGAAGGAAAGGGATGAATCAGATTTTACCACTTAACATAGCTGGGTTGACTATTGATGATCATGCTCAGGTAGCTGATAAACTGAATGAGTATTTTGCATCTACATTTACACATGAGGAGTTATTCAAGGAAGGGAATGCCAGAAGTTTATCAAACTCTAACAGGGAGCTAAGTGATTTTGTAATAACTGAGAGCAAAGTGGAAGAGAAATTGTTGAAGTTAAACATAAGGAAGGCACCTGGGGTGGATGGGATATATCTAGTTATAATAAAGGAGGGTGTAAATGAAATAAGCAAACCCTTACCCATAATTATGAGAGCTTCCTTGGACTCAGGAGAAGTACCCACGGACTGGAAATGTGCAAATGTGACACCAATTCATAAAGGAGGATCAAAGGGTGACACAAGTAATTACAGACCTGTAAGTTCGACTTTTGTTCCAGTGAAAATAATGCAGCCACCGCTTAAGGAAGTGATGCAAGGTCATCTAGACAAGACTGCAATTATAGTTCAGACACAGAACAGGTTTGTTAAGGGAAAGTCTTGTCTGACAAATCTGATTGGATGTTATGATGTGGTCATAAAGGAATTGGATGCAAAGAATAATTTTGAACAAATCATATAATTGAATTTTAAGAAAGCTTTTGATACTGTGGTACATGGAAGACTACTGTACAAATTGGAGCAGTATGGCATTAAAGACAAGTTGCTACGGATAAAAGGATGGTTGAGTGGGAGGACGGAGAGTGGTCATCAATGGCCACTGCTCTTCATGGACTAATGTTATTAGTAGAGTCCCCCAGGGTTCAGGTTGGGCCCATTGTTGTTTTCAGTATTTATGAATGATACTGATGAAGGTGTATCAGGCTTAATGTCTAAGTTTGCAGACAATACGAAGGCTGGCAGGGTTCTAATGACAGTAATGATAGTACACTACTGCAACAGGATCTGGAAAGGTTGAGCAGATGGGCTGAGAGGTGAAGTTTAACATTGACGAATATAAAGTACTGCATATGGGTAGCAGTAACCCTAGAGTAACATATCAACTGAGTGGTGCTACACTCAGGGTAGTGGAGAATGAAAAGGATCTGGGGATAATTGTGCAGTCAGATATGAAGTTTTCTGATCAGTGCAAAAAGGCTGCAAGAGTAGCTCATGGTGTCTTGTCAATGATATACAGAAATTTCGCTAGCAGGGATGTTGTTGTTGTTATTTGGTTTTTTAGGAGCATTAGCAACTAAGGCCATATCTCTCCGGGGATATGCGGTGTTCATTCCCTGACCTTTCCGCATCCTCCATATTTAGTGGTCACAGGCTCGAACCCCGGTCTGATCAAGAGCGTATGCTACGCACTGCTGCTCCTGCCTACCTGGCTACAGAGGCACCCTAGCAGGGATGACGAAGTGATTGTCCCCTTGTATAAGGCAATGGTCTGGCCACACCTTGAGTACTGTATACAGATCTGGAGGCCTCATTTTAGGAAAGATGTAGAGCTGATGGAACAAGTACAGAGAAGGGCAATGAGATTGGTGAGGGGAATAAAGGGCTGGTGTTATCAAGAAAGGCTTAAATTCAGCAAATTGCAGCTTCTGGAGGCCAGGCATCTCCAAGGTGATCTAATTGAGGTGTATAAGGCCTTGAATGGATTGAGCAAGCTCAATGCTAATGGGATTCTTCCTCTTGCTCATATTACTCACCTGAGGGGGCATAAATTCAAATTGAGGAAAAACAATTGTAGAATAGATGTGCGGAAATTCACCTTTAGCCAGAGGGTGGTTGATAGTTGGAACAAACCTCCATCTGTTGTAGTGGAGTACAGCAACTTAAATAAGTTCAAGGAAGAACTAGACAAATATTTGGGGTGAATGGATGGGTGAAATGCAAAGGTTTTTTTTCTGGCTGAGGCTATATAAAATGCTCTCTTGGATCATATGCCCCTACTAATGCTAATGCTAAATGATTCTAAGCATAAATAAGTGTGGAGTTCAAAACATGAAGAAACAGTTCTTTGAACAGTGTGAACAATTATTTAATCAAGCATACTAAATAAGATATCTAGCATGTTTGATTAAATATCTTCAATTAGGTTAACAATAAGGTATCTTCAACTTGATTCTCATTAAGGGGCCAAACTACAGCAACAACTTGAAGTTGCAAGAACCAGGTCCGACAATTGATAATCTACAAAATGTCATTCCACACTAAAACTTCATGCACTGGGTGAAACAACACCAGCAGCAAAACTACCATATCAAAATTACATTCTGCTGAGGCAGATTGAAGATTCAAGACTGGCTGGAGAGCCTGATTTAGTATGGCAGTAGGGGTGGGTTTTGCAGCTCTGCAAAGATGAAAACATATTGTACGTTGTCTAAATCTCTCGCAGCCTGAGGCTAAAGCCCTTAATGTATTTCAGTCTTAATTTATATTATACACATCAGACATCTCTCATATTGTGGATTTATACTTCATAACTTTTTGTCATCATTGCAACACTAGGGTACCTACCCACCCACTGAAGAAAGGCCAGATAGCCCTGAAACGGCGCCAGGGGTGCCTGATGATGTCCAGAGTTTCCAAAATAGGTAACAACAGTTTTCCCCACTGGGGAAGCGTTGTCTATTCAAGAAGTTTGAGTTTTTGAGTGGTGTGAGTTGAAGGAGTTACTGTCCCTTTCATTCTTCTACACCATTTCTTTTCCCTCTACTTTTTTGCTTTTCTAAGTCTAATAGGGACAATTGGATAGTAGAGTTATTATCCCACACATATAGAAAATAGCCCTGAAATGATGCTGTCTGGGTGGCAGTTTGATATGTAGTAAATGTTGTTTTAAGATCAAAAATGGTTTTTGTGAATTTCATCATTAGATAATCAATGTTAATAACAAAATTAAATTTGGAATCAAAGCATATTCTGATGTCTTTGTGAGTTTCAACTTTGGTAATTAGGTACCATCCAAGGAGACATTATTATTATTATTATTTTTTTTTTTTCGGAACAAAGGACACGATTGTGCGAGCGTGAAAATTGTTAATCAGAAAAAATGCCATATCAACTTAGACAACTGTTTAACAGTTAACATCTTCCTGTTGCTCCGTCTATGAAGTGAATGTTGAACTATTCTCATTTGTAGTACAAAGCTGGCCCATACCGTAAAATAAAACTATTCAAAATTTTTAAATTTTCACAACTTTGTGCACACCTGGGAAGAAATATCTTCAATTTGTGACCACTTCCAGCCTGATAAGTTAAGCCTATCGTTCACGCTGACAGCGTAAAGAACACGGCTTCAGTATTATATATATATATATAAATTCAAGCAGGTAGTATGGCAAACCAGTACAGCAAAAATAAGTTAATCTAAATATAAAAATCAAACCACCAGGATGGATGAGAAAGGTAACCAAGACTAAAATATTGTAGAAACAGCGTACCAAAATAATCGAGAAGCCTAAATAAGAAATAAATTTGAAACAAATAATTAAATTTTTGATAACCAAGGGGCTCACATCTGGTGACTATGAGTTTGGCACACCCATTGTTCTGAGCTAGATATCATCATTCTTCTCTTTCTTGGTGATTCCTCTCTCTTTCTCTCTCAGGGTAACTTGTGAATTTTTTTTGACTGGTGTAGCATAAGCCTTAGACTCCCTTGCACCATATGGCTAATAATAATAATAATTAATAACAAGAATAAATTATTATTATTAATTATTCAGTTATAGATCAGACATAGCATGGTTTTGTTAAGGGGAAGGCTTGTCTGACCAATTTGATTGGATACTATGATGTGGTCACAAAGGAACTGGATGCAGGGAATAACTTTGATATCATATATTTGGATCTTAGAAAGGCTTTTGATACTGCTGTACACGGAAGATTGCTGCACAAATTGGAGCAGCGTGGCATTGGAGGCAAATCGCCGCTATGGATAAAAGGGATGGTTGAGTGGGAGAAGATAGAGAGTGGTAATCAATGGACACTGCTCTTCGTGGACTAATGTTATTAGTGGAGTCCCTCAGGGTTCAGTGTTGGGTCCATTGTTGTTTTCTGTATTTATTAATGATATTGAGGATGGAGCATCAGGCTTAATATCGAAGTTGGCAGGGTTGTTAATGACAGTGCACTGCTGCAACAGGATCTAGAAAAGTTGAGCACATGGGCTGAGAGGTGTCAACTGAAGTATAACATTGACAAATGTAAAGTGCTGCATATAGGAAGCAGCAACCCCACAGTAACGTATCAACTGTGTGGTACTACACTGACAGTGGTAGAGAATGAAAAGGACCTAGGGGTAATTGTGCAGGCAGATATGAAGTTTTCTGAGCAGTGCAGACAGTCTGCAAGAGTAGCTCATGGTTTCTTGTCAGTGATACAGGAATTTTTCTAGCACGGGATGAGGAGGTGATTGTATAAGGCAATGGTCAGGCCACACCTTGAGTACCGTATACAGGTCTGGAGGCCTCATTTTAAGAAGGTTGAAAAGCTTCTGAAGCAAGTGCAGAGAAGGGCAACAAGATTAGTGAGTAGTTACTCTTACGAAGAAAGGCTTAAGTTTTGCAAATTACAGTGTTTGGAGACTAGGCCCCTGCAAGGTGATCTGATTGAGGTGTATAAAGCCTTGAACGGTTTGAGCATGCTCAATGCTGATGGGATTCTTCCTCTTGCTGAGAATAATCACCTGAGGGGGCATAAATTCAAATTGAGGAAAGACACTTGTAGGATGGATGTGCGGAAGTTTGCCTTTAGCCAGCGTGTGGTTGATCGCTGGAACAAACTTCCATCTGTCATTGTAGAAGTTGATAGCTTAAACAGATTCAAGGCAGAACTAGACAAACATTTGGAGCGAGTGGATGGGTAAAATTAGATTTTTTTTTTTTTTTTTGGCTGATGCTATATAAGCTTGCTTTCTTGCATCATGTGCCTTTACTAATGCTAATGCAAAAGAAGAATTTGACAGCGCCGCCCACGATGCACCAGGTCTGAAATGCGTGAAACATTACAAATAATAGAGATAGAAGCAAACTACAATAAAAATAAGCAAAAATTGACTGACCTTTATACCCTATCTCGACAGAGGACTACAACTCCACAAGGCCAATAATGGTCAGGGAATCACTGCATTTCAAAAGTTACACAAATCGCAGCAAAGGCAAGCAGATCGAAAGATTAGCTTCTTATATATAAGCCCATTAAAGATCGAAAGTTTAGCCCCTTATATATACACTGTTCTGCCACTTTATTAGGAATACCCTCGCTGTGCACAGAAATGGTTTGTCCCACAATGTTGCAAGTCACATGACCACAGTTGTGGATATAAATGCAGCAGAACAACTTTTCTAGTATCAGTTAAGCATACAAATCGTAGCAAGAATGGGGAAAAGGAGTGATCAAACAGACTTCAAACGTCACGTGACAGTAGGTGCAAAACATGCTGGACAAAGCATCTCTGAAACGGCAGTTCTTCTGAACTTTTCACGCACCAGTTTCATAGGTGTATCGAGAATGGTGCAGCAAACAGAAAACATCCTCTCAACGGCACTCCTGTGGAAAAAAATCGCTTATTGATGAGAGAGGTCAGAGGAGGATGGCTAGAATTGTGCAAGCAAACAGATGAGCCACAATGTTGCACATCAAGTCAGAATACAACCTTGGTGTGCAGAACAAAATATCGCAACGGACCACTAGTCGCACTTTGTCACAAATGGGCTACAACAGCCGATGGCCACATCGCATACCTTTGTTATCAATGAAGAACAAGAGAGCACATCACCTGTGGGCACAGCAACACCAGCACTAGACTATCGAGAATTGGAAAACAGTTGCTTGGTCTGACGAGTCGAAGTTCCTGGTGCATCATTAGCATTAGCATTAGTAGAGGCATTTGATGCAAGAAAGCAAGCTTATGCAGCATCAGCCAAAAAAAAACAAATAAATAAATAAATAAAAAATAACCACTTCCACTTCACCCCTCTGTTTGTTCGAAATACCTGTCCAGTTGATCCTTAAACTTATTTAGGCTATCAACTTCCACGACAAGGGATGGAAGTCTATTCCAGCAACCAACCACCCGCTGGCTGAAGGCAAATTTCCTCACGTCTATCCTACATCTGTCATTCCTCAATTTGAATTTATGCCCTCTCAGGTGATTATTCTGAGCAAGAGGAAGAATCCCATCAGCATTGAGCATGCTCAAACCATTCAAGGCTTTATACACCTCTATCAGATCACCTCGCCGGTGCCTAGTCTCCAGACACTGTAATTTGCAAAACGTAAGCCTTTCTTCGTATGAGCACCCCTTTGTTCCATTAACTAATCTTGTTGCCCTTCTCTGTACTCGTTCCAGCATCTCTACATCCTTCTTGAAATGAGGCCTCCAGACTTGTATACAGTACTCTAGGTGCGGTCTGACCATTGCCTTATACAAGGGAATAATCACCTCCTTATCCCTGCTACAAAAATTACTATATATCATTGACAATACACCATGAGCTACTCTTGCAGCCCATCTGCACTGCTCAAAAAACTTGATATCTGCCTGCACAACCACCCCCAGGTCCCTTTCATTCTCTACCACCGTCAGTGTAGTAATACAGAGTTGATACGTTGCTCTGGGGTTGCTGTTTCCCATATGTAGTACTTTACATTTATCAATGTTAAACTTCATTTGCCACCTCTCAGCCCATCTGCTCAACCTTTCCAGATCCTGTTGCAGTAGCATAGTGTCAGTAGTGTCCTTGACAACCCTGCCAACCTTCGTATCGTCTGCAAATGTGGACATTAAGCTTGATATACCATCATCAATATCATTTATAAATACAGAAAACAATAATGGACCCAATACTGAACCCTGAGGGACTCCACTAATAACATTAGTCCACGATGAGCAGTGTCCATTGATTACCACTCTCTGTCTTCTCCCCCTCAACCACCCCTTTATCCATAGCAGCAATTTGCCTCTAATGCCACACTGCTCCAATTTGTGCAGCAGTCTTCCATGTGCAACAGTATCAAAAGCCTTTCTAAGATCCAAGTATGAGCTGGATATCATCATTCTTCTCTTTCTTGGTGATTCCCTTCTACTTCTCCCTCTCTCTCTCTCTCAGGGTAACTTAGAATTTTTTTTTTTTTTTTTTTTTTTTTTTGGCGGGTGCAGCACAAGCCTCAGGCTTCCTTGCACCATATAGCTAATAATAATAATAATATCAAAGTTATTCCCTGCATCCAGTTCTTTTGTGACTGCATCATAGTATCCAATCAAATTTGTCAGGCAAGACTTCCCCTTAACAAAACAATGCTGTGTCTGAGCTATAACTGAAGTCTTGTCTAGATGATCCTGCAGTGCTTCTTTAACCAGTGCCTCCATTAATTTTCCAGGAACAGAAGTTAAACTAACAGGTCTATAATTACTTGTGTCGCCCTTTGATTCTCCTTTGTGAATTGGGGTCACATTTGCACATCTCCAGTCCATGGGTACTTCCCATGAGTCCAAGGAAGCTCTCATAATTATGGCTAAGGGTTTGCTTACTTCCTTTGCTGCTTCCTTTAATATAACTGGATAGATCCCATTCACCCCAGGTGCCTTTCTTGTGTTTATCTTCAACAATTTCTCCTCCACTTTACTCTCAGTTATAACAAGATTCTCTAGCTTAATGCCAGAGTTAATACACCTCTGGCATTCCCCTCGCTGAATAACTCCTCATGTGTGAATGTCAATGCAAAATATTCATTCAGTGAATGAATATTTGTTAGCTACGTGAGCAGGATCATCAACAGTTGACCCATCGATATCAAGTGGACCAATCTGATTCATCCCCTTCCTTCTAGAGTTTACATAAGTAAAGAACTCTTTGCTGTTTTTCTTTGCATCCCTTGCCAAAGATTCCTCGTAATCTGCCTTCGCCTGCCTAACCTCCTTTGTAACTTGGTTACAGATCAACTTGTATCTATCATAGGCTTCTGTGTCATGTGTTAATTTGTATGTATCCCATGCATGTTTCTTCTCTGCCATATGTCTCATTAGTTCATCTGACATCCATTTAGGCCTGAACTTTGAACAATATTTCTTAGTTGGTATGTAAAGCCTAGTAGCTTCCAAGATAAGTTCTTTGAATGCTTCCCATTTTGAGTTTGCTGTTCGTAACATCATCAGTTGGTCCCACTGTATAGAATTTAAATACTGTCTCAGTCCATCGTAGTCGCCTTTACGAAAGCAATAACCCTTCCCTTTACCCCTAATGGTAGTTACCTCTTTGAGTAAATCCCACTTCAGCACACTGTGATCACTGCCACCTAGTGGTTCATTTACCTGCAGATTCTTAATGCTTGAAGAATCACTACTGATAATCAAATCAAGAGTATTACTCCCTCTAGTTGCCTCCTGAACATGCTGATGTAGAAAACAATCATCCAATAAATCCATAAAAGCCTTGCTAGTGTGTGAGTGACCAGCCCCCAAATTCCAGTCAATATCTGGGAAATTAAAATCTCCCATTATAAGACTCTCTGATTTACTGGCCCACTCTATTTCCCCGTACAGTTTCTTATTATACTCATCAGAGTCATTAGGCCTATAGCACACTCCTACTCTCAATTTTGATCTCCCAATGCTTATGTCACACCAAACCGACTCGACACTGCACTGTCCAGCAATGTCAGCTGGCTTCACTTCCTTGGATTTTATGTATTTCTAAACTAATAGCATAACCCCTCCTCCCTTCCTATCCTGTCTATCCTTTCTGTAGACATTGTAATCACCAAATTCCAGTTCTGCATTCCTTATATCTGTGTGACACCACGTCTCTGAAATCCCCACAATATCTGCCTTTGATGTTTTGAGCAATACCTCAAATTCATTTACTAAACTCCTAACATTGGTGTACACGCAAGTATACATGCACCTGTTCTTTTTCTTAGCTACCCTAACACAACCTATGTGTTTATTTGTACCCCAATGATTCCCAGCAGTCTCTGAAATATCCTGCATCTTATTTTCCAGGCTGCGGCTCATTCCAATAGAAGCAGTGCAAGAATCACTTTCACCTCTGACAGTGGCTACTGTTAATCTATTAGTCCTTGTATCCCCCCAGTCCAGCAGTTTTCCGACCCACCTAACAGTGCCTCGATAGCATCAGCAAACATTCTTGCACCCTTTCTATTTAAGTGTATCCCATCCCTGTAGAAGCAGTCTCGCCTGTTAACAAGTACAGACCAGGCTGAAAAAAATTCTACCCCTTGAGCCTTGCACAATCCTTCCAGGGCCGAATTGATCGACAGGGCTCTCATCATATACTCCCTCCTATCATGTTGATGAAAGGCTCAGAATTTTGTGAAAACAACATGAATCAATAGACCCATCATGTCTGACAATTACTGTGCAAGGTGGTGGGGGAAGTGTTACGGTGTGGGGATTGTTTTCATTGGCACACGTTGGGTCCATTGATACCCATAGGTTCACGTCTGAATGCCACATCATATCTTAGTTACTGACCAAGTGCATCCATTCGTGGTGACAGTTTATCCTCAGTCAGATGGTTACTTCCAGCAGGATAATGTGCCGGTGCACAAAGGCCGAATCACTAGGGAATGGCTCCAGGAACATGACAATGAATTTTCTTTGCTGCAATGGCCCACTCAGTCCGCGGATCTCAATCCTATTGAACATCTTTGGGATGAGCTGGAAAGGGCTGTTCGCTGCAGGCCTATGCCATCAAATCTCAAGAAACTGCGTGACACACTCATGTCTGCATGGTACTCCATTCCAGCACAACATTTTCAGCATCTTGTTCAATCCATGTTAGAAGAATTCTGACTGTTTTGAAGGCTAAAGGAGGCTTAAAACCCTACTAGGTATGTGTACCTAATAAAGTGGCAGCAGAGTGTATATATACAAAGCTATTTAATATCTTTCAGTAATGCTCAGTGGCATAGCCAGGATTTTTCATCAACAAGTACATTCACAAAAAAAAAAAAAAGGTGCCAATTATCTAATGATAAAAAGCACCAGAATACCAGATTTCGGCATCAGGGATACAATGTATCTATTCACCCTACCCTTGCTATGCCACTGAGCATTGGTAAGGCTAGAACAGTGAGCAGTGCAGTCACTTGTTGTTGTACAGTTTGGAAACTTCAGTAACTAAGGCTATATTGCTCCTGTATGTAAATTGGGTATATTTTATGGTCAGTTTTCTGTTTTCTGGCCAAAAAACCCGAGTTCCCATGAAGAAAAACCTTCCTACCCTCACTTCAGACTGACTGAATCAGCCACTGGTGAAAAAGGCCCATAAATATTTCTCACGTCAGCAACAGCACTTGAATTCGGGTCTTCTCTGCCCAGTGTGGGGAGTACAACGATTCTACCAACTGTGCTACTCACGAGTGCACAGTCATGTGTACAACCGGGGAGTCTCGAATTTATTTTTGTAGGTTGGTACCAGTCTTAGAGATCGCGAGATACAGGTCGGAAAACGTTGCCCTCACCAACGTTTAGCTTATGGCGAATCAAAATGCAGCGTTCGCACGCATCCTAGTACTGTATATCTTATTCGTTGGATCTCTCTAACACATTGTACTTTAGTAAGAAACGTTCAAGTTTCATTGCGAAATTTATATTTTTGCTTTTAAATAAATTTTTAAAGAAATCTATTAATTTTAAAGATTACTATTAATATATATTTTTAGTAGCAATGGGTAAAATAGATATTTCTCCCTCTTTGATTATGGCATTGTTTCATAATATTAGGTGTGTAAATTTAATGATTTTCTATTATGACATTTAGAAAAAAAGTACCAAAACATCGTTCTGAAGCGTTTCAGTCCGAATACACCACTGGTTACTGAGGTTTATAAACAACAAACGCAAAACTGAGTTTGTTCTTTCGCTGCACGTAGAACGAAATTGTCGAAGAGAAGAAAAATAAGAAATTAAGAAAAATAAAAAAAGTTTATTTAATTATCTCTATGACGAAATTTCTTTGATAGCTGGCATCAGTCATGAATTGCAAGCAAGCGAGGAGAGGCATGAATGCATAAGAGATTAGCAAATTACCGTCCAATCATACTGGGTTTACAGCGTACTGTTTGGAAAGATCAGTTCCACAATTGGGCATTCGAATCGGATTCCACTCCAGTGGATGGCATTGCCTATAACTTAAAATTTATACAGTATTTTGATGGCAGATTGTGAAATTATATTACAGTTACGTATTGTAATTATAAATTCTTTTCACTTCCGTTCCATGTTTTTACTTTGCATCTAAGTGCGTAGCTTTAAATGCCCATTACCACTGTGCGCTCAATATTCGCAAAAATGTTAACTTGATATCTTTTGAATGAAACTGAACAATAATCTCCTGAAGTATATATATATATAGAGGTATATATATAAAGAAAATACAAATTTATAAATAAAACTTTGACTTAAGATTAGACATGGGAAACGCGTACTCCTGCCTCACCAACCATTCGAAATCTCAGTAGCGTAGCTACCCTTTTTCGTGCCCGGAGGCAAAGAACATGTGCGGGGCCCCTACTTAATTAAAATTGCAAAAACAGGAGACAACCAAAGACGCCGGGAGGAAATTGCCTACATGGTAGCTACGCCACTGCGAAATCTTAATCCAGCATTACATTCAGCTACTTATAACTAAATATATGCAGTATTCTCAATAGAAACGGGTATCTATCGATAAGCTCTAACTGAAAATAACTACAGAAACGCATATATAAGTTTTTTTTATTATTATTATTAATTTTAAATTAAAGTACCAGAAAGCAAAACTGCCGTAATGTCATTCCAGTCCAATCTTATTATCGAACCAGCATTGCATTCGCAGATCCCAAAAAAATGGATTGCTACCAATGACAGAATAAAACTAGGAAAGATAACATTTGTAAATTACGCTTATAGTTTTTTTTTTTTTTTTTGGCGATTTTAATATCTAAATATAAATGCGTAAAATTAACTTACAGATATATCGCAAGAAATCCATCCTTATTTGTAATTTGAAATCAGCAAAAATATTCAATTCGCTTAGCAAATCTGGCAATATCAACACTCAGCAAAGAGCTTCAACGTAAATTAAAAATAAATGGAACATGACAATACAGCAAAGTTTAAACAATACAAATGATACAACAATGTTTAACTGTCAAATTGAGCAAGCAGTTCATTGGTTTGTCTTGTTTTACTACAGTTTTAATGGTTTGTTTATTTTAAAATAGAGAACCCCTTTGTAATTTCTGAAGTATTAGAAGTGACAAACAATGCATGAAAGCAAGCTTTGACTCATAACCGCAATGCAACACGCCAACCGTCTATAACTAAAATAAAGAAATAAAATAAACCAAAGCATTAGTTTTAGACCACCCGAATAATTAATTCATCTCTCGTTCATTGTGTGTTATGTCCGTAAATTGCGTGTGTTCTATGGTCGATTTTCCTGTTTTGCTGGACGAAAAACCCGAGTTGCCGGGGAAAATACCTTGCTCTCTGCGCCCGAGACCGCATAACTCAGCCACGGAGTGAAAAAAGCCCATTAAAGTTCCTCGCGTCATCCACGGGACTCGAACTCATCATCATACTAGGAGTTTTGCTAGCAGGGATAAGGAGTGATTACCTCCATGTATAAGGCAATGGTTAGGCCACGCCTTGAGTGCTGCATAGAGGCTTCGTTTTAGTAAAAATGTAGAGCAACTGGAACGAGTAAAGAAAAAGACAACGAGATTAGTAAGTGGAACAAAGGGTCGCTGTTACCAAGAAAGGCTTAAGTTCTGCAAATTGCAGAGTCTGGAGACTAGGCACCTGCGAAGTAATAGTAATCGTGGCCAGGAGCGGATTAAGGTCGGTTGAGGCCCCAGGCGCAGAAGAAAATATTGGGTCCCTTAAAAAAAAAGAGAGAGACAGGGAAAATAAAAATACATGTTAACCATTTTTTAAAATAAATAAAAAATATTATGTACTATTAATGTTTTATTTCCAATAAAATTTGAATATAATATATGTATAATATAATTAATAATAGCATAATAATAATCACAAAGTTTTGAACTAATATGTTCACTAATTTGTTGGGGTCTTGCGTTGGCCCTTCAGAAGTCGGGGCCCAGGCGCGCGCGCAGTGCGCCCGCCGTTAAATCCGCCTCTGATCGTGGCATATGATGCAAGAAAGCAAGCAAAAAAAAAAAAAAAAAAAACACACAACCATTCCCTATATTTGTTTGTCCAGTTCCTCCTTAAATTTATTTAACCTATCAACTTCCAGAACGACAAATGGAAGTTTGTTCCAGCAGTTAACCACCCGCTGGCTAAAGGCAAATTTCCACACATCTATTCTACAGCTGTCTTTCCTCAATTTGAATTTATTCCCCCTTAGGTTCGTAATCTGAACAAGTGGAAGAATCCCATCAGAATTCAGCGTGCTAAACCCATTCAAGGCCTTATAACCCTCAATCAGATCACCTTGCAGATGCCTAGTCTCCAGCGGCTGCAATTTGCCCACATCTTCCTATCCATCTTCGTGGAAATGTGTTATCTAGGAAATCACGAACAATACGACCAAAGTGCGCAGGTGCACGGTCCTATTGAAAATACCCCGCTGAGCGTATTATCAGTGGAAGTTCATCGATGGCGTAGGACTGCAACATATGTAAGTAGGATTCGGAATTCGCTGTTGGGGTGTCAAAAAAGTAAGGTCCAATTACACTAGCAGCGGTAACAGCACACCAGACATTCACCTTTGGGGAGGCAAATTAATAGAATTATGGGGTGAATTACTGAGCCAATAGAAAGTGGGAGAACTGTAAAGTAAAATTAGTACATCAAAATATTAATAAAATAAAAATAAAAATTCAAATAAATTTGAAAATGAAAATAAAATGATAGTATTATAGCTCTCTCAGATATGGGGGTGAACATATTTAGAAAATGGTCGAATATAGATAAGGCAAATATGCTTGATCTGGTGTCAGCTACATGATCATGATCAAGTATCTGGTGTCAGCTACATTGATACATGATCAAGTATTTCATTAGGGTAACGATGAAATACCTGATCATGTATCAATACGACATTTTTATTATATGAAAGTTCTGTCTTTGTGGGACACTCAGTGGTTATGATCACCGTCCCTCCCACTTCTGGTGGAAGAAGGCCCGAGTTCCAGGTTCTGGCTGAATTAGTTGGTCTCGGGCGAAGGTAGCATGGTTTTCTCTTACGGAAATTCCGGCTTTTCGTCCAGAAAACAAATAACAGAACATACTCAATTTTTGGACATAATATGTACGGCGCAACATGGCCTAAGTCCCTGATGCGCCTAAAACTTTAAAACAAATAAGCAGACAAACAAACTCGATTAATTGACGTCTCTTTGGCTTAGCTATTTTGGTTCTGGTTCTAAACGAGAACCGCTATTCAAGGAGGGGAACGCCAGAAGCTTATCAAACTCTAACAGGGAGCTATGTGATTTGGTAATAACTGAAAACAAACTGGAGGAGAAATTCTTGATGTTAAATATAAGGAAGCACCTGGGATGGTTGGGATCTATCCAGTTACATTAAAGGAGGCAGCAAAGGAAGTAAGCAAACCCTTATCCATAATTATGAGAGCTTCCTTAGACTCAGGGACCCTGAGTCTAAGGAAGTGTCCCATTATACAAGACAATGGTCAAAGCTCCCCTTGAATACTGTGTACAGGTCTGGAAGCCTCATTTTAGGAAGGATGTAGAGTTGCTAGAACGAGTAGAAAGAAGGGCAACAAGATTGGTAAGCGGAATAAAGTAGTGCTCTTACCAAGAAAAGCTTAAGTTCTGCAAATTACAGCGCCTGGAGACTAGGCACATGTGAGGTGATCTGATTGAGGTGTATAAGGCATTGAACGGGTTGAGCAAGTTCAATGCTGATGGAGCTTCTTCTTCTTGCTCAGATTATGAACCTGAGGGGGGCATAGATTCAAACTGAGGAAAGATAGTTGTAGAATAGATGTGCGGAAATTTGTCTTTTGCCAGCGGGTTGTTGTTTGGTGGAACAGACTTCCATCTCTTGTTGTGGAAGTTGATAGCCTAAATAAAATTAAGGCTGAGCTGGACAAGCATTTGGAGCGAATAGATGAATGAAATAGGAGTGTTTCCTTTTATTTTTTTTGGCTGATGCTGCATAAGCTTGCTTTCTTGCATCGTATGCCTCTGCTAATGCTAAACAACACAATTTAGACCTATTTTCATGTTGTGTGGGACAATACCTTCTAGCTCCACCTCCTTCCGGGCTGTTTTTGAATATAAAATTGCAAAATTACGCTTTTAGTACGTTTCTGAGAAAATCCGTTCTTTTATTGTCCCACTGATTTTCTTTTGGATCTGTCAGCGAAGTTTCCCATGATATTTTTGATGAAAAAAAGTAAGATAATATTACTACCCTGTTTTTGACCAGAAGAAAGAGAATTAATGTTTCACACACAAGATGGTGCTATCGTAACTTGTTATGCACGTTCCTTGCCACATGGATAAATCTGACATAGATTTGGTAATTATTTGCCGTATACTTTATATTTTCGTTTTATGGAGATATACTTTGATTTGGATAGGAGCGGATACTTTGTAATATGAATATTGATATTTGCTTTTTGAACTTTTTTTTTTTTTATCGTGTTGTAAACGTTTATATGATTTCTAACCTCTGCAAGCGTGCATCTGTATGCATCCTGAATAAAGTGTAAATTGTCAAAAGTTCATATGCTGTTCTGAATTAAATGTAATTCTGTATCAAATGCTTATTTAAACTTCATATGCATTTGGCTCCATGCGTTATCTTCATTTTGTGATTCATTGATTATAGCTTCAATTTTGATTTTAAAACATTTAAGCGATGGTACGATTGGTATTGCTTCAAAGGCTTAACTTTTATCTTGTTTTTGAGTTTTTAAAGCCTAATGAAAATTATAGTTTATCATATTATTAGTCAATTTTAGGTACTTCGATTAAGTTAACCCAAGTTTTTTTTTTTAGTTTTTTTTTTATGGTTTAACATATTAACTAATTTTAGATACCTCGATTAAGTTAACGTGTTCTTTTTTTTTTTTTTTTTTGTGCCGTAGATTTGTTAACATTCGTTTAAATCAGTGGTTTCTAATCTTTTGTCACTCAAGTTACACTTTTTAAAGTTAAAAGACGAATATTAACGGCACACCGAAATAGTGATTGCCATCGAACTCAATGGAATTTTTTCTATTTTCGCGGCTTACTTTAAAAGGGTTGCGGCACACCGGTGGGGAAACCGCTGGTAGATGAAGTGAAGTGTATTCATAAAGTGTAATGTGATTAAATTTCCTGTAATATCCACTGATTTCACTTGTAATGGCCATGGTAATTTTATTTTCATTTGGATATTCAGATAGGCATGTTTTTATGAAACGTTTTTCTTTTCATATGTAACCTTAAGTGTCTGACACCCATCAGCACTATATGCCTTATTTATCTAGGTCTGTGGAAAGCACCAGATATAGATGTACATACATATAAAAAAGATGAATCATCCAGTAGTTTCTTTGAAATTTAGTCAGAATTTGCTTATTCCTTTCTAATTTTCCAACAAAGAAAAAAAATTTAATTTAGTGAACTACAGAAGGTAATTAGTATTGAAAAACTACTATCACAGTTTAATGTTTTATTGTTATTTCTTTAATTATTCAGATAGGTTTTTAATTTTATTAATTCTTTTGCTATTTATTTATTTTATTTTTTTTTTACTTTTTAATGTTGACAGTAGGTAATTTTTGAAATAAAACTACACTGAAATTAAAAAAAAAATAAACACAAACTAGGAGTTTGGTATATAAATGCTTCAAGATGCATTTATTTCCAAGATATTCTTCTCTTTTCTTTATCAATAGCATGCATAAGCATTTTTTAACGGAATGCACAAATTGCAACTAACACAATTTGGGCGGAGTAACAAGTTTACGAAGCTTAAAAAAAAAAGGGAATGAAGAGAAGATTCTGAAAATTTGTTTTTTATACGATTTAAGATTTCAGTAAAGTGCAAACACATTTCACCATAATAATGTAAAAACTCACAATTCCAGATATCGGTATTTTCGCAAATGTGGTAACATGGAGTTTACCACCCGTTTATAATTGCTTGCAGTAACAGAAAAGCCCAATAAACCAGAAGGTGCAATTTGTTTTGTTTTGTTTTATGGTCGTGACTTCCAGAAATGTGCTTTAGAAAAATATCACAAAGCCGTTCAAAATTGGTTCTTATAACACATGATAACGTAAAAGTGTAGTGTGTTTAATGATTTGAATTGGTAACTAATACAATTTACACTATAAAAAAACAACCTTTTAGGGAGTTATATAGCCAAAATTTGAACTTCCGAGGTTGTGGAATGAATTACCAAAAAACAATGTGTTATTGGGTTCACATTACAATATTTTCGTGATACGATGGTAAAGGATTAATATCATAAAGCGGGGTACACTGTATTGTATAGTTATGTGTGTGGTTTTAAATGCGGTATTTTTGAAAGTTTGACATTCATTTTTTGCAATTAATGTTCTTATTTTCAATTTTGTTGATACTTGGGGAAAAAAAAAAACTCTTAAACCCGGGAAATCGTAAAGTGAGAACTGCCTGTACTGTATATGAGTAGCAGTAACCCCAGAGTAATGTATCAACTGTGTGGTACTACACACAGGGTGGTAAAGAATGAAAAGGATCTGGGGGTATTTGTGCAACCGGATATGAAGTTTTCTGAGCAGTGCAGACGGTCTGCAAGAGTAGCTTATGGTGTCTTGTCAATGATATACAGGAATTTTTCTAGCAGGGAAATGGATGTGATTATCCCCTTGTATAATGCAATGGTCAGGTCACACTGAGTACTGTATACAGGTCTGGAGGCCACATTTTAGAAAGTATGTAGAGCTGCTGGAACAAGTACAGAGAAGGGCAATAAGATTAGTGAATGGAACAAAGGGTTACTGTTACGAAGAAAGACTTAAGTTTTGCAAATTATAGTGTCTGGAGACTAGGCACCTGCGAGGTGCTCTGATTGAAGTGTATAAGGCCTTGAATGGTTTGAGCATGCTCAATGCTTATGGGATTCCTCCTCTTTCCCAGATTAATTGCCTGAGGGAACATGAATTCAAATTGAGGAAAGACAGTTGTAGAATAGATGTGCAGAAATATGCCTTTAGCCAGTAGGTGGTTGATTGCTGGAACAAACTTCCATCTGTTGTTGTATAAGTTGACAGCTTAAATAAATTCAAGGCAGAACTAGACAAACATTTGTAGCGAATGGATGTGTTAAATGGGAATGGGTTTTTTTTTTTTTTTTTTCGGCTGATGCTGTATATGCTTGCTTTCTTGCATCATATGCCTCTGCTAATGTTAATCATTGCCACAAATTGGTTCTTTTTTCTGCATATTTTTAATGCATGAATAATCACTGCTGATAATCAAATCATGAATATTACATTCTCTCTAACATGCAGCCATAGAAAACAGTTGGCTAATAAATCTACAAAAGTCATCATCTTAGTGGGTGAGTGATCAATCTACAACTTCCAGTTGCTATCCGAAAAGTTAGAACCCTCCATTATAAGACATTCTGATTTATTGGCTCACTATTTCTTTGTATAGTTGTTCATTGTACTTGTTAGAGTAATTAGGCCATCAAAGTCATAACACACTCCTACTCACATTTTTCTTTTCCCCATGCTTATGCTACACCAAACTGACTGAACGTTGTACTGATCACCCATGTGAACTGAATGCACTGCCTTAGTTTTTAGTGTGCATCTTAACTAAGAACCTTCTACGCTTCCTATCCTGTCTGTTCTTTCTGTACACATTGTACTCTTCATATTCGGATTCTGCACCACTTATATCTGAGTGATACCATATCTCTGATATCCCCTCAGTGTCCATATTTGATGACTTGACCAGCACTTCAAATTCATCAAATTTATTTACTAAGAACCTAGTATTGGTGTGTATGCATGTATATATGCACTGCTTTTTACCCGTGGGCTGTGTTACCCTAACACGGCCCATGTATTTACTTGTTTCATAATGACTTACAGCAGTCCCTAAACCCTGACACCTTTCTTTGCAGGCTGCTGCATGTTGCAGTAGAAGCAGTGGAAGAATCACTCTCACCTCTGTCTGGCTATTGTTAATCTGTTTGTTTGTATATACCCCCAAGCTAGCAGTTTTCCAACCTACCTAATAGCCACACTAGCATCAGCAAATATTCCTGTAATCTCTGTGATGGTATGGCAGAAATGACAGTATTGTAAACTTCAGCTGCATCTATGACTGGCTGTAATAAAAATTTTGTACAAGTGTTAAAAGTCACTTGGCATTAGTAGGGCTATAACAAAAATGGTTGCTACCATATAGAGGTTAATTAGCAATTTAGGGTCATTCACAAGACTCCTCTCTCCTCCAGTACCTAGCATATGATAATGAGAGCCTTGTCGATCAATTCGGCCCTGGAGAAATTGTGCAAGGCTCAAGGGGTAGAATTTTTCTCAGCCTGGTCTGTACTTGTTAATAGGAGAGACTGCTTCTATAGGGATGGGATACACCTAAATAGAAAGGGTGCAAGAATATTTGCTGATGCTATTGAGGCAAAGTTAGTCAGGTCGGAAAACTGCTAGCTTGGGGGGGGGGTATACACGGACTAATAGATTAACAGTAGTTGCTGGCAGAGGTAAAAGTGATTCTTGTACTACTTCTATTGAAATGCAATTGGGCACCAGCCTGGAAAGCAAGGCAATGGGAATTTCTAGGACTGCTGGGAGTCATAGTGGAACAAGTAAATACATGGGCTGTGTTAGGGTAACTAAGAGTAGAAATAGGTGCATGTATACTTGCATGTACACCAGTGCTAGGAGTATAGTTAATAAATTCGATGAGCTTGAAGTGCTAGTCAAGATATCAAAGGCAGATATTTTTGGGATATCAGAGACATGGTGTCACACAGACATAAGCAGTGCAGAACTGGAATTTGGGGAGTACAATGTGTACAGAAAGGATAGACAGGACAGGAAAGGAGTAGGGGTTATCTGTTAGTTAAGAAACACATAAAATCTAAGGAAGTGCATCCAGTTGATATGGGTGGACAATGCCATGTTGAGTCTGTTTGGTGTGACGTAAGCACTGGGAAAGGAAAAATGAGAGTAGGTGTGTGTTATAGGCCTAATGAATCTGATGAGTATAATGAGCAATTGTGCAGAGAAATAGTGTGTCAGTAAATTAGTGTCTTATAATGGGGGATTTTAATTTCCCGTATATTGACTGGAATTTGTGGGTTGCTCACTCATACTCTAGCAAGGCTTTTGCGGATTTATTGGATGAGTTTTCTACAGCAGCATGTTTGGGAGGCAACTAGAGGGAGTAATATTCTTGATGTGGTTATCAGTAGCGATTCTTCATGCATCAAGAATCTGCAGATAAAGGAACCACTAGGTGGCAGTGATCACAGTGTGCTTAAGTGGGATTTACTCAAAGAGGTAACTACTATCAAGTGTAAAGGGAAGGGTTTTTGCTTTCGTCAAGATTACTACGGTGGTCTGAGACAGTATTTAAATTCTATACGGTGGAAACAACTGATGATGTTACCAACAGCAAATTCAAAATGGGAAGCATTCAAAGAATTAATCTTGGAAGCTACTAGTCTTTTCATACCAACAAAGAAATATTGTTCAAGATTTAGGCCTAAATGGATGTCAGATGAACTAATTAGATATGTGACAGGGAATAAAAATGCATGGGATACATATAAATTAACATGTGACACAGAAGCCTATGATAGATATAAGCTGATCTGTAACCAAGTTACAAAGGAGGTTAGGCAGGCGAAGGCAGATTATAAGAAATCTTTGGCAAAGGATGCAAAGAAACACAGTGAAGAGTTCTTTAATTATGTAAACTCTAGAAGGAAGGGGATGAATCAGATTGGTCCATTTGATATCGATGATTCAACTGTTGATGATCCTGCTCAGGTAGCTAACAAACTAAATGAATATGTTGCATCGACATTCACACATGAGTTATTCAGGGTGGGGAATGCCAGAGGTGCATTCAACCCTGGCAGTAAACTAGATAATCTTGTAATAACTGAGAGTAAAGTGGAGGTGAAATTGTTGAAGATAAACACAAGACTGGCACCTGGGGTGGATGGAATCTATCCAGTTATATTAAAGGAGGCAGCAAAGGAAGTAAGCAAACCCTTTGCCATAATTATGAGAGCTTCCCTGGACTCAGGGGAGGTACCCATGGACTGGAGATGTGCAAATGTGACCCCAATCCACAAAGGAGGACAAAGGGAGACACATGTAATTACAGACCTGTTAGTTTAACTTCTGTTCCAAGGAAATTAATTGAGGCACTGGTTAAAGAATCATTGCAGGATCATCTAGACAGACTTCAGTTATAGCTAGGACACAGCATGGGTTTAAGGGGAAGTCTTGTCTGACTAATTTGATTGGATACTATGATGTAGTCACAAAGGAACTGTATGCAAAGAATAACTTTAATATATCTTATATTTGGATCTTAGAAAAGCCTTTGATACTGTTGCACATGGAAGACTGCTGCACAAATTGGAGCAGTGTGGCATTGGAGGCAAATTGCTGCTATGGATAAAGGGATCATTGAGTGGGAGAAGACAGAGAGTGGTAATCAATGGACACTGCTCATCGTGGACTAATGGTATTAGTGGAGTCCCTCAAGATTCAGTTTTGGGTCCATTGTTGTTTTTTGTATTTATAAATGATATTGATGATGGTATATCAGGCTTAATGTCCAAGTTTGCAGACAATGGTTGGCAGGATTGTTAATGACACTAATGACAGTACACTGCTGCAACAGGATCTATAAAAGTTGAGCAGATGGGCTGAGAGGTGGCAAATGAAGTTTAACATTGTCAAATGTAAAGTAATACATATGGGAAGCAGTAATCCCAGAGTAACGTATCAAGTCTGTGGTACCACACTGACAGTGGTAGAGAATGAAAAGGACCTGGTGGTAATTGTGCATGCAGATATGAAGTTTTCTGAGCAGTGCAGATGGTCTACAAGAGTAGCTCATGGTGTCGTGTCACTGATATACAGGAATGTTTCTAGCAGCAGCAGGAGGTGATTATCCTCTTGTATAAAGCAATGGTCAGGCCACACCTTGAGTACTGTATGCAGGTCGGAGGCCTTATTCTAAGAAGGATGTAGAGCTGTTGGAACGAGTACAGAGAACAGCATCAAGATTAGTAGATGGAACAAAGGGTTGCTCATATGAAGAAAGGCTTAAGTTTTGCAAATTAGTGTCTGGAGACTAGGCACTTGTGATCTGATTGAGGTGTATAAAGTGTTGAATGCTTTGAGCATTCTCAATGCGGATGGAATTCTTCCTCTTGCTCAGAATAATCGCTTGAGAGGGCATAAATTCAAATTGAGGAAAGACGGTTGTAGGATAGATGTGCGGAAGTTTTCCTCTAGCCACCGGGTGATTGATTGCTGGAACAAACTTCCATCTGTCGTAGAAGTTGATAGCTTAAATAGATTCAAGGGAGAACTTGACAAACATTTGGAGTGAGTGGATAGGTGAAATAAGGGTGTTTTTTTTTTTTTTTTTGGCTGATGCTCTATAAGCTTGCTTTCTTGCATCATGTGCCTATGCTAATATGGGGGATGGAGAAAATGAATGAATGGCCTGAAACCATTAATTTCTGATTATATTTTTCATTGCCTAGTAACTTGAAATGATTGCTGCTTTTTCCGGGGTCAGACAAATTTCAAATGAAAGGACTCAGAACATCCTGTATGATTTTATTACCTTACAGTTCATATGAAATGGGCCTGTATTGGTGTTAGATGCAGTGGCACATTCCCATTTTGGGATAAAATGTGCCATGGGGGAATGTGCAGTACTAAGCACAGTCTTAACAAAGGCATCTGAGATAGCATGTGTCAGTATTAATTTCAAAGAACATGTGTGTGGAGCTCCCAAGCTGCCAATTATGAAGCATGTGAAGAAATAAGTGTTGTAAATTTTTATTGTATTACTCAGTATTATTTTATCAGTCAGCCTTGTCAATATAAGTAGTGAAAGGAAATCAGAGTGAGAAATACAGATGCCAAAATTTGCCAGCACCATTTGGGATAAGACACAATACCCACTTCGGAAAGCACTGCTCTGACCTTTTGCTGTCTTGGATTGTTGCCTCCTTATACAGGGTGTCTCAAAAATATTGATACAAACATTTAGGAGAGGTAGGTAACATCTAAAGGAATGTGAATCGCATAGGAACCCATAACCGGAAACATCACGGGAAAGTAGTAGCAGAGGCACAAGAAGCAGAAATGACACAAGACACATTAGTGGCAAACATTTATTTGACATAATATTAACAATGGAGTACGAGATGGATGCATTTCATGATGTTACAACAGATGCTCATAGGTTCCACCATGAGACGCGATGCGTGTGTGACACCGACGCAGCATTGATTGGTGGACACGGTCGAACACACCTGGAGTTTCTTTGACAGTAGCAGCAGCGCAGACGAGTCTCGCCGCGAGATCCATTTCCGTCTCCACAGGCGATTCATACACGATAGATTTGAGGGCCTCCCACAGAAAAATCAAGGCTCGATAAATCAGGTGAGTGTGGGGGCCAGGCAACGGGTCCACCACGGCCAATCCATTGACGCCCAAAACACCTGTTCAAATGGTCACGAACATACCTTCCATAATGGGCAGATGCCCCGTCATGTTGAAACCAAATGTTGCATCTCACATTTGCTGGAACATCATCAAGTAACCCTGGTAGAACTTGTTCAAGAAAGATCCAATATTTAGCGGAGTTCATGCCATGCAGGATGGTAACAGGTATGGGTCGACTAAGCAGTCACCGACCATACCTGCTCGCACATTTATTGCGAAGCGATGTTGTGCCGCATGGGGGCGCACACCGTGGGTTGTCGTGAGCCCACACACGAGCATTGTGCTGATTGACTAAGCCTTCCAGAGTGAAATAAGCCTCATCCATGAACAAAACATAGGCTGGAAAATTCAAGTCTTGAACACGTTCTTGGAGAAACCACTGTGCAAAAGCCACACGTGCAGGATGATCTTGGGGGAGCAGTAACTGAACCCTTTGGAGATGAAAGGGGTGTAAGGAATCGTTGTGCCAGACACACTGTACACTGCAACGAGACACTCCTAAGGCAGAGGCAACGGCACGTGTGATGGTAGTAGGATTATTCTGGACGGCATTCAACACACTTTCTTCCATGGCGGGAGTTCGCGATGAACGTGGTCTGCCCGCACTACTCCTGTTACCTCTAAATGACCCATATTCGCACAAATTTTGATGCACATGCGCAAACAAATGGTGGTCCGGTACATGTCTGTCTGGGAAGCATTCTCCATAAATTCGTTGAGCGGCTCGTCCATTGCCCCCTGCTAATCCATACACTAAGTGCATGTCTGCCAGCTCACAGTTCGTATATCGATGCATGCTCTTCGTGCGGTGACTACTGCTTGAATGAGTAAACCAGAAAATTTCCCTTTCGCGAACTGATGAACAGTGCCATCTACTGACTTAAGTGACGTTTCCGGTTATGGGTTCCTATACGATTCATATTCCTTTATCTTCAAAAAGGCCTCTAAGGTTGGGAGAATGATTCATATCACAAATTTAAACAAGTACACCACCCGTTTAAATATAATAGTTTAATACTGAAAATTATAAAATGTACCAGACGATACAGTACTGTAAAATATTATTTTACAAAGTTTTTGTAAATATTATTTTACAGTACTGGGTCGTCTGGTACATTTTATAATTTTCAGTATTAAACTATTATAGTTAAACGGTTGGTGTACTTGTTTAAATTTGTCACATTCCTTTAGATGTTACCTACTTCCCCTAAATGTTTGTACCAATATTTTTGAGACACCCTGTATATTCCTCAGAAAGTAGTAGTAGTGGCAAACGATGCAAGAAATCAATGTTATATAGCATCAGCCAAAAAAAAAAAAAAAATACACACTTCACCCATCCATATACCCTCCAAGAATTTATCTAAGTCTTCCTTAAATTTATTCAACTTCCACCACAACAGATGCCTGTTCCAACAGTCAACCGCCTGCTGGCTGAATGCAAACTTTTGCACATCTAACCAGCAACCATTTCTTAACTCGAATTTATGTCCCCTTGTGTGTAGTGTCAGCAACAGGAAGAATACCATTAATATTTAGCTTACTTAAATGCATCACTCAGATCACCCCACAGGTGCCTAGTCTCCACATGCTGCAATTTGCAGAACTGAAGTCTTTCTAGGTAAGAGCACCCTTTTGCTCCTTACACTAATCTGGTTGTCATTCTCTGCACCCATTCCAGTAGATCTACATCCTTCTTAAAGTGAGCCCTCCAGACCTGTATACAGTACTCAAGTTGTGACCTTGTATGAGGGTATAATTACCTCTTTATCCCTTTAGCAAACTTTTTGTATATCATTGACAAAACCCCATGAACTGTCCTCGCAGCCTTTCTGCACTGCTCAGAGAATTTCATATCTGACTGCGCAGTTACACCCAAGTCTTATTCTTTATCCTCTACCCTTTTATGTGGTACTGTGGTTATTTTCTGCAAAATAACCAGAGTACCACACAGTTGATAAATTACTCTTGGACTGCTCCTAACCATATGCAGTATGTTGCATTCGTCCATGTTAAACTTCAAATATCATTTCTCAGCCCATTGACCTAACTTTCCTAGATTTTGTTGCAGTAGCACTCCTGATTACTGTTGTTTACCACCCTGTCATCCTTTGTATCATCTGAAACTTGCACATTAAGCCCAATATACTTTCATCAATATCATTAATAAATGTTGAAAACAACAATGGCCCAGCACTGAACTCTGGGGCACTCCACTAATAACATTAGTCCACGAAGAGCAGTGTCCATTGATAACCACTCCCCCTCTTCTTCCACTTAACTATCCTTTTATCCCTAACATTAACTTGCCCTTAATGTCACATTGCTGCAGTTTGGCCCCTCGACGTGGGCACCTGTACGTGGTGAGGGGACCTCCCAGTGATGCTGCTGGACTTCCAGACTAGCATCACTGGGATCCAACGCCCACAGCCTAGGTTCCGGGCTTACATCAATGGAATCCGGCGTGTTTGCCGTGCGCTGCGACCCGTGGAAATTCGGAAAGGGGGATCCTGGTGGTTGAGGGGCCCAGCTTCAATACACCACTTTGGCCCCTGCTTCGACAAGACGGGTGGTCCTGGAAGGCCCGGCTAGGATCAATCGGCTAGTAGGTTCGCCTGCGAGGGTCAACCGTGTCAAAGCCATGCCCCTACCCTCATGGTCCGAGGGACAGGATTCAGGCTGGCGGCGGTGCGGGTATGGTGTCTGGGTAGCCCTGGCGTCCCACTCCCGAGCGCATTTATTGCATGCCGGGTAGTGGGCGTCCCTTTGGGCTCCGTGGTGGGTGGGGAGCCCGGGCACTGAACACTTTAATAAACTCCATGAATCCTGATAAACTCATTTCTTCAGGGGCCCCAACCCGGTCCCTATCTGAAAACACAGACATTGACAGCAATATTGCTTCAAAGAGGCAGCGGACTGAATTACCATCAGGTCCTATCCCGCGGTTTTTAATCATGCACTCCACCAATGAAAAACCGATTGGAAAAATGTCACCTTTCTTTATACAGAAAGGGTTAGATGGGTTAGTAGGTTCACCCAAATCAGTTAAGAGACTCCGCTCTGGAGACCTCTTAATTGAAACTACAAATGAGAGGCAATCTGAACACCTACTCCGAACAACATCAATCGGAGGAATCCCTATAACAGTGACACCACACAGAACACTCAATTCATCTAGAGGTGTCATTTCGGAGTGGGACCTTCTCGACGTATACGAGGAGGAAATCTGCTCCGAATTAAAACCACAGGGAGTCATTGCCGTAAAGAGAATCACTGCGCGAAGGGATGGAAAAATAGTTAAAACCAGGAGCGTTATCCTGACTTTCAACACTCCTAAACCTCCTGATGAGATTAAAGCTGGATACATCAACTGTTCAGTGCGTCCATACATTCCGAACCCTTTACGGTGTTTCAAATGCCAGAAGTATGGACATTCTCAAATGGCCTGCCGTGGAGTCCTTGCATGCGCTCGATGCGGTGCAAAGGACCACGAAACAACAGCATGTTCAGCCGCAAAACCCACCTGTATTAACTGTGAAGGCGAACACCCGGCCTATTCACGAGCATGCCAGAGGTGGAAAGAAGAAAAAGAGATTCAACGGCTGAAGGCAGAGCTTAACATATCATACCAGGAGGCAAGGAAATCGGTCAAACCCCTGAATACCAACAGACCTACGTACGCCCAGAAGGTAGCAGGGAGATGTTCCGTCGGAACTCAGACGGACATGACCATTCCTCCAAAGGAGTCTTTCACTCCCATCGCGCGGTATCTTTTAAGTTCGCAAAAACCTACACAGAAGGACCAATCAGCTGCCACTCCTATATCGGTACCTCCTAATGCTCCACAAGTATCAAAGACAATTATGAAAGAAAAGAATAAGAAAGGGGAAGTCCCCCCTAGTACCCAAGAAAAGATGGATGTGGAGCAGAAGGAGGTACCCGAAGAGTCAGTCTTGGAACTCTTCGCGGAGGAGGAAATGGACACGGGACAGCGTCCATTCTTCCCCAAAAAGGACAAATCCAAGACTGATAAAAGTAAGCCCTCAGCACCTCGGAAGCCGCCTGATGGACCCACCAAGCCAAAATAATGGCTAAATTTCTACAATGGAATTGTCGTGGATTCCGGCGAAACATTGATGACATCAAGGCCCTCCTGCAAAAGCACGAGCCAGTTTGCTTTTGCTTGCAGGAGACATACCTAAAGGCAAATGACGATCCCACGATGCATAACACTACAATTTTTCGTAAGGATAGAATTGCGGATGGCTCTGTACACGGGGGAGTGGCTATCCTTGTGGGTAACCAGACCCCAGTGCAGCCCTTGCTAATTACAACCAGCATAGAGGCTGTCGCAATTCGCCTTTCAGTGGGATTTTTATTAACTGTGTGCTCCATTTATTTGCCGCCTGGAACTGACATCTCCCAGGCAGACCTTGATGATCTTCTAATGCAGCTGCCTCCCCCTTTCTTACTTCTCGGGGATTTTAACGGACACAATACCCTGTGGGGTAGTGCTAACATCAACGGAAGGGGACGAGTCATTGAGCGTATGCTCAATGACAATGACCTTTCCCTTCTAAATACTGGAAAAAACACCTTCTTCCACATGCCTACCCGTACTTTTTCTGCCATTGATCTCTCTATCTGCTCCCCTTCTCTACTCCCTTCACTCACTTGGGAAGTGGAGGAGAATCCATACGGAAGCGATCACTTCCCTGTGATAACCTTGTCACACAGTGGGAGACCATGTCTTCCTTTTAGGTTACCACGGTGGAAGATTGATCAGGCTGACTGGACTGCCTTCCAACAACAGGCAAATTTCGATCTTAGCACAGTCAGTCAAGAGCCTATCAATGATGCAGTTAAGTACATCACAGAAAATATTGTCCAAGCAGCTGCGAATACAGTTCCAAAAACATCAGCCCGGTTTCCACCATTTCCCAAACCTTGGTGGAATTCACAATGCACAGCAGCAAAAAAGGCTCAAAACAAAGCGTGGGGGATATTTCGCCGATATCCTACCACGAACAACCTTATAGCCTTCAAACGTGCACGAGCCAAAGCACGCTACACCCGTCGTCAGAGTCAAAAGGAATCGTGGATCCATTTTACATCATCTATTAACCAGTCTACCAACTCTAAGGTAGTCTGGGATAAAATCCGGAAAATGAAGGGAAAATATACATCCCACCCTTCTTCAATCCTAGATTATAATGGATGCGCTATTGCAGATCCAACTGCAATAGCCAATGCTCTTGGGGAAACATTCTCTAACATCTCCACAACATCCTCGTACTCCCCAGAGTTCCTGGTCCTGAAATATAAAATCGAAAAACAGGCACTTAACTTTAAATCTAAGAGTATTTATCCCTACAATGGGGATTTCACTACTCAAGAACTGGAAAGAGCCCTCGCTCTTTCCAAAGCAAGTGCCGTTGGACCAGATGGCATCCATTATGAAATGATTAAAAATCTTCCACCAAAATCTATGGACTGTCTGCTCCTTCTGTATAACAGAATCTTTACTGAAGGGCAGTTTCCGGACTCCTGGCGAAAGGCAATCGTTCTTGCCTTTCCTAAGCCAGGAAAGGATCCAAAGGTCACCACCAATTATCGTCCTATTGCTCTGACTAGCTGTTTGTGCAAAATCCTGGAGAGAATGGTCAGTTCTCGTTTAATATGGTATTTAGAATCAAATGACCTTCTCTCCAACATCCAGTGCGGCTTCCGACGGAACCGGTCCACTTTGGACCATCTTATTAGATTGGAAGCATCCATCCGGGATGCTTTCCTAAAACGCGAACACTTGGTGTCGGTGTTCTTCGACATGGAAAAAGCGTATGACACAACTTGGAGATTTGGCATTTTAAAAGATTTACATAACCTTGGCCTTAGAGGGCATCTCCCCCTTTTTATTCAAATGTTTTTAGCCAATCGATCTTTCCAAGTTCGTGTGGGATCCTCACTCTCTCGCTCCTTTAGCCAAGAGGAGGGAGTACCACAAGGATCAGTATTAAGTGTCACGCTTTTTGCCATCAAAATAAATTCCATCGCAGAACAACTTCCTCCAACTGTACACAGTGCCCTCTATGTTGATGACTTTAGCGTTTTTTGCCAGTCGTGCAACATGAGGGTTATTGAAAGACAACTGCAGAAAGCCATTGATAACCTGAATGTCTGGGCACTTGCTAATGGCTTCAGGTTCTCACCGGAGAAGACCGTTTGCGTACACTTTTGTCGCAAGCGTAATCTTCATCCTGAACCTGAATTAAGGCTCGGACAAAATGCAATTCCGGTAGCAGTGAACACAAAATTCTTGGGACTCATATTCGATAAAAAACTGACCTTCTTGGATCATATTCGTCAACTTCGCACAAAGTGCACACGCGGGCTTAATATTCTCCGCTCGCTCTCCTCTACATCTTGGGGAGCAGACAGATGCACCCTTCTTCTGCTTTACCGTGCACTTGTGCGATCCAAAGTAGACTATGGGTCCCAGGTATACTCCTCAGCCCGAGACAGTGTCCTGCGGTGGCTGGACCCCGTCCATCATCAGGCCCTACGTATTGCTACTGGAGCATATCGCACATCTCCTGTCCAGAGCTTATACGTCAAAGCAAACGAACCACCGTTATCGCTTCGACGTAAGCAGTTGTCTCTAAAGTACGCTTTAAAACTGAAATCCATGCCAGACCACCCTACGTGGCCCTTCGTTTTTGAGCCACGATGGGAAAACTTGTACAATACCCGTAAGACTGCCAATCGTCCTTTTGGTATTCGTCTCCAAGGGCTACTCAACGAACTTAATATCAAGGTAGACAAGGTTGCCCAAACATCACAGCAACCCTTTCCACCCTGGCATGCTCGTGTTCCGGCATGCGACTTGTCGCTTAGAATCTGGGCAAAGTCGGACACTCCATCATGTGTCTACCTGCAGCTTCATTCAGCACACCGAACTGAATATTCCGACTTCGCGCCAGTCTACACAGACGGTTCGAAGTCAGAATCATATGTGGGATCTGCTGCTGTCTTTACAGACAGGACTATATCAGAGCAGATTCCCTCTGAATGCAGCATATTTACTGCAGAGCTGCACGCTGTTGAGTTAGCCTTGGATCACATTAGTGAATGCCAATATCAACGGTTCATTTTATATACCGACTCTCTTAGCATGTTACAGGCTTTAATATCCTTGAGATATAATCCTCATCCAGTTCTGTCTAGCATTCAGCAGAAGATTCATTCTCCATGAACGCGAATATGACATCCGCTTCTGCTGGATTCCGAGCCACATTGGGATTAGGGGAAATGATTTGGCTGACGCTGCAGCCAAATCAGCAATTCCCAATAATACTCGCTGCCTGTTAGTCCCCTATACAGACTACAGGCAAATAATAGACGAGAAAATACATCCCCAATGGCAGGATTCGTGGAATAGACAGACTGCGAATAAATTATATCAAATAAAGCCCGTAATTGAACCGTGGCAGTCTAGTCTGCGCAGGAATCGCAAGGAGGAAGTTGTTCTAGCTCGTCTCCGCATAGGACACGGTCATCTTACACATTCGTTTTTGCTGAGGGCAGATGACTGTCCTATGTGCGAGAACTGTGGCACCGTTTTATCCATGAGACACATTTTAATTGATTGTCCACATTTTAGAAATATCCGTTTTACCGCTTTTAATTATCTGACTGAGCCATATACACTCAGTCAGATTTTATCCGACAATGGCAATGTGTCTGCAGTTTGTAGGTTTTTAAAATCAATAAATATTTTTAATCGAATATAAAATTTACATTTTCCCTTTATATATTTGTTATACCTTTGGACATAGTGACCTGGTAATTAGGTCACTGAAAGTTTAAATTTTTTTATAACTGACATGGTCTTGGCGCATTATAGCCATAGAAGCTAATGCGCCAAAAAAAACCAAAACCAAACCAAACCAAGCTGCAGTTTGTACAACAGTCTTTTATGTGCAACGGTATCAAAAGCCTTTCTGAAATCCAAGTATATGATATCAAATTTATTTTTTGCATCCAGTTCCTTGATCACTGCATCATAGTAACCTATCAGATTGGTTAGGCAGCTGCCCCTTAAGAATGCTGTTACTGCAGTATAATTGCATTTCCGTCCACGTGGTCCTGTATTACTTCTTTAATCAATGACTCCATTATTTTCTCTGGAACAGACATTAAGCTAACAAGGTCTGGAATTATGTCACCTTTTGATCTCACTTTATGAATTGGCGATACATTTGCACATCTCCAGTTTTAGGGGCCTGCCCTGAATCCATCCTTGGATTCAGGGAGTGGTCCCTAACACTCTCAAATTACTAAGGGTTTGCTTATCTCCTTTGCTGCCACCCTTAATACAATCAGATAGATTCTATATACCCCCAGGCACCTTTTTATGTTCAGCTTCAAAAATTTCTCTTCCTCTTTCCTTTTAGTTATTGCAAAGTCATTTAATTCCCCATTAGTTTGATAAAATTTTGGCATCCTCTTCCCTAAAGAATTCCTCATGTTTGAATATAGATGTAAAATACTTATTCAATTTGTCAGCAAACTGGGCATGTCAGTTTATGCATTGACATCAGTTGATCCAATACGATTCAACCTGTTCTTTTACTTTTAATATAAGCGTAGAAGTCTTTGCTGCTTTTCTTTGCATTCTTTGCCAGAATGCAGAGACTTGGTTACAGACTAATTTATATTTGTAAAAGAATAAGAGAAGTTTACCTCAATATGATACATAGAACACTTCCATATGATACTCTCCAGAAATTTAAACAAAAACAATTTAAAAAATAAATAAATAAAAATAAAAAATCTTGCATTACAGTAAGAAATAATTAACAATAATTAAAAATCAAAACTAATTTATATGCATCCCATGCACTTTTCTTCTCTGCCATGTATCTCAGTACTTCATAACTCAATAGATGTCAGGTAAAGTTAACATTACTAACCTAAAGTTTATATATTTTTAAAGAAATGTTTAGCTATTAAACAAATGTTCACACTATTTTTGTGTTAATTTTCTAGATTTAAAGTAATTTCTAAGTGATTGGTCTGTCTCCCTCACGTAACTAATAAAAGATGCCACTTTCCTGTCGATTTTATTCTCAGAAGTATCCAGAAGTAGAGGATGTTGTTATGGTAAATGTCCGGTCCATAGCTGAAATGGGTGCATATGTACACCTTCTAGAATATAAAAACATTGAGGGTATGATTTTATTATCTGAACTCTCCAGAAGACGTATTAGGTCAATTAATAAACTTATCAGAATTGGAAGAAATGAATGTGTTGTCGTCATCAGAGTAGACAAAGAAAAAGGTAATATATATATATATATAGTAGATTCATTTATTATTACAGTATAGTTTATGTAGCTATTTATCATGAACTGTAATAAGGGATTGAGTCACCAATTTTGACATAATCATTAATTTAAAAAAAACAGTATTACCTATATTTTAAAATATTTAAGTGTATATGGATATTTGCTGTGAGTTCCATTGCCAATGTCATGGTTACTTGGTAGTTTGTGGGAAGACATCTAATAAAAATGGGAACAGTTGTATATTGTGATAATTGTATTGGTGGCTGGAACAACGTTGGATGTTACAAATTGCAAATTTTACAGGAGAGCCAATTTAATGGGAACACAATAAAAGCTACATAGTTGTCAAGGAAATCTCACATCCAACGTTCTTCCATTGTAATAAACGTTTTCCAACAAAGGGAAAAAAAAGAAATAGAATTTTTTTTTTTTTTTTTTTGAAATTTTTAATAAAAACACAGAGGAAAGTTTAATATTGTCCACAATTACATTGAACACTTACATTAGAATTCGATAAAAAAACATCGAATCAAGTGAAATGAAATTTAAAAAATTAAAATTAAAAATCAGAAATAGCACACACATCAGATCCAAACATTAAAATCGGATATTCTCATGCACTTGGAATATTTTCATAAAACTCGTGGTGTGTAGGGTCCATTAGGTATTTTGTCATGTCCATAAGATCTTTCTTTTTCGCTTTTGAGATTGGAAGAGGGGCTGAGTATAATAGTGGTAGTTCACAGTACTTAATCACATTCGGTTTCGCTGGGAAAACAGGGTCATGGTGCCATGGCCTCAACGTGTTGTGTGTCTCTCTTAAGTTGAGAGTAACTGGGTCATCTGCAGTCATCTTCAACCACACATACTGAGTGATCTTCATTTCTGTCTTGATTTTTCTGGGGGCAATATAGTTGAGATCTTTGAAGTCGGCCTGGCTCATTTCAGTGATCATGAAAGGTCTGTTTATCTTGGCATTTGCAATGACTGACTTCCAGTCTGAAGGGACAAGAGGTTTGGCCTTTTTTTTAGCACGCTCAATAAGTGCAAAGTCCCTGTCACAGGGCAAAAAACTGTGCCCCGTGATTAAAAATTTTTGATGTATCTCAGTGAAGTAACGTAATGATATCAAGTACCGGTACAACTTAATGATGTTCCAGTTGTTATTCTGACCTGTGCAGCGGTCAGACCACACAATCAGTTTTCTTTCTTGGCCAATGGGTAGAGGCTCGTATGATGAGGTCACATATTTTAATATGCACGATCCAATTTCTTTAGATCCACGCTTGGCTAAGCTTTCATGCCATAAGAGCATGTTAGCCTGATTTTCTGTCATATTGTGGATGCACAAGTTGTACGTCGAATATTGGCGTTGATAGTAAATATCAGAGTGCGTTAACATGGGCGTAAATAAAATCTGTTGTAAGTCAATGCAAAGTGTGACGAAATTCGCATTTTTTGAATCATTGGCAAGGGTTTTATATGCTTGGTCAGCCTTCCTGTGATGAATAAGACTTTCTTGTTCAATCTTATTCCGCTCTTCTTCGTTGTGAGCTAGGACCAGGCGGGCACAGTTTTTATCGCACTGTTTGCAAGTATCTGACCGCGGTGCACCAAATCGCAAATTGAACTCTCTTTTGAAAATTTTTCTGTACTTTGTGGAATTTGCAGGACTGTCAGGGTACTTTTCTTGAAATAGGCGTTACATTTTAGTTAAGTTTAAGTCAGGGCTCAAAAAAAGTTTCGATGAACCATTTCTACTGTAGTGACTAACTTCAGTTGGGAAAGAAGCAATATGCTCTCTGATATTTGAGTTTACAGCTGCATCAACAGCATGTGGACGGCCGAAATGCAATCCCCTTTTATCTTTCGGTGCGACCTCCCCGTCTTTCATTTTTTGTTGTAATATCTGTACTCATCTCAGGGAAATAGTAAATGCGTTGCAAAATGTCTTCTGGCAAACAGGCTTCCCATTGAGACTATAATCAAAACCAGCCAATCGTATTGAAGTCGAATCTGTTTTATTTGGACGTCTTCTTTTTGGCTCTCGTAAGGTAATTAACTTGAGCAGCAAAAGGGTTTGTTCATTGTAACTTACCTCGTGAAACTGTCGGAATAAATCAAGGACCCATGGCAGGGTGAGGTCGCTGCACCCTGACTTCTTGCACTTTGGTAAACAACCTCGAGGACTGTACAGTGGCTTTTTATCTGGAACAACTTTTCCCGTACGCCGATTCACGTAACTTTTACCACTGTCTTTCAAACATTTACGCTTTTTGTCTTTCCACTCCGCAATGTTCAACACCCTTTTACGATTGTTAATACTGTCTAAATCACTATTAGATACCTGCATTTTAGCAACAAACTTGACAGAACTGAAACCAAAATGAATTGTAACCTCTGGCTCACTGTTACACATCCAACGTTGCTCCACAACCTGAAATCGAGACATGCGCTCTTTAAACCGATTTATCACTATCTACCGGTGAGTTTGAGAACTAAAACTTTACACATTTTGATTCAGAAAGTCACAACCAATGTTATTCCACAAAAAAAAGACTTTGCCAAAATAGTCACATCCAGCGTTGTTCCAGCCATCAATTTCTTGATGGCTGGAACATTGATTATTAATTATTAATCCCCGACTTTAATATTAGTGCTGTTCTAGAGTAGTGCCTCCACCCTGAAGTATCATTATATTATAATGAGGTAGTGTTGAATATGCATAATAAGCAAGCCATCCACCCTGCATGCTTACTATGTAAAGCTTACTACATGCAAAGCTTATAGTAAAGCTAATACCCAATGATTGGCCACTTCCAAGATGGCATCAGATATCTGTAAACACAAATAAGCTATTTAATTTATTTGTTAATATCAAGTATTTCATTAAGATACAGCAAATCCCCACTATTCACGGTATCTGTATTCGCGTATGCACTGTCGCTGATTTAATATAAAATGAAACCTTAAAAAATGTGAATTTTAAAGTGCTGTGAACATTTTCGGCCATAAAAATATGGGCGTGGCTAAAATTATCTTGCCTGGTCAAAACAGTGCTCAGTGGGGGGGGGGGTGACACAATCGCAAGCATGGATGTTTCCCGCTAATCCTTGTTCAGTATGTGTTAAGCACTTGTCATGGAAGGTTTCATTGTTTGCTTTTAATTGATATGCTTACAAAAGTGAAAAATCTACCATTTTCCAGTGTTATGGGTTAGAAAAGAAGTCACTTTGAGAGTGACTTCTTTTCTAAAAAAAAATAAAATAAATTCTGCTGAAAATGGCAAAACAACATTTTGCACATAAAACTGTAACTTGAATCTCTTATTCTCTTCCATTTTCTACAGGAACTTCCCGACTTACATAATACTCGACTTGTGAAAATTCGACTTTACGTAAGTTTTTGCTGGCCGGTGCAAACTGAAAAAAATATGGGAACATATTTTGCATCTGTATTATGAAAATATTGTAATGTAAACCCAATAACACATTTTTTTTTTTTTTTTTTTTTTTTTTGTAATTCATTCCAAGAAGTCACTTTGAAAGTGACTTCTTTTCTGACCCCTACGAAAATATGAATAACAAGGGAATTGTGAAAAGATCAAAGAAGGTGATGACATTAGTGAGTAAAATTGAGTTATTAAACAAAATTTCTAATGGCAAAAGTGTCACGTCAGTGACATTATAAAATCAGTGAGTCAACAGTACGATCAATCAGGAACAGACATTCAGGAGCTTATTGAGACCCATGCAGATGAACTTATAATAGAAGACTTGGTTGAATTAGTGAAAAGGTCAAATGAGAACCAAAATGATCCTGAAGAGGAAGATCTCGACGTTGTTAAACCAGAATTAAAATACAAATCATTAAAGGAAATCGTAAGCCTCTCCATACAACTTTCAGAAAAGGTGGTGAAAATGGATCCTAATTTGGAAAGAAGCATCATGTTTAAACAAGACCTAGAACAATTACCTTTACCTTACAGGGAAATTCAAAAGGAGCTCAATAAAAAAAAATAAACTTCGACTAAGAATTATTTTTTTACCCAGCAGCCTTTTCTTGATATGTTTTTGAAAGATTTGTTTGAAATTTCTAATAAACATTACATTTAATATTAAATAGTTTATTTTCATTTCGATACCTTATGCTTGTATTTTGCTATAATATTATATAAGTACATATAATACATACATAGACAAAATTTTGGACTAATTTTTCTTATATATTTCATACTTTGGAACAGAACCCTTTTATTACTATGGTGCCATAACTCAGTATTCTCACAATTTCTCAGGAACATAACCCCTGCGCATAACAGGGGTTTACTGTATCACATAACATAAAAAGACCAAAGAACATTTCTGCCTACAAAGTTCATCATTATATAGGAAATTGTTAGACTGCCTCTGGTGGCACCCAAATTGTAGCATAAACAGTGGCGAGTCATTTGAAAGGTGCCTAACTTTCTTTTTAATTTTAAAAATGTTTTGGCCTTTTTGAATTCCATTAAACAGTGCCAATATTTCATCCTTTCTTAATAGATTTATTACTTATGGTATGTACTTAATAATAATTAAGTTTTAATTTTAAAAAATTTCGAAACATTTTATATATTTTGCTCCTTTTATTTTCAGGGGAAAAAAATAAAATAAATTCTGGTGAAAATGGCAAAACAATATTTTGCACATAAAACTGTAACTTGAATCTCTTATTCTCTTTCATTTTCTACAGTAATTCCCCGACTTACATAATACTCGATTTATGCAAATTCTACTTTATGCAAGTTTTTTCTGGCCGATGCAAACTGAAAAAAATATGGAAACTTATTTTGCATCTGTATTGTGAAGATATCGTAATGTGAACCATAATGTGAGGCGGCTATTCAATGCAGCAAATTTTTAACGTTGAAAGACTGCTCTGTATGGGAAAAAAATGACGTATAGAACATACATTTCCAGGGAGGAAAAGACAATGCTAGGTTTCAAAAGATAGGGCCACCTCTTGCTTGGGGCTAATGCAGCAGGAGATTACAGATTAATACCACTGCTTGTGTACCATTCTGGAAATCCTCGTGCATTTAAGGGATCAATAAAGCCACCCTACCTGTGCATTTCTGATCGAACCAGAGAGCATGGATAACAATATCTCTCTTTGAGGATTAGTTTAAATGTTGCTTCATTCCCAAGGTTGAAAAATATTGTAAAGAGAGAACGATGTTCCTTTCAAGATTTTTCTTCTATTAGATAATGCTCCTTGACATCCTGTACAATCTAGATGATTTCCATTTGAACGTGAGAGTCATATTTCTAACGCCAAACACTACCTCACTCACCCAACCTATGGATCAGGGTGTTATTTCGAATTTAAAAGCATACTATTTACGCACAACATTTGCTCAGGCATTGTCTGCAGTAGATGTTGAGAAAAATTTTTACGTTGAGAGACTTTTTGGAAATCTTACAGTATTTACTACAGCATCTTAAACATTAGTAAGGCCTGGGTGGAAATTACTAAAAGTTGTTTAAATGGCGCATGGAAGAAAATATGCCCACGGCACGTAAAAGCCTTCAAAGGGAGGCGCCTCCGTAGCCAGGTGGGAAGGAGCAGCAGTGCGTAGTACATGCTTCTTGATTAGACCGGGGTTCGAGCCCGTCACCACCAAATACGGAGGATGCGGAAAGGTCAAGAAATGACCACCGCATATCCCGGAGCAATATGGCCTTAGTTGCTAATGCTCCTAAAAAAAAAAAAAAAAAGCTTCAAAGGGTTTGAAAAAGACGAATCATATGAAGAGGTTACAGATAAGATTGTAAAGGTTACAGAGCTACTTCAGTTGGTGGTTGATGGCAAAGGAGGAGTTAATATAGGAAGAAGAGAAGGAATTATCTAACAAAGAACTTATTGACTTGCAGGCAGCAATAGTGAAAGAAGAAAATGCTGACGAAGGAGATGGCAATGGCATTTCGTGAAATTGCATCAGCAATGGCGAGGTTTGAGAAGATGGATCCTGACAGCGAACAATTCTTAAAAGTTAACAGAGGGGTGAATGATATCCTTGCTTGCTACAAAGAAGTCTACAATGAAAAGAAAAAAGCCACCGTCCAGTCATCCATTAATATGTTCTTTCGTAAGGTTGAGTGGCTGACACCTTCTAAATCTCCGCAGCGGCATACTTATCAGCTGAAGACTTCAGTGCTGGCAACGATGTTTGAGAGGTAAAACTTACTGATGCTATGCCTGTCTCCTCTCTTTTTTGTAATTTCATAATTTTGAAATTTTTTAAATTGCACGCTTTGTAATTTTTCCTGCGCATGAGATAAAAATTTGAATAAATACAATAAATAATTTTATTCACATGTTCATCGAACATTTCTTTTTTGATTCAATCAATTCAGCGAGTCTGCACAAGCATGGGGGAAATTCAACTTACATAGAGTTCCGTGGAACGAAACCCTTACATAACTCAGGTAGTGGCTGTAGTTTAAAAGACCTTTAAGTACCTGAAGTTCCAAATGTACATGCACAAAAGTTATAATTGTATTCCCCCCCACCGTGTAGGAATAGACTGGTCTGTGATGCTGGTGAAGAATGGATTGGCATCAGATTCTTTCCTGACTTCAAATTCGAAATGATTGTAGGGCAAGTCATTCAGGTGCTATTTTCCTGCCAACAACCAAGCATGGTTTAGTGCTCCTATTCTGTGGTGTCATGTCTACTATGAACGGGTCAGCAGTGTTCGAACTACCAGTCAAAGGTCACATGTGGTTGACACCCATAGCAAACATCGTGTGTACCACTTGTAACACAACGTAGCACAGTAGCCCAGCTAACCACCCAATTTAACATAAGAACTGCAAGGCCAATAACCACATGAACTATAGTGTACAGTGTTTACTGTCAAGCTTCGCTGGGGGTCCACCCTGAACTCCACATGAACTGTGTGCCAGACATTAGTTTGTATTGGCTATGGCAGTAGATAATGTCACCAATTCCCATGCTCACTGCAAGACACAAGAAACTGCACCTTGTACAGACACATCAGAACCAATGCTGGACCACTGACATGTAGAAGTCTGTTGCATGGTCTGATGAATTTTCATTTCCAACTCTATCATGCTGTGGGTGTATCCACATTTGGAGAAACAACATGAGACCGTGGCACTTGGATGCACCCTTGTTGTTTGACAGACTGGAGATGGTGTGGTTTGGGGACTTTTCATGGCATGCCTGGGTTGTCTGATCACCATTAATCGATGGCCTAATGGGAATGCTTACCTTTCTATTATCAACAACCAAGTACAACCCCTCGTGGAGACAGTGCATCCAGACAAATTCAGCATATATCTACAATACAATGCACTATGCCACAAGGTCTGTCAGGTTTCAGGAACATGACATTGAATTCTCCATCTTCCCATGGCCACTGAACTCACCTAATCTCAGCCTAGTTGAATATGTTTGGGACATACTAGTAAAGGATATTTGATACTACGACCATCAACCTTACAATATGCGGGCATTATTGGATACATTGTGTAACACGTGGGTAACACCACCACGACACCCTGTGGGTGTCATGTCGTGGTTCCATGAGAAGATACATACAGGCTGGAAAAACTGGCCCCACAAGGTATTAGGGAAGATTTTCTAATTCAGGGCCAACTCAGTGCTTATTACGTACATCAGTGGTTTTCAACCAGGGTGTCATGTAATTTGGGTTTAAGTTATTTAAAGGTTTTTTTTTTTTTTAATTTATATATTTATTTCATTATAAAAACGTGTACGGTATCCATTGTACTGTATCTTTTTAATTTTGTGGTGATCTATAATTGATGTTTATTTAATACCTCTATATAAAGAATAAAATAATTATATATAAGTATATATAATTTGTATTATGAATTGTAATATTTTTTATAATTATATTATTATAATAACTATCGTATAACATTTTTTAATATTGTGTGTGTGTGTGTGTGTGTGTGTGTGTTAAATGTAATTTTAAAAATAAAAGTTTCAGTTGATGAAAAATTAATAAGTCAGGTCACCTCATTTTCACCTCCATCTGAACATACTTTTATCTACACACACAGAATTGGATTATTAATAAAAGGCCGAAAACCATTGTGTTAGATATTTCTTTTGGCCTAGGGGCACAGTGAAAAAATTACTGGGACACCAAGGGTGCCGTGAACCAAGAAGTTTGGAACCTCTGACATACATAAATATAATTTTAAAATTTTTAAAATTTGTGTGTGTATACAGTGAAACTTCTCCTAACGGATACCTCTCGTTAACGGACATCTCTCTACAACGGACATTTTCAAATTCCCCAACTCACCTCCATTGGTTTTAACGTGTTTGCAGCTTCTGTCTAGCGGACATTCTCTGTAACGGACGCGGACAGGCAATCTGCACTGTTTCGTTTAGATTAGCACTTAATTTGATCTCCCCATAACGGACAGCGGGCGAGCTCACGGCCCTTTTTCTAGGAACGTTTCTCCCACGTATTGCCTCAATCGTGTGTTTATTTTCTATTTCCGATTCTCTGAATTTTATCAAGGTTTACGTCGCGGTTCTAAACCCTTTTTCAAGAATTTTAAGGCACGTGTAAAACTTCTGATGAATTCGGTGTGTGCAGGGAGGGGGGGGAATATGGTCGGCCTTTCGTCTTTTCAGTTTCAGTTTTCAGTTTTGTTCAGTGTCGTGTGAAGTGCACAATGTCTTCTCGTAAACATTTAACTTTAAAAGATAAAGTCGAACTCATTAATGCGTATGATCGGCAAAAAAATAGTGTTCGCAATCTCGCTGTAAAATTCAAAATCGGGAAGACGCAGGTAAGCGACATCCTAAAGGAAAAAAATGAACTGCTCAAACAATTTTGGCAACACGTAAATGATCAGGTTCAAAAATCATTCCCGAAAACTGTTGGACTCCAAATTTGTCGCGCACGTGCTAAAAAAAATTCCCATTAATGGGCCTATTATTAGGGAAAAGGCTTTGGAGGTTGCGAAATCTATGGGAGTAAGTGAGTTCAAAGCTTCTGTGGGATGGCTAGACAAGTTCAAAACTCGGCATAAAATTTCTTGGAAAACCGTAAGTGGTGAAGGTGGATCTGTTGATACTGGGGTTGTAACAGAGTGGACCATCAAATTGGAAGATTTATGTCGTTATTTTGAAGCTAAGGATATTTACAACTGTGACGAAACAGGGTTGTTTTTTTAAAGCTCTTCCTGAAAACACAATGAGTCTAAAAAACGAAAAGTGCCAGGGCGAAAAATTTCTAAGGAACGCTTGACTGTACTATTGTGTACAAATATGCTGGGAGACTTTGAACAACCTCTTGTTATAGGAAACCCACAAAATCCTCGTTGTTTTAAGGGCATAAAGTTGAATCTTTTGGATGTTGACTGGAGGTCTAATAAAAAAGCATGGATGATACAAGATATCATGAGCGAATGGATAAGTCACTTTAACCAAAACATGATTCGTCAAAACAGAAAAATTATTCTTTTCATGGATAATGCTGCATCTCACCCGCACATAGAATTGTCCAACATTCAAATCATTTTTCTGCCACCAAACACATCTGCAGAGTGTCAGCCCTTGGATCAAGGGATAATAAAAAATTTTAAACTTCACTACAGAAAACGTGTTTTAAGACATCTCATTGCAAACATGAACGATGTAACATGTGCGAGTGACCTTGCAAAGAAAATCAGCATCCTAGATGCGATTCAATGGATTTCCTCTTCAGTAAACGCAATTAGAAAACAAACTGTCGTGAACTGTTTTGTAAAGTCTGGCTTCTCAAATGCAAAAATTGAAGTTGTGAACAGCAATGTGGAGCACCAAGAAGAACAAGAACTTCAACATCTATTGATAATGTACGATACTTCCGCTACAAGTGACCCTGACTACAAAGATATAGACTCGAACCTCCCTACAGTAGACGGTGCTCTAGATATCAACGACATTATCATCGATATTTTTCAAGAAGTTCCTCACGAGGATGAAGAAATGGAAGGAGGTTATTCTGTCGAAGAACATATTAACGACGAACCACCGATGAAAATAGAAGAAGCGCTCATACAAATCAATCGTTTAAAAATGTTTTTCGCCGCTGAAGAAGATACTGAAGGACTTTCGATGGTTTCTTCACTCCAAACAAATGTTGAAAACAAAATTATCAGCCGGAAGAAGGTGCAGAAGAAAATAAGTGATTACTGTATGTATTTTTCTTAAGATAAAGTCATAATATGCATAGCACAATTGTATGTATATTATTTACAAAAATATTGTTCAAAATCTGTATATATTTTAATTTAATTTTACATTAAACGTTTAACGATTTTTCTTTCTTTCTTTTTTTTTTCTCTCTCTCAGACTTCTTGTTAGCGGACACTTCTCTCTAATGGACACATTTTCGTTCCCCGTGGCTGTCCGTTAAAGGGAAGTTTCACTGTATATACACGATACTATTGTTACTTTCACCTTTAGGTTTATTTAAAATTTTATTTCACATTTGCTGTGCTTCACGGCACATGAAATTTGAAATTACATATCTTGCTTCCTGCAGTGTAGCAACCATTTTGAGAGAATATCAGGTTTCATGTAATTATCTTTACTATGTGAAAACAATAATAAATCTTTTAAAAACAACTAGGGATAAAACAGAGCATATTTATTAAAGTAGTGAGAGAAGAAAAAAAGCAGGTAACCTACATTTTCTGTTTTCCTTCTTGGCACTTGTTCAGTACCATGCCACTTGTCAAGCAAAGAGCCCAATAGTTGCAAAGATGCTGGCAGGTCACCTGACAGGTTCTTTCATGCAATTTCTGCATGAAAACTGAAATAATCACTGCAGAAACTATTGTGCTAAAAGTTTCACTGTATTTAGGAAGGTGGAAAAAAGTATCAAAATTTTAATCATTGATTAATGGTTACTGTTGGAACATTATATTCAAGGGTGATGACTGCCTGGTTAAAGGATACCTGTTTAATTTGTTCCAGTGTGGCAAATGCCAGATGTACCAGATATTAAGATTTATATTTTTCGTGTTGTGTGTCCTTTTTGTTTGAGCAAACCACTCGTTAAAATCAACAGGGAAGACTTACATTTGTGTTCTGTTATTTTATCATTGATAGTATAGTTGGCTAGTTATGTATCTGACGTGGAAAACCCTGTGTTATTAATGTTAGAATTTATGTGTGTATGCTTGTGCACTGATAGGTCCTTGGGTATCCTTCAGATCCACTGATTATTATTAATCAAAATAGCCACAACATATCCTGTATTTATACAGGGTTAAGTTAAAAAAATTAGCTTCTCACATTTGATTTACTTATAAATTTTTATTATGCTTATATAGAAGAAACATTTTATTGAGAGAAGTACACATCCAGAGTTGCAACACTTCGTTAGGACTTATAGGATTATACTGTTAGTTAAGAAATACAAAATCTAAGTAAGTGCATCCAGTTGACATAGATGGACAGTGCAATGTTGAGTCAGTTTGGTATGACATAAGCACTGGGAAAGCAGAAATGAGAGTAAGAGTGTATTATAGTCTAATGAGTACAACAATCACTAGGTGGTAGATGACTCTCATCAACCGGTGCAATACCACCACTTTGCTTATTGGAGGCTTGAAGTGGTGGAACCCATGTTTAGTCTCTAGAGCTAAGTTCCGGTCAACTCTTCCCTATCTCTTCCATCATGCAGTATGATTGATGACTTTTGAGGTTATGATGAACATCGTGGCGAGATCCAATATTCCTTACATTTCGAAGGTACAGCTCTAAAACGGTGTTCGCAGGCTGGCAGCTAGTTAGTACACCGGACTGAACCTATTGATAACTCTCTAGGAGGCTTCCGGATCTGCTAGTATATAATCTTGCTACCTCTATTCTGCCAGATAGTGACTGGAGGGAGTCCAAGTAGTGTGTATGCGGGGAGCATTGTCGAAGCCACGTTGTGTCAAGGATCTGGGTATATTCTTACCATGTGTATGCCCTATCCAAAAATTTCATTACTTCATACAGCATGTCCCACTCACTGTTTCTTACTATTGAATACACCATGAATTGTCAAACTAATAGAGCAAGCTTATCTGCAAAAAGATCTAAACCTCCCAAACACTTCCTAATTCATTTCACAAATATACGTGGTCTCAGTTCTAATCTCAACGATGTCCATTTCCACTTGCAGTCTGCCAAATCCCATGTAATTTTCCTGACAGAATCTCAGTTATCGGTTGATTCAACTACTGCTCATCTCAGACGCCCAAATTATTCACTGTATGATTCCTTTCGCCTCAAAGGTGGTACTTGTGTGTAGGTCCATTCTGATATTCCCTGTCAGAGACTTGGCAATTTGGAATCGCCTCTCTTTGATCTTCTCTGGCTTAAAATCTCTCTACCTCATTGTGTCAAATTCATCTGTTGTCTCTACCGTTCTCCCAACTTCACTAATCACTTGGAGCTCTTTGCAACTCGACTTTCTCCAGTCCAACTTTCCTAACAGTGAAGTAATTTTCCTTAGTGATTTTAATTCTCACAACTCCAGCTGGCTTCCATTTTCTTGTCACACCATTTTCTTGTAGTTGCTCTTGACATCTCAAAGGCTTTTGATCGTGTTTGGCATAAAGGTCTTCTAAACAAGCTTCCATCTTATGGTTTGCCAACTGTTTTTAGTAATTCGTTATCCAGTTTTCTGTCTGATCGCTCACTGAGGGTGATGGTAAATGGCTCTTTGTCTTCTAACTTCTCCACTAATGCCGGTGTCCCCCAAGGTTCAGTTCTTTCCCCCACTGTTTTCCTCTTGTATATTAATGACCTTCCATTGACTGTAAATCCTATCCATAGTTTTGCCAATGATAGCACATTGCATTCCACTTTCCATTTTGAGAAACCTTGTCCTGCTCAATCAGCTTCAACTTCTCGAAAATCTGCTACCAATTCCTTAAATGCCGATCTTCAGGTAATTCTCCATGGGGCAGAGACAACTTAGTTGATTTGAACCCTTCTAAAACTCAGTCTTGTCTTATATCTCGCAAAAAGGATTCTTTTGCTCCTATACTTATCTTTGGTGACACTCCGATTTCTAGGCAAAATGATATATCTCTTTTGGGGATTACCCTGACATCTAATCTCTCTTGGCACAAGCACATTACAAATATTGCTTCCTTTGCATCTAAAAAACTTGGTTTTCTCTTTCCCTCTCAGCGTTATTTTTCTTCCAAACAGCTACTCACTCTGTATAAATTGCAAATCCGCCCTGCCATGGAATATTGTTCCCACATCTGGGGTGGTGCCCCCAAAGCCTCTCTCAAGCTTCTTGATTCCATTCAGAAGAGCACAGTCAGGTTAATTAATGATTCATCTCTAACAGAGTCTCCACTCGCTGTCTCATAGACGTACTGTTTCTGCTGCATGCCTCTTCTATAGATACTTCCATGGGCACTGTTCTTATGAATTGGCTTCTATAATTGCCGCTCTCTCTTTCAAAACAGTCCGAACACGTGCCGCCACCAGCCAACATCCATTTACTGTCCAACTTCAAACTCACAGAATCAACTTTTCATCTTCCTGGTTTATTGTCAACTGCTGTTTTCTTGAACAACCTTCCTTCATACATATTTCCTGAAAATTACAGTTTACAGAAGTTCAAGTCCAATGTCAACAAATATCTTCTTTCATCTTCTCAACCTCCAACCCAAGCATGGTACTATGTACTATAGGTTGTAATACCTCTCGTGTTTGGGGTTTATATAAAAAAAACAAACAGTTATACAGAGAAATAGAGTAGGCCAGTTGTTGTTGTTATTTGGTTTTTAGGAGCATTAGCAACTAAGGCCATATTACTCCGGGGATATGCGGTGGTCATTCCCTGACCTTTCCGTATCCTCCATATTTGGTGGGCCCAGGCTCGAACCCCGGTCTAATCAAGAAGCATGTGCTACGCACTGCTGCTCCTGCCTGCCGGGCTACGGGGGCGCCTAGTGGGCCAGTAAATCAGAATGTCTTGTAATGGGAGATTTTAACTTCCCAAATATTGACTGGAACTTGTGAATTGGTCACTCGCACAGTAACAAGACTTGTGTAGACGCCTCCGTAACCTGGTGGGAAGGAGCAGCAGTGTGTAGCACATGCTTCTTAATTAGACCGGGGTTCGAGCCCGTCACCACCAAATACGGAGGATGCGGAAAGGTCAGGTAATGACCACTGCATATCCCGGAGCAATATGGCCTTAGTTGCTAATGCTCCTAAAAACCAAATAACAAACAAACAAACTTTTGTGGATTTATTGAATGATTGTTTTTAGGGCCGACGCTAGGGTTTTTCGTGCCTCTATGAAGAAGTGTATTTGGCGGCCTTTAAAATTGTAATGAATACTATAATTTTGAATAAACAGAAATGAAAATAAATTTTTTATTAATTTGATTTACATCAATTACATTCTCACTTTACATGCATTAATATTTTAGCATAGGTACTTGCCATTTGAACCAATTTTTCATTGTTGCCACCACCACCACTAGGGCTACCACTAGTTTGACTGCAGTTTGAGCCGATTTTGTCTCCCATGATCCTTTAAATTTTGCTAGTGGATGGCACCACAGGAGTTTTTCATAAAAGTAATTTTGGTGGTATTCGAACTGAGGTTTGCATACTTTATGAATAAGTGTCCTAACCATGGGTGTGTGAGACATTTACAAGAATGAAAATGTGATATTAGAATGTAATTTGAACACAATTTTTTTTTATTAAATAATTGAACACAATTATCTAAATTAGTTATTTTAATAGTGCTTAATTGGTGGTATTTAGAATGTAATTTGAATGTAATTATTTTTAATTAATAGTGCTTAATGAACAAAATGATATTTCCCAACTGGAAATATAAAGTGTTTTTTAAAAAATATTCATGAATTTTAAGTATTTATCAATATCGAAACATAAACAATTCAATAATAGTTTTTTTGTATTGAGATTAAAGTTATTATTTACTGACTTTAACTGAGATACTTTTATTAATTATTATTATAATAAAAATTTTGAATATATTTCTGTCCCCAGACATTGGCACCCCTATTCCCTGCTTAACAGGCTTACCATGTTCCGCTGGCCCTGGTTGTTTACTGCAGCAGCATGTTCGAGAGTCAACCAAAGAGAGTAATACTCTTGATCTGGTTATCATCAGTGATTATCTGGTTATCATCAGTGATTATTAAGAATTTGCAAATAAAGGAACACTAGGTTGCAGTGAACTTATTTAAAGATATCACTACTATCAGGGGCAAAAGGAAGGGTTTTTGCTTTCATAAAGGTGGCTACAGTGGTGGTCTCAGACGGCTTTTAAATTATATACTGTAAGACTAACTGATGATGTTACCAACAGCAAATTCTATAGGGGAAGCATTCAAAGTATTAATCTTGGAAACTACTAGGGTTTTCATACCGATTAAGAAATACTGTTCAATGTTTAAGCTTAAATGGATGTCAGATGAACTAATAAGACTCGTGGCAGAAAAGAAAAATGAATGGGATGCATATAAATTATTAGGAGACACAAAAGCCTATAGTATATGTAAGCTAGTCTGTAATCATGTTGCAAAGGAGGTTAGGCAACCAAAGGCAGATTATGAGAAATCTTTGACAAAGGATGCTAAGAAAAACAGCAAGGACTTCTTTACTTATATGAACTCTAGAAGGAAGGGGATGAATCAGATTGGTCCACTTGATATCAACTGTTCAGTTGTTGATGACCCTGCTTAGATAACTGACAAACTGAATGAGTAGTTTGCATCTACATTCACGCACGAGGAATTCTGTAGGGAAGCGGACGACAGAAGCTTATTAAACTCTAACAGGGAGCTTAATGATTTTGTAATAACTGAAAGCAAAGTGGGGGAGAAATTGTTGAAGTTAAAACAAGAAAGGCACCTGGGATGGATAGGATCTGTCAAGTTATATTAAAGGAGGCAACAATGGAAGTAAGCAAACCCTTAGCCATAATTATGAGAGCATCCTTGGACTCAGGGGAAGTCCCCATAGACTGGAGATGTGCAAATGTATCCCCAATTCATAAAGGAGAATCAAAGGGTGACTAATTACAGACTTGTTAGTTTAACTTACACTTCAGGGAAAATAATGGAGTCACTTGTTAAATAAGCAATACAGGATTATCTAGACAAGACTACAGTAATAATTCAGATATAGCATGGGTTTGTTAAGGGAAAGTCTTGTCTAACAAATTTTATTTGATTCTATGATGTGGTTACAAAGGAACTGGAGGCAAAAAATAATTTTGATATCATATACTTGGATTTCAGGAAAGCTTTTAATACTGTTGTGCATGGAAGACTACTGTACAAATTGGAGCAGTATAGTATTAAGGGCAAGTTGCTACAATGAATAAAAGGGTGGTTGAGTGGAAGAAGACAGAGTGGTAATCAATGGACATTGCTCTTCGTAGACTAATGTTATTAGTGGAGTCCACTAGGGTTTGGTTTTAGGCCCACTGTTTTGTTTATTTATCAATGATATTGATAAAGGTATATCATGCTTATATCCAAGTTTGCAGATGATACAAAGGTTGGCAGTATGCTACTGATCAGGATCTAGAAAAGTTGAGCAGATGGGCCGAGAAGTGGCAACTGAATTTTAACATTGACAAATACAAAGTACTACATATTGGTAGATGTATCCCCAGGGAAACATACCAACTGTGTGGCACTAAACTTAGGGTGGTAGATAATGAAAAATACCTGGGAGTAAGTATGCAGTCAGATGTGAAGTTTCCTGAGCAGTGCAGACAGGCTGCCAGAGCAGGTCATGTCTTGTCAATGATATGCAGGAATTTTGCTAGTGGGTAAAAGGAGGTGATTATCCATTTGTATAAGGCATTGGTCAGGCCACACCTTGAATACTGCATACAGGTCTGGAGGTCTCATTTTAGGAAGGATGTAAAGTTGCTTGAGCAAGTACAGAGAAGGGCAACAAAATTGGTGAGTTGAACAAAGGGAAAGGCTTAAGTTCCTCGAAGTGCAGCATGTGGAGACTAGGCACCTGTGAACTGATCTGATTGAGGCATATAAGGCCTTGAATGGGTTGAGAATGCTCAATTCATATGGGATTCTTCCTCTTGCTCAGATTACAAACCTGAGAGGGCATAAATTCAAATTGAGGAAAGACAGTTGTAGAATAGATGTGCAGAAATTTGCTTTTAGCTAGCGGGTAGTTGATAGCTGGAACAAACTTCCATCTGTCGTTGTGAAGGTTGATAGCTTAAATAAATTCAAGGAGGAACTGGACAAATATTTGGATGGAATGGATGTGTGAAATTTTTTTTTGGCTGATGCTACATGAGCTTGCTTTCTTGCATCTTATACCTCTACTACTTCTAGCAATGATACAGAATGCAACTCAGTGGTAATTAACATCTTCCTAGACTAACTGTAATATGGCTAATCTAACTGTATTGATCACAGCAGTGATTCATCTCTTCAATTTGCTCACATTAGTTTGCCGGGGTGTGTGGGAATCTTGTACATTGCTTTCTTAAAAAGTGTCCCCCCCCCATCATTATTGAGAGGGCTGTCACAAGTGAAAATTGAATGAATGTGAGCAAATGTGAATGTCCCACTTACACAATGTATAAATGTTCCCTCTGAATACACGTCCAATAAAAGAAAAATAAAAATAAAAACCTACAATTTTAATATATCAGTGGGCTAAGATGCGTACCTGTTGAGTGAATCAGGAGCTTATGTGTGTAAGCTTTGTGATGGCCAGTGAATGCTTGTGCAATGTTAACAAAAAAAAAGTTATGATCAGCTTGGGTATATTCACTGATAGCCGGATAGAGACCATGTCTGGCCCTATGACTTTTATTCTCCCATTCTCTTACCCAAGGGCTCTTCCTCCTCCTCACTTTTCACCTGGTGGGTCCTACCACTATTACTGCTCTTGACAGTCCCTGCCCCCCATATAGAGGATGGGTTTCCTCGTCAGGGGTACCCTCTGCCCCATATTCTTTTATTTCCTGGTGGAAGTCCTTATCATCCACCTCTTTTTTCTTCCAAAACTCATACTGTTACTCTTGCACTCATTTCCAATAAAAAAAAAACCATGTGTGTACCCTGTACGCACTAAAGATGTTTTATGTGTAAACATCTTTCAGAACCAATTTAAAATCGAACAGTTAGAACTGAAATCATTAACAATGTAACATTTTATGCACATGCCCACTGCTTACTCTCCTGAATGAAAGTTTGGAAGAAGTTAGGCCAATAGCCTAATTACCCATTTAAATAATAAATAAATAAATTTTCTGTTTATACTCCGGGACGACCAAACGGTCAGAGGAGTTTACAAGATACACAGAATACAAGAAACAGCACCGCATTCAGCAGTCATGGGCTTGAACCCCGATCACTCAAGGCACGTGTACTTATGCACCCGCGCGCCTGACCACTAGGCTACGGTGGCCTCATTTGATTGTAGCCATTTGTTGAATAGCATGATTGCAACAATACAAGTATTTGTATTGTTACAATCTGCATTTTCATCACATTCCATTGTTAAATGCCTAGATGTTTTCACATCAGTAATTTTCTGAGTAGTGAAAGGGACTGAATGCCACACACTGCTATAACCTTTGTATGCAGCATTACCATCTCTCGCTTGTACATCATTAGGTACGTGAATAAGACAAACTGAGGGATAACAATTTGCAGTGAGAGATCATTACAATCATGAACAAGCACCTAGAGTTTGACATTATTGAAATCACTAGAAACTATCCCTTGACATCCTCAAAAGTGTCGAGATCACGGGTTAAGAAGCCGCCTGGTACTTGCTACGTCAGCCTATGTCAGAGAGCTCTGCGGTGGTAGTTTATATTCCCACTGTTTGGCCAATCGAGCAATAGAAAGTGAGGAAATCCAGTGCAGGGAAACTTCCAGAGAATTCATGTGACATATGGAAAGAGAATAGGTATGACAAATATGAGAAAAGACCACACCACTTGGATTATGTTACTCTGTCATGCTTTGTCTCAAATTACACATGCAGCGCTAACGAGATCTGCAAGAAACGACGGTATCCACACATAATACGCTATTGAAACTATGATGGCTTAGGATCTCAACGAATACAAGCATGAGATGGTAACACTGCACATTCCATTTCTCAATGAGGAAACAGAGATACTGTAAGAGATGACACATGTCAAGGTCTATGATGACAATGAAGAGCTCATACTAGAACAGTGTAAATTGTGTGAATCGGACTTGGATATTCGCAAAACAATTGAAATATGTAAGACAATATGTCAAGAGAACAACAACAGCGACTCTAACGAAGCATGCTGGACAGTGCAGTGTCGAGTCAGTTTGGTGTGACATAAGCAGGGGGGAGATCAAAATTGAGAGTAGGAGTGTGCTATAGGCCTAATGACTCTGATGAGTACAATAAGAAACTGTACAGGGAAATAGAGTGGGCCAGTAAATCAGAGAGTCTTATAATGGGTGATTTTAATTTCCCAGATATTGACTGGAATTTGGGGGCTGGTCACTCACACACTAGCAAGGCTTTTGTGGATTTATTAGATGATTGTTTTCTACATCAGCATGTTCGGGAGGCAACTAGAGGGAGGAATACTCTTGATTTGATTATCAGCAGTGATTCTTCATGCATTAAGAATCTGCAGATAAATGAACCACTAGGTGGTAGTGATCACAGTGTGCTGAAGTGGGATTTACTCAAAGAGGTAACTACCATTAGGGGTAAAGGGAAGGGTTATTGCTTTCGTAAAGGTGACTACGATGGACTGAGACAGTATTTAAATTCTATACAGTGGGACCAACTGATGATGTTACCAACAGCAAATGCAAAATGGGAAGCATTCAAAGAACTTATCTTGGAAGCTACTAGGCTTTACATACCAACTAAGAAATATTGTTCAAGGCTTAGGCCTAAATGGATGTCAGATGAACTGATGAAGCATATGGCAGAGAAGAAACATGCATGGGATACATACAAATTAACACATGACACAGAAGCCTATGATAGATACAAGTTGATCTGTAACCAAGTTACAAAGGAGGTTAGGCAGGCGAAGGCAGATTACGAGAAATCTTTGGCAAGGGATGCAAAGAAAAACAGCAAAGAGTTCTTTACTTATGTAAACTGTAGAAGGAAGGGGATGAATCAGATTGGTCCACTTGATATCGATGGGTCAACTGTTGATGATCGTGCTCAGGTAGCTAACAAATTAAATGAATATTTTGCATCGATATTCACACATGAGGAGTTATTTAACGAGGGGAAAGCCAGAGGTGTATTCAACTCTAGCAGTAAGCTAGAGAATCTTGTAATAACTGAGAGTAAAGTGGAGGAGAAATTATTGAAGATAAACACAAGAAAGGCACCCGGGGTGGATGGGATCTATCCAGTTATATTAAAGGAGGCAGCAGAGGAAGTAAGCAAACCCTTAGCCATAATTGTGAGAGCTTCCTTGGACTCAGGGGAGGTACCCACAGACTGGAGATGTGCAAATGTGACCCCAATTCACAAAGGAGGATCAAAGGCTGACACAAGTAATTATAGACCTGTGAGTTTAACTTCTGTTCCAGGAAATTTAATGGAGGCACTAGGTAAAGAAGCACTGCAGGATCATTTAGACAAGACTTCAGTTATAGCTCGGACACAGCATGGTTTTGTTAAGGGGAAGTCTTGTCTGACCAATTTGATTGGATACTATGATGCAGTCACAAAGGAACTGGATGCAGGGAATAACTTTGATATTATATACTTGGATCTTAGAAAGACTTTTGATACTGTTGCACATGGAAGGCTGCTGCACAAATTGCTGCTACATTGGAGGCAAATTGCTGCTGTGGGTAAAGGGGTGGCTGAGGGGGAGAAGACAGAGAGTGGTAATCAATGGACACTGCTCGTCGTGGACTAATGTTATTAGTGGAGTCCCTCAGGGCTCAGTGTTGGGTCCATTATTGTTTTCTGTATTCATAAATGATATTGATGATGGTATATCAAGCTTAATGTCGAAGTTTGCAGACGATACAAAGGTAGGCAGGGTTGTCAAGGACACTACTGACACTATGCTGCTGCAACAGGACCTGGAAAGGTTGAGCAGATGGGCTGAGAGGTGGCAAATGAATTTTAACATTGACAAATGTAAAGTACTACACATGGGAAACAGCAACCCCAGAGCAACATATCAACTCTGTGGTACTACACTGACAGTGGTAGAGAATGAAAGGGACCTGGGGGTGGTTGTGCAGGCAGATATGAAGTTCTCTGAGCAGTGCAGACGGGCTGCAAGAGTAGCTCATGGTGTATTGTCAATGATATATAGGAATTTTTCTAGCAGGGATAAGGAGGTGATTATTCCCTTGTATAAGGCGATGGTCAGGCCACACCTAGAGTACTGTATACAGGTCTGGAGGCCTCATTTCAAGAATGATGTAGAGCTGCTGGAACGAGTACAGAGAAGGGCAACAAGATTAGTGAATGGAACAAAGGGGTGCTCTTACGAAGAAAGGCTTAAGTTTTGCAAATTACAGTGTCTGCAGACTAGGCACCAGCGAGGTGATCTGATAGAGGTGTATAAAGCCTTGAATGGTTTGAGCATGCTCAATGCTGATGGGATTCTTCCTCTCGCTCAGAATAATCACCTGAGAGGGCATAAATTCAAATTGAGGAAAGACAGATGTAGGATAGACGTGCGGAAATTTGCCTTTAGCCAGCGGGTAGTTGGTTGGTGGAACAGACTTCCATCCCTTGTCATGGAAGTTGAGAGCCTAAATAAGTTTAAGGCTCAGCTGGACAGGTATTTTGAACGAACAGAGGGGTGAAGTGGAAGTGGGGTTTTTTTTTTTTTTTTTTTTTTTTGGCTGATGCTACATAAGCTTGCTTTCTTGCATCAAATGCCTCTACTAATGATCTGCATAGCCTTGTAATGTGATTGCGAGAAGACCTCTTTCGAAGCTTTTACAATCATCCAAATAGCAAGATGGATGAGGTCCTAAAGCTCCACAGTGCTTAACTGACTCGGCGCAATTGCAAAGGAACACGAAAACTTGATGACCAAAGAGGACTTCTGAAACTTAGAGATTGGCCAATGACAAGCAAAAGATTCTACTTGTGCATGTAATTTAGAGTCTGTTATCTCCCAATTGTAAGCCGATTCAAATATTCTTGACCGACCCAGCTGATTGTGGAAAAATGTTTATGATTTGCCTCTTTATGGAAATGTACAACTGCTTCAGTAATACAGACGGGTACTGTAATGCCTACATTACATGCACTTCAACTGGTAAGGCTATTGTTGCGATATATGGAACTACTGGGCACACTGCCCTCAAGATATCCATTTTGAGAAATCTGTGTTAAACAGTGATCTGTACTGCACAGCAGTACAGATCACTGTTTAAGTACATCAAAGCACTAATAATCAACGAAGTCAGTATGATTGGTGCCGAGCTGTTATTGTAAATGGATGTGAGGTTAAAACAGATAACTGGAAATGTTGAAATGAGCTTCGTTGGGCAGGACATATTCGTAATCGGGGACTTAAGTCAGCTACCTCCGGTTTGGACAACCCTGGTCTATAAACAGATAAAGCAGCGTATCTCCAGCCCCACTCTCTGGCACGGCCTCAAATACTATGAAGTCGATCAAGTTATGTGCCAATCGAATGTCACATTCTCATCTGTGTTAATGTTAACCAAAATTGGTAACGGAGCTAAATTAGATCAGAATGAGGAAGTGGAATCAGTCATGCAAGACATCTTCGTGGGTTGTGCGAATGGAGAGCAAGAAGCACACGTTTGCCAGAAACTATAAAATGTCAGTTATTGACACTGGTGGATTACCCTACGAGCTCTCACTGGTCATCGGAATGCCATATATTGTCACCACCAACATGGAAGTTACTGACGGGCTTACTAACGGAGCCCTTGGTAAATTATCCAAGAACAAAACAACAAAGAACAACAGATACAATGTTTGTGGCTCGAATTTGCCACCTTGGCTAAGATCAGAAAGTTAACTCTCAAGAAGGCGGCGAGATACATGCAAGCAAACAACATTAATCATGTAGCTGTCCACTCACAAGATGAACTGTGAGTATATCGTTGTACAACAGTCGCACAATCTGTGCCAAAAGAAATCGCTTTCCTCTCATAAAAGCTTGTGCAATGATGACACATAAGTTGCAGGGGCTGCACATTCGATACAAAAGCCTGATAAATGTCATTAGTAAATCTTGCTGCTATCTATTTACAAGTATAAAAAGGGGAATGAACATTAGCTGGTTTATGTCACTATGTCATGCATAACTGACATTAATGGACTTTATGTCGTCTTGCTGACCGGTGAAAAGAGATTCTACCATGGCCTTAGAAATGCTACATCCACCATTGAGCTACAAAATCAATTTACCAGGCTTGTGACTAATCAGCTACCAAAAAGACAGGACAGCTTGCTCGAATTCATTCATGATAGGAGGGAACTCTCAGTTCTCTCACTCAACTGCCAATGCCTATGTGCACACCACACCCACCACACTGACACTATTACACAGCAATGCCAAATCTTGCTGCTATCTGAGACTTGGTTAGAAAATAATGAGAGTGCCAGCATCCCGAACTTCGATTGTGTGGTTCAGTTCAAGTGCGAAACCAAACGGACAGCTGGAGTTGCAATATATCACAACAAGAAAGACGACGGACACATTATTACGCATACATACTTTGATGTCATCTACCAACAAACAACTGGTCGAACAGTCACTATTTGGCCGGTTGATGATACAACTGAGTGCTTTTTACCCAATGACCAAGTGATAAAACGGTTGTCTTCGATTGTGTGGTTCAGTTCAAGTGCGAAACCAAACGGACAGCTGGAGTCGCAATATATCACAACAAGAAAGACGAAAGACACATTATTACACATGCATACTTAGATGTCATCTATCAACAAACAATTGGTTGAACAGTCACTATTTGGCCCGTTGGTGATATATGTACAACTGAGTGCTTTTTACCCAATGACCAAGTGATACAACGGTTGTCTATATTTCTCCTAACAGTGATATACAGGATATAATTGACTTCATTCACTGCGCTTTGCTCTGATACCCAATTCAAGGTGCAGCACTGTTCAAGAAAGATTTACATAAAATACCCATGATCATGAGCAACGATTTCAATGTTAACTCGGATTGGAAGGAACTAAACCTTTAATTACTTTCCTGCAAGAAACGTTCAATCTCACAATGAACACTAAGGTCGGGTACATCAATCGATGCTGTTTTTAAGAGGTTTTTAGGTACGTTGCAGTTTTTTTTTTTTTTTTTTTTTTATGTAAACCCCAAACACGAGAGGTATTAGAACCTATAGTACTTAGCCGTGCTTGGGTTGGAAATTGAGAAGACGAAAGAAGATATTTGTTGACATTGGACTTAAACTTCTGTAGATTCCTTTAACGTAAAATAACGTACCAAGCTCAGTGGAAAAACTGGAGATAACAAGTCTGCAAATGTCAAGTTTAATATGAGTGACTGGAATCCTTTTTGTATGCCTCGTTGTGAATTCAAACATCAAGATCATAGGTGGCTAGTCTGATGGATTTTTTGATGAATGATAAATGAAATCTGTTTATTTTAGAGAGTTTACACTGAAGTGATGAAATGGCTCTACTAGTATTGGGTAGAATTCACCACTGAAGAAAATCCTAGATGTTAAAGAAAGTCAATTTGTCCAGTGATCAGAGTTACAAAACACTGAATTGCTTTGTATTGCCAGTGAAAGGTAACAGACTATTTGAAGTTGTTGGTTTAGTTGGTGCCAAGATGATACAATAAGATGTCCAAGCTTGACATTTAACCATCTGATGAGAAAATATTCAGCCAACATGATATAAGTTGAAGTGCAATTTCAAATGAAAGGTCAGATTAGTGATGGGTAGAGGAAGTGAATTAGGATATAGGTGGCAAAACATTGCCACCTATATCCTAAATGCTATTAAAACATTGCATGAAAGCCTTGTGCAGTGTACTCACAAGAGAAGTTTGGAATCCAAGTGTACTCCTAAATATTTAATCTAGTTTATGGGGGAATTAATTTAGACTGAATTCTAGGTTGTGGGAAAGAGGAGATTGTGAAGGAGCAAGTGGCAAATACTTGGTCTCAAGCAGATTGACATGTAAACCAAAAAATTCAGTATAATCAAGGAAATTTTCAACCAGTTGTTGAGCCTACATGATGAATTGAAAAGGCTGACATTGCCAAAAAAATGTCTGGAAAAGCCTGATAAATGTCATTAGTAAAAGAGCTAGTGACTTCAAGTGTCTCAAAAGAAAAGGAAGGAGTTCCAAGAAAAACAAGGCTGATGTGGCTCTGCCTTGAGGCAGGCATAAGTTAATGTAAGTGTGCAATTATGAAGTTACTGTTGAACCACTTTTGGCATGGGGCATGAAATGCAGTAATGGTTCTGGGGATAGTTATCAGAGTACTAACAGCAGCCGAGTCAAAGGTAATATCAAGGAAGAAGCAGTGCAGATTCTACTTTTCCTGCCATTTATCATAAATCATGGTAATAAATTGAAGAAGACCCATTTCTAGTTGAATGTGCTGAGATGTCATAGCGAAGTGATGCTGCTTCAGAAGCAAAAATTTGTCTAGAAATTCATTTGAAGAGAATTTTGACTAAATGCTTTAGTAAGAGGGAGCAAATAAAGATAGGCCTGAAGTCATTTGGCTCCTGTGATTTTGTGTGCCTGGGGATGGGACAAACTCTGTAGCATCTCTATTGTGGAGGTACATAAGCTTGAGTGAGAGTTTGGTTGTTTGGCAACAGTTGGGGATACCATGTGGTTCTATTGTGGTTCTACCATGTGGCCAAAAAGTTTTTAAAAGGAAGTTTATTAGCTATATCTAGTATTAGTAGTGGCAAATGATGCAGGAAAGTAAGCTTATATGCCATTTGCAAAAAAAAAACTTTCCACATCAATTGTCCATTACATCCAGCAATTTATCTAGTTCTTCCTTGAATTTATTCAAACTGTCCACTTCCAAAACAAGAGATGGAAGCTTGTTCCAGCAATCATCCACCTGTTGGTTGAAGGCAAACTTCCACACATCTATTCTACAACTATCCTTCTTCAGTTTGAATTTATGCTCCCTCACATGTGTAGCAAGAGAAAGAATACCATCAACATTAAACTTACTGAATCAATTCATTTGAAAACCTCAATCAGATCACCCCATAGGTGCCGACCAGGCTAGACAGGTGGGTAAAGTGCCTGCCTGGCAACCCAAAGGTTGTGGGTTCGAATCCCGCCTTGGGCTTGGATTAGAGTAAAATGCAAAAAAAAATGTTGGGAGGTGCATTATGGCCACAGAAGCCATTGCACCAATAACTAACAAAAAAAAAAAAAAAAACCTATAGGTGCTTAGTCTCCAGACACTGCAATTTGTAGAACTGAAGCCTATCTAGATAAGTGCACCCTTTTGTTCCCTTCACCAATGTGGTTGCCCTTCTCTGCACGCATTCCAGCTGATCTATATCCTTCCTAAAGTGGCGCTTCCAGACTTGTATACAGTACTCAAGATGTGGCCTAACCATGGCCTTGTATGAGGGGATAATCACCTCCTTATCCCTGCTAGCCTAGTCTCCAGATATTGTAATTTGCAGAAGCTTTCCTTGGTAAGAATATTCTTTTGTTCCCTCACCAGTCTTGTTGTCTTTCTCTGTACCTATTACAACAGATCTACATTCTTCCTGAAATTAGACCTCCAGACCTGTATGCAGTACTTAAGATAGGGGCTAACCATTGCCTTATACAATAGCATAATCACCTCCTTATCCCTGCTAGTAAAATTCATTTATATCATTGATAAAACTCCATGAGCTGTCACTGTCTCCACTGCTCAACAAATATTTGACTGCATAATTGCTCCCCCCACCAGCATTTTTTTCATTTTCCACCATATGATTATAGTATGAACAGTTGGTACTTAATCTGGGATTGCTGCTACCCATATGCACTAACTTGCATTTCTCAATGCATAATTTCAATTGCCATTTCTTAACCCATCTACCAATTTTTATAGATCTTGTTGCAATAGCATACCTTAATTACTGTCATTAACCACCCTTCCAGCCTTTATATCATCTGTGACATTAAGCCTGATATACCTTCATCACTATCATTAATAAATATAAAACACAACAATGGACCCAGCACTAAACCATGGGGAGTTCAGTAATAACATTAGTTTGGGAAGTAGTGTCTGTTAACACTACTCTGCATTTTGAAAAAAATTCAAAATGTAGATTAGTGCTATTCCAATGTTTTCTCAAAATAGGGTGTTTATGAATCATTTTTTAATGCTGATTTCAAAAATGATTTCTGTTTGTTTCGATCGTGTCATGTTTCTTCAAAAATCATGAAAAAAAATTATTTTTTCATAAATTTTGGCAGAATTTTTGCACTGAAATGATAACAAAATGTTACTTTTGTCACACTTTTATATTTAAATACATGCTGAAAATACTATTAAAAGGGCAGTGTGATTAAAAAAAAAAAAAAACACTAAACACTCACGTATTGCTTTAAAAACTAATCTACAATGGGCCAAATTTTCGTTTCTTTGATTTTCTTGCAGATCTTGCTTCTACTTTTAGTCCCTTTTCAACATCCAGCCATTGTATTGATATTCCACCTCCCCTGGAACCTCATCTTCTTCAAGAGGAGTGTTTCCATTTACAGTGGGTTTCCTCAGCCTACAAGTTATTTCTTGTTAGGAATTTTTTCCCGCCATAAAGTGCGGTTCAAGGTGTCTTGGTCAGTTAAGCCTCGGGCTGTCATGCACTCCCATACTCCATCCATCCATGTCCTCCTAGGTCTTCCTCTTCTCCTTCTTCCAGGAGGTATCCATTCCAGGATAGCCTTTGGATATCTGTTTTCTTGCATCCGTTTTACATGTCCATACCATGTTAGATGCTTTTCTTTGATGGTGTCAATAATAGTCTTTTTCACTTCCATTTTTTCCCTTATGTCTTCATTCCGTTTTCTGTCTCTTCTAGAAGTTCCTGCTGAGCGTCTCCAAAAATCCATTTCTGTGGAGAGCAATTTGTTTTCCGCTCGCCTATTCAATGTCCAGGTTTCCGCTCCATACAATAGAAGACTTTGTTCAGTCGTTTGAAATATAAGTTTCTTTGTTTTATTTAGGATATTTTTGCTCCACAGAACAGAGTTTAACATGCCGATAGCCTTTCTGCCATCTGCAATTCTCTTATTGATCTCTGCTTGGGATGAGCCATCACTTTGTAAGATTGATCCCAAATATTTGAATTTATCGACTTGTTTGATTTTAAAACCTGCAGTATTTAGAACGTGTCCTGGCCCTGAAGACAACATTTCAGTCTTGCTAAAATTGATTTTTAGACCCCATTGTTTATATTCCTCAAACAATTGATGACATGTATACTTTGCATCTTCTAAGTCTTGTGCTATCACCACCTGATCATCTGCAAAAATTAAATTGTGAATATAGGCGTTCTTATGAATCAGCAATCCCATTTTATTACATTTTTTTGACCAGGATCTTAGGCAGATGTCGATATAAATTTTGAAAAGTGTTGGTGAAATGCAACAACCTTATAATAAGCCTTTTGAAGTGTGGAATTCAGGTGACAAAGCTGATCCCACTGTAATTCTGCATCTATTATTCCTGTAAATTGCCTTAATAATGTTAATCAGTTGTCCATCAATATTTGCCTCTTTCAGTGCTTCCCATAAGAGTTTTCTTGGAACACTGTCATATGCCTTTTCAAGGTCAATGAAAATCATAAAGATTTTTTTTCCGTTTGATTGGCATTTTTCAAGGATCTGTCGTACTGTTGAGATATGATCTATACATGACCTCCCGACTGAAAAACCACTTTGTTCTTCTGATTCCTCGATTCGGGCTTCTAAATGGTTCCTGATCCTTTTTCCAAGGATCTTTAACAGCAGGTTCAGGACGCATATTCCTCTGTAATTTGAACAGCTTTTCCGATCGCCCTTCTTATAAATTGATGTAATACATCCTGTTATCATTTCTTTCGGTATTTCTTCTCCTCTCAGTTTACTATTTAACAGTTTTTGTATCAGAACAGCCACTCCTCTTCCTCCATATTTCAGAAGTTCCATGTAAACTCCTCCAGGTCCGGGTGATTTACCATTCCTTCCTTCCTTTAGCAGGAGTTCCATTTCCCTAACAGAAACTTTTAAGCCCGAGTCTTCTACACCAAAATCCTCCGTCTTGAACTCTTCCCGGTCTTCTTTTAAAAGTCCTTCATAGTACTCCATCCAGTCTTTCAAAGGTATTAATTGCAAACCAGCGTTGTGTTTATTCTGTTTTCTCAAGTCTTTAAGGACCTTCCACAATTCCGCTGATTGCTTGAAGCCCAATTTGCTATTAATAGTTTCACATTTCCTTTCCCATTCTTCATTTTTCGCTTCTACTACCAACTGATTGGCTATTTTCTTCTTTTCAACATAAATGTTTCTATATGCATCATTCCTATCACCCAGCCATTTCTGATATGCAAGTTTCTTTTCCTCTACAGCAGCTCTTACTTTCTCTGTAATCCAGGTCTTTTTTGGGTCTTGGCTCTTCTTTTTGACGTGGATTTCATGAGCTATTTTTTTAACAGTATTTTTTAAATATTCGTAGATTTCTTCAGTATTACCTTTTATCTCTATGTTAATTGCAGCATCCAGTCTCTGGGTGAAGTTGTTTCTAATGCTGTCGTCCTGGAGTAGGTCATCTCCATGTCTTTAATGTCTTGGTGAAAGAAAGAGATTTCACACATGGTGAAATCTCTTTCTGTTCTTCACTAACATTTCCTAGATTTTCTGGGAAGTAGTCATCATGGGAGTGTAAAAAATGTACCTTGATACTCATATTGCAGCCCAGTTTTTTGAAGTTCGTCAACATATTTTCAATTATATTCTTGTAGTATGGATCCTTGTTCTCTAAGTTTTCAACAACAAACAGGCTTATTTTTCACTTTTATTCATAGTTTCCTCAATTTCGGCCACTCATCATTTTGCAAATTTGAGGTCCAACAAAAATACCTGTTTTAGCTTCCCTTAGGTGATCAATAGGAAGTTAGCACAGAGGTAGTTGAAGCAGGGACCTTCATCCTGAGGTAAAGCTTTCACAAACTGTTTCATGAAATTCGGTTGGGAGGAGGACAGTTTTGGGGTCTGCCAGTGGTTTATGAACTATGTTCTTTGATTCAGGCTGCCCCTCTTTGGCCTGAGGGACAGTTTGTTTGGCCTTGACATCACAGTGCTTATGCCTTGCCTAACTCCCACTCACACAAAAAGCAAGACATTTTTGTTTACAAGATAGCTGCCCAAGTAACGTGCCTATCACTTAGCACAGACCAACCAACCACGTTCTTCATACTTTATATTCAAACCTTCAAGTTCTCATGTTTCTTTCAAATGCACAGAGTGAGCTACTGGAATTGAATCATATTTATTTCCATTGTTAGAGCAACATAACTTTGAGACTTCTCTTTGATGAGCCAGCAAAAAAGTCTCCACTGTGTAGAATTGTAATTGCTTCCTAAATAGTTTATTGAGTCATTTTTATAAAGACAAAAAACCATAGAGTCATCCTCAGAAAAGTAGGGGACTAGTTCTTGTTCTGTGTCTGTACCAAGAGAAAAATGTTCCATGTGCTAGATGATGTTTTGAGTTAAATCTAAAACCAAGGAATCCTGTAGATTCCTTTGGTAAATTTAAATCTCTTACCAAATCAATGAGTTAATTCTGTGAAAACAGTTGAGGGCTGAACTCAGTGTCTCCAGACTTCAGTTTCATCTTCAGAAGCTTCACTTTTAGCAATCTCTGCTGCTACATTTTCCAATATAAGTGGAGGGCATGGAATTGACAGGTTATCTCCATGTGGGACTGAGCTAATGGCAAATGGAATATTATAATATGTGATACTCTTTTTACTCTTTGCATTGTATCTCTCTGTATTTTTTTTTTTATGAGAACCCCAAACACGAGAGGTATTAGAACCTATAGTACTTAGTACCGTGCTTGGGTTGGAGGTTGAGAAGACTAAAGAAGATATTTGTTGATATTGGACTTGAACTTCTGTAGATTGTAATTTTCAGGAAATACGTATGAAGGAAGGTTGTTCCAGAAAACAGCAGTTGAATGAATAAATGAGGAAGATGAAAAGTTGGTCCTGTGGGTTTGAAGTTGGACAGTAAATGGATGTTGGCTGGTGGCGGCACGTGTTCGGACTGTTTTGAAAGAGAGAGCGGGAATTATAGAAGCCAATTCAGAAGAACAGTGCCCATGGAAGTATCTGTAGAAGAGGCATGCAGCAGAAACAGTGCGTCTATGAGAAAGCGAGTGGAGAGACTCTGTTAGAGATGAATCATTAATTAACCTAACTGCCCTCTTCTGAATGGAATCAAGAAGCCTGAGAGAGGTTTTGGGGGCACCACCCCAGATGTGGGAACAATATTCCATGGCAGGGCGGATTTGCGATTTATACAGAGTGAGCAGCTGTTTGGAAGAAAAGTAACGCTGAGAGCGAAAGAGAAAACCAAGTTTTTTAGATGCAGAGGAAGCAATATTTGTAATGTGCTTGTGCCAAGAGAGATTAGAAGTCAGGGTAATCCCCAAAAGAGATATATTACTTTGCCTAGAAACCGGAGTGTCACTAAAGATAAGCATAGGAGCAGAAGAATCCTTTTTGCGAGATATAAGACAAGACTGAGTTTTAGAAGGGTTGAAATCAACTAAGTTGTCTTTGCCCCACTGGAGAATTACCTGAAGATCGGCATTTAAGGAATTGGCAGCAGATTTTCGAGAACTTGAAGCTGATTGAGCAGGACAAGGTTTCTCAAAATGGAAAGTTGAATGCAATGTGCTATCATCGGCAAAACTATGGATAGGATTTCCAGTCAATGGAAGAAGGTCATTGATATACAAGAGGAAAAGAGTGGGGGAAAGAACTGAACCTTGGGGGACACCGGCATTAATGGAGAAGTTAGAAGACAGAGAGCCATCTACCATCACCCTCAGTGAGCGATCAGAGAGAAAACTGGATAACCAATTACTAAACACAGTTGGCAAACCATAAGATGGAAGCTTGTTTAGAAGACCTTTATGCCAAACACGATCAAAAGCCTTTGAGATGTCAAGAGCAACTACTTGTGTTTCACCGAACCTTTCCATTGAATTAGTCCATAAATGGGTAACATACGGAAGGTTTCTAGGTAGTTTAAGAGTTGACGGTTAATTGATTTCTCCATTACTTTAGAAAGAGTAGAAGTAATTGCAATGGGACGATAATTGGATGGGAGGGATTTGTCACCCTTTTTAGGAACTGGCTGGATATGAGCAAATTTCCAAGCAGAAGGAAAAACACCTTTGGAATAAGAAAGTGAAAAAAGGCGGCAAAGAATAGGAGTAAGTTCAGGAGCACAGGTTTTGAGAACAAGTGGAGAAATACCATCAGGACCGGGAGCTTTCTTAGCATCAAGATTCATCAAAATCCTTCTGATATCCTTTTGACGGAAGACCACAGGAGGCATTGAATGGGAGCGTGTTAGGAATGGTGGGAGGTGTTTTACCAAGATCATTAATACATGAGCTGGAAGAAAAATGGGATGCTAGCAGGTCACCTTTATCCTTGGCTGAAGTGACAACAGAACCATCTGGTTTGGACAGAGGTGGGAGCAGAGATGGGCAAAAGTTGCGGCCAATAGCTTTGGCAAGAGACCAGAATGCTCGGCTACCATTAGGGCAAGAAGCAAATTTTCTACTCTTAGCCTGTTCAAACTCTAGTTTGGACTGATTAATAACTGCTTTACAATTGTTGCGAGCTTTGGTGTAGGCAGAAAATGAAACTGAAGAATTAGAAACAAGCCAATTACGATATGCAACATTCTTCTCTTGGACAGCCTTAGCACATTTATTGGAAAACCAAGGTTTAGATAAAGGACGAGATTTTAAAGTGGAGTGTGGGATAAAGGATTCCATTCCTGCAAGAATAATTTCACTGACACGATCTGAGCAAACGTTGACATAGAAGTTTTGAAACAGTAATCAGATCAAGGAAAAGAAGAAAAGAAGTCTCGCAGGTCATCCCATTTTGCATTCTTGTAATGCCAAACAATATGAGGTTGGGAATAGCCATAAGATAAATGTTCCATTGGAGAAGAGACAATCACCAAGTTGTGATCTGAAGTGCCTAAAGGACCTCTCACTTCGACCTTGTACTTAGAAGGGTTGTTTGTGAGAAAAAGATCAAGTGTATTGGCTGTATGATTAGGATTGTCCGGTATTCTTGTAGGTAAATGAACAATCTGTCCAAGGTCATTAGTAATTGCAAAAGCCTCAGCATCTCGACCTGCTGGGTCGGTGTGACTAGAAAACGGAAGCCAGCTGGAGTTGTGAACGTTAAAATCACCAAGGAAAATTACCTCACTGTTAGGAAAGTTGGACTGGAGAAAGTCAAGTTGCAAAGAGAGGAAGTCAAAGAGCCCCAAGTGATTAGTGGAGTTGGGAGAACGGTAGAGACAACAGATGAATTTGACACAATGAGGTAGAGAGATTTTAAGCCAGAGAAGATCAAAGAGAGGAGATTCCAAATTGCCAAGTCTCTGGCAGGGAATATCAGAATGGACCTACGCACAAGTACCACCTTTGAGGCGAAAGGAATCATACAGCAAATAATTTGGACATCTGAGATGAGCAGTAGTTGAATCAACTGATAACTGAGATTCAGTCAGAAATAGTACATGGGGTTTGGAAGACTGCAAGTGGAAATGGACATCGTTGAGATTGGAATTGAGACCACGTATATTTGTGAAATGAATTAGGAAGTCCTTGGGAGGTTTAGATCTTTTCGCAGATAAGCTTGCTCTATTATTTTGACAATTCATGGTGTATTCAATAGTAAGAAAAAGTGAGTGGGACATGCTGTATGAAGTAATGAAATTTTTGGATATGGCATACATGTGGTAAGAATATACCCAGATCCTTGTCATAACGTGACCTTGACAATGCTCCCTGCATACACACTACTCGGACTCCCTCCAGTCACTATCTGGCAGAGTAGAGGTAGCAAGATTATACACTAGCTGATCCGGAAGCCTCCTAGAGAGTTACCAATAGGTTTGGTCCGGTGTACTATCTAGCGGCCGGCCTGCGAACACCGTTTTAGAGCTGTACCCACGAAATGTAAGGAATATTGGATCTCGCCACGACATTCATCATAACCTCAAAAATCATCAATCATACTGCATGATGGAAGAGATAGGGAAGGGTTGCCCGGAACTTAGCTCTAGAGACTAAACATGGGTTCCACCACTTCAAGCCTCCAATAAGCAAAGTGGTGGTATTTCACCGGTTGATGAGTCATCTACCACCTAGTACTGCCTGGTAACATAGAGGGGCGGCGTTCCTCCATGTGGTGTGGGCGCCACACCTCAACCCCTGCTTACGTTGGTTCACACCTGGGTTCACACCGTGAAGGTGCAAGCAGAGAATTTGGCTGTCATAGACTGTCCGGCCTTCGCCGAAATTGGGTCCACTTGACTTGAGTGTCACCCGAATATCAGTTCCATCAGCGTTTTAGACTCCCAGGTAGCAAGAACAGCTTGTCTGGCATATCTGAGAGAATGTCTGTGACAACCTCAAGGACCCTGTATTAACTAAGCAAAAGTAAGTCATCACAGTTGTTGTTGTAGGCTCCCCAAACCATGGGAATGGCAAATAGGATAACCTTCTTCTTACCATTTTTTCACAATCAGTGTTTCAACACAGGTTTGGAAAACTTTATATGGAGCCCATTGTTTATCGTGATCACAGCGTTTCACTCCAGAATAAGCAAAATACATTTTTTTACAAATTCTGTAATATCTTGTCTTTTCTTGAGGACTATATAACTTCCAGAAATATAGCAAAATAAATTCAGATTGTTCAAACACTTGCGTGAAGACATTTTTCTCACGTTTCAACACAAGTTTGGTGTGCTAGCCCCAAAAATATACTGCACACACTGCTGTATGGAGCTCTCAAGATGCGAGAAACAAATGACTGTAGGCAGTATTACCAACATCTGAAGATTGTTTACAAATTCCCAGCATTTGCTCCTAAGTTAACATTCAATAATACAACTTATGACATAAACTTAAGTGAAAAAAATTATATGTGAAAAAAACAACATTTCTGAAATCAGCTTAAAAAACAAAGTTAAAAAGAGCTGTTAGTTTACAAACATTGAAAACCATGTAGAGTGGTGTTATCACTCTGTCTTTTCCCACTCAGCCATCCCTTTACCCATATCAGTACCTGTAATGCCACACTGCTCCAATTTTGATAGTTTTCTTTTATGTGCAAAAGCTTTTCTGAAATCCAAGTATATAATACCAAAATAATTTTTTGCATCTAGTTCCTTGGTTACTGCATCCTAGTATCCAATCGAATTGGTCAGACACGATTGACCCTTAACAAATTCAATCTGTCACTGGAGTATAACCGCGTTCCTATCTAGATGGTCTTGTATTACTTCTGTAACCAGTGACTCCACTATTTTCCCTGGAACAGAAGTCAAGCTGACAGGTGCCGACCAGGCTAGCCGGGTGAGTAAAGTGCCTTCCTGGCAACCCAAAGGTCGCGGGTTTGAATCCTGCCTTGGGCTTGGATCAAAGTACTGCAAAAACCTTGGTAGGTGCATTATGGCCACAGAAGCTTATGCGGCAACGACTACCAAAAAAAAAAAAAAAAGCTGACCTGTCCACCCTATCCATATGCCTATTTTATGTTTAGCTTCATCAATTTCTCTTCCTCTTTCCTCACTGTTAGAACTGGATAAACTTCTGGCTTCCCCTTCTCTAAATAGTTCCTCGTGTGTGAATGTAGATGTAAAATACCTATTCAATTTGTCTGCAACCTGAGCTGGCACAGTTATACCATTATTATCAAGTGGACCATTGTGATTCATCTACTTCTTTCTGGTATTTACAGAATTAAAGAAGTCTTTGCTGTTACTTCTGTATGAAGACTTCTATATCATTTGATAACTGATACTCATCCTATGCATTTTTCTTAAACATCTGACGTACATTTAAGTCTAAGCCTTGAACAGTGTTTCTTAGTTGGTATGAAAATACTAGTAACTTCTACAATTACTTCCATAAATGTTTGCCATTTAGAATTTGCTGTTGTTAGCATCGTCACTTGAGACAACTGTAGTCACCTTTACAAAAGAAAAAGCCATTCCCTTTACCCTTGTTGAGCTGATAGTTACATCTTTAAGTGAATCCCACATCAGTACACTGTGATCACTACTGCATAGTGGCTCTTTTATTTGCAAAATCTTAATGCACAAAGAGTCGTTACTGACAATCATTGCGAGTATTGATTTTCCTTTTTGCTTCTAACTTGATGATGTAGAAAACAGTCATACAATGAATCCACAAAAGTCCTGCTACTGTGAGTGACACACAAGATCCAATCAATATCTGGAAAGTTAATCTTCCATTAGAAGATATTCTGATTTATATACCCCTTGCCTGTACAGTTGTTCATTATACCCATAGTAGTCATTAGGTCTATAACACTGTTCTACTCTCATTTTTGTTTTCCCAGTGCTTGTCACCCCAAACTGACTTGGTATTGCACACGCCACCCATATGAACAGGATGCACTTCCTTAGATTTTATGATTCTTAACTAAGAGCATAACCTTCCTTACTATCCTCTCTGTACTTTCTGTACACATACTCCCCATACCAAAATTCTGCATCCCTTATGTCTGAGTGCACCATGTCTCCAACATCCCATCAATGTCTATATTTGACAACTTAAAACCAGCACTTCAAATTCACCAAATTTATTTACTATCTCCTAGCATTAGTGTACATGCAAGTATACATGCACCTGTTTTTACTCTTACTTACCCTAACACAGCCCATGTATTGTCTGTTCCATGAGGATTCCAGCACCTTGCTTCCTAAGTTGCTATATCTTCCAGTAGAAGTAGCGCAAGAAACACTTTCACCAGTAGTTAATCTATTAGTGTGTATAACCCCCTTCCCCTTCTCCAAGCTGGCAGTTTCAAGCCTATCTAACACTGCCTCAATAGCATTAGTAAATATTCTTGCATACCTTTTTAGTGTATCTCATCCCTCTCTATCTTGCAAGCACAGACCATGATGAGAAAAGTTCTGCCCTATGAGCTTTGCACTGTCTCTCCAGGACTGAAATGATTGACACAGTTCTAATTATGTACTCCCACCTATTGTGTCTGGGTAGAATTGCAGATACCTTCAAATTTAATCCTAATTTTAGTATTTTTGTCAATATTGCCCATACTTGTTAAGCAAGTCCTCAGTTCTACTCTTTATATCATTAGTATCAATGTTTACAATAGTATCACCTTTCATGTCTTTAAAAGATGTTATCCGCTTTACAATGGCATCAACTTTTGATTCTGGCAGAAAGTCTGATCTTTTAACATTTCAGCAGTCTGTTTTATTGGAGATTTTTGGTGGCCTATCCACAGAGTGGACCTATCCTGAGTTTTTAATCTGGCAGCTCACTAATGTTTTGTAAGAAGCTTTTTTTCTGCATTTATCAATCATATACTGGATCCACACTTACCTTGCTCATCCACAGTGTAGAGTTTATATTAGTGGATTCTATCCCCCATTGTTTAAACCATTGGTTCTCAAACTTTTTTGTCAGCAAGCCAATGTTGATGAAAATATGACAATAGAAATTGTAAGTGGGACATATATCGGTTAATGCTGTGATATCACTGATATGTATATACATTGCACAACATACAAGAAACCAAAACTTTTCACAAATTTCAATGTAATTAGCAGAAAATGTGCATAAAATTAACACATTTTCACACGAAACCTTGAATGGTATTTTTTTAGTTAAGCAACACAAAATTGACTAAAAAATGAATAGCAAATGCTTAAAAAAACGGTACTCACCTTGTATAAATCTGCAATAAATTTATTGGCAGATGGTGGCTAAATTTAGGTTGGAAGAAGCATTAAAAAGAACTAAGGCAGAGAATGGGGTAAAAATATTTTAAACAGATTTTAAAATGAGCGCAAGGAAGTAGAAGTGCAGATCTCCAATCCTTGGTTGTCATAAAAAGGTTGAAGGACGCGAATGAAAAAATGAAAAAAAGAGAAGACCAGCGGTGCCAATAGTCGTTACGAGGGACTTTCGTTGAATAAACCGTCATCAGTTGGCAAATGGAAGAGAAGTGAGGGCGTGTTGTATTTAAAGTTTATCTATACTCTCGTGATGCTCTTTTTGACACATGGGAACTTTAGCCAGAGAGGTTCCAAGGCGGTGAGGGGTTGAAGGGAAGTTTAGCGTTAATAATGTTGAGATCGGAATGGTGTCGTTACCATTCGATGGTGAGGGCTTCATATTGAAGAATTCTGTAGCCCGATCTAAGTTTAATAATAGTGATGGCAGAGTCAACAAGGGGGGGGGGTTGTGGGTTTGAGAATGGGTTGTTAACTCAGTGCAGGATTGACTTGTCCTGAAACTGTTGAAGTGGTAGTATGCACGGATATTGGAAGTTGTGGAGGAACCGAATTTGGTGGTAGTGCTGCCGATGTAACAGGTGTCGCAGTTTGGTTGGCATTTTATGAGATATATTATGTTATTGAGATCATTGATGGGATATTTGTGTGTATCTTTATAAGAATTAAATAGGGAACCTGGTTTATTGTAAGTAGAGAAGGTGAGGGAGATGTCGGTATCTTTGAATGTACGTCGGAATTGTGTTGCGAGTTCACTATGGTAAGGGAGAACTATGCAAGTATTTGTCTTGTTACTGTGTCTGGTGGGGTTATTAATACTGTTTTTTAATGGTGGATATTGTGTAGTAGTGGTAGTAGTAGTAGTGGCATGTGATGCAAGAAAGCAAATGTATGAGCTTATGCAGCATCAGCCAAAAAAAAAAAAAAAAATCACACCATTCCCTCCAAATGCCTGTCCAGTTCCTCCTTAAATTTATTCAACCTATCAACTTCCACAATGGATGAGTTGAGGGGGCTAGCTCCTGGCTATGAATTTATCAGTAAGGTATTGAAGTTCATTGTGTAGGACGGCTTTTTTGGTAGGTGTTCTTGTCCAGGATAACGATTGTCTCCTTTGTCAGCTTTTTGGATGAGACACAATCGTTATCCTCAACAAGAACACCTACACAGAAAAAACGGAATTAATTTTAGCTGACCAAGATACATATACAAATGACAGCAACCACAACATTACAAAACTTAAAAATAAACTTGACACAATTCTCAGAAAACTCAGACAGAACAAAGAAATCAACCTCTTTACTTTACAACAGATAGGTATTCGCAACAACATTCTGCCCCACATGTTCGGAATAACCAAGTTACACAAACCTGGCAACCCACTAAGACCTATTGTTTCTTTTAGTACATCAGCTATTGCTAATTTATCCACCTTCCTTGTTAAAATTATATCCTCACTCACTCGAAATTAATAATACAAATACAAAATTAATAATACAAACCAAGCATTCCAAAAAATCAGCAACACCACCATATCCGACGAAGACGTATTAGCTTCTTTTGACATCATATCCCTATACACTACTACTACACAAATGTGCATATTCCTTTCACCCTACAAGCATTACACGTACTTCTAACAGCTGATGACACTTTAACGAAACGTACCTCTCTCTCGGTTGACCACATCCTTGAACTTACCACTCTTTTACTAGACGCTAGATATTTTAGATTTAATAATAAAATTTATCGACAAACATTCGGTTTACCAATGGGTTTAGGCATTTCTGCCCCCTTTTCTGAAATTTATCTTTCCGCTATTGAAAACCAAATTTTACAACCTTTCCCTTCTGAAATTAAATTATACATATGCTACGCCGATGATATCCTAATAATAGGCAACAGAACAACATAGACAATCTTTTTTTAAAATTCAATACAATACATGACAGGTTAAACCTTACCCTCAAAATCGCAACAGACAACAAGATTAATTTTCTTAATCTCACTATTTATACAACAGACACAAATTTAAATACCAAGATTTTCAGAAAAAACACGCACACCGGTAAATATCTACATTTCACTTCACATCATCCCCTTAGTACCAAAAAAGCCGTCCTACACAACCAAATCTACAACGCTATCAAATTCAGCTCTTCACAAAACGATCTACACAATGAACTTCAATACCTTACTGATAAATTCATAGCCAAGAGCTACCCCCCCTCATCTCATCCAACACACAATATCCACCGTTAAAAACAGTATTAATAACCTCACCAGACACAGTAACAAGACAAATACTCGCATAGTTCTCCCTTACCATAGTGAACTCGCAACACAATTCCGACGTACATTCAAAGATACCGACATCTCCCTCACCTTCTCTACTTACAATAAACTAGGTTCCCTATTTAATTCTTATAAAGATACACACAAATATCCCATCAATGATCTCAATAACATAAAAATCTCATAAAATGCCAACCAAACTGCGACACCTGTTACATCGGCAGCACTACCACCAAATTCGGTTCCTCCACAACTTCCAATATCCGCGCATACTACCACTTCAACAGTTTCAGGACAAGTCAATCCTGCACTGAGTTAACAACCCATGCTCAAACCCACAACCACCCCCCTCCTTGTTGACTCTGCCATCACTATTATTAAACTTAGATCGAGCTACAGAATTCTTCAATATGGAGCCCTCACCATCGAATGGTACCGACACCATTCCGATCTCAACATTATTAACGCTAAACTTCCCTTCAACCTCTCACCGGCTTGTAACCTCTCACGGCTAAAGTTCCCACGTGTCAAAAAGAGCATCACGAGAGTATAGATAAACTTTAAATACAACACGCATTCACTTCTCTTCCATTTGTCAACTGATGACGGTTTATTCAACGAAAGTCCCTCGTAACGACTATTGGCACCGCTGGTCTTCTCTTTTTTTCATTTTTTCATTTGCGTCCTTCAATCTTTTTATGACAACCAAGGATTGGAGATCTGCACTTCTACTTCCTTGCGCTCATTTTAAAATCTGTTTAAAATATTTTTACCCCATTCTCTGCCTTAGTTCTTTTTAACGCTTCTTCCAACCTAAATTTAGCCACCATCTACCAATAAATTTATTGCAGATTTATACAAGGTGAGTACCGTTTTTTAAGCATTTGCTATTCATTTTTTAGTCAGATTTATCACGGTATTATAAGATTGCTATAATTTCACTATTGGCAACACAAAATTTTATGTTAATTCTACAGCAAAATGATAAACAATTAAATGTAATATTGATTATAAATTTAAATGATTGAAAATAATACAAAGAAATATTTGAATTGTAGTGTTACAAGTAAAAAGTATAAAATTTAAGTTTAATGTTTTGTAGCATGTGATTTATGGAATTGATTTTTGTTTGAGATTATTTCCAATCAGCCTGGATTCTAAAGAAGTTTTAGATATGTAAAACACATGCAAGATGACTATCTGTTAAATTGGATCTTAATTTAGACTTGTTTATATTCATAGGAAATATTTTTTAACAGATATAAGTACTTTTTCTAATACACATTGAATGATCTTGTACTTTTCTCAACTAAGAATGCTAGATTGCATAACCAGTTGATGTCATATAACTAAATAGTTTTGCCCTTTTGCTTTAAAAATTCAGTCATTTCTTTCCTTAAATTGAAAATTTGTTTTAATGTTCTACCTTTACTTAGCCACCTAACAGTTGAAAAATATGTTAACTCTCCAAATTTAGCTTAGAATCTTCCAAGGAAGTCTTAAATTGGCAATGACTCAATGACGTTTGATAAAATTGACAGACTTCACAGCTACATCCATGACATTCTTCATCTTCAATACACAATCAATAAGAGCTTCTTTGTGAATTACACAGTGGTTGTGAATTAAATTTGATTGATTTAAGAGGTTCGCCAATCCAGATTTTTATCCTAACATGCTTGGGGCTCCATCTGTTGTGATCCCAATGAAATTATTCCAATTTATGGTATTAAAATCCAGTGCATGACATGCTGCATTAAATATCTCAACTTTTCTAGTTCTGTCTTTTAAATTTTCAAGAAAGCAACTCTTCAAAAATTGTAGAATCTTCTGTAACACCACAAATAAATATAAGAAGTTGAACTGTGTCACAGATATCTGTACTCACATTGAGTGTAAATGAATATGACGTAGAAAGTTGATGTAGTTGCTTCTGAATATTTTCACAAGTCATGGTCATATTTGACAAGTCGATATCATTGAAAGCAGAATTTTTATCTGGGCAAATGATATCCACCACCTTCGTCATACACTCTTTAAAAAATTCCCCCCCCCCTCCCAAAAGGTTTACTTTTTCTTAGCAGTCTCATGGGTGACTGCATAGTTAGCCATGACTGAGTCTTCATTTTGTTGAAAAAATTTTTTCATACACTGATTTTTGTTCATTCAAATTTTTCTGTAGTAAATCAGATTTTTCCCTTCAATTATCATCATCACCAACTATATCATTGTATCCAGTATGATGTGTATCATAATGTTGTTTTATGTTGTATTACTTAGGGACTGCTACATGGTTTTCACAGAGGAGACACAAAACTTTATTGTTTTGTTCAGTCACAAAATAGTGTTTTCCATTTTTCTTGTAATTTCCTTTTTTCCCTCTTGAATTTGATTTTTTTTTTTTTTTCATAATTTTAAAATAAAGATATATTTTTAAATAATATCAGTTTTAAACTGTTACAAATAAATAGATATCTTAATCTTACTGAATACACTTTTAAAACACATGATGATATAACCTTCCACACAGTCACTCACTCATTCACTGGCTATGGAACTTAGACTAAGCTGCTAGCTACATATTTGTACAAATGCGTATAGAAAGCCATGAAAATGTCCAATCTTAGCATCACCTCATGCACTTCTGATCCCATGGAAGCCACAGGCATCCGGAGAAAGGGTTTCCTTTATTACAGGAATCTTGGTTGCAATAAACAAATTCCTGTCATTACTATCTTTACATGAAAGAAGGGAGCCATCTTGGTCACAATACAAATTCGTGAGACTACCATCCTCACACGAAAGAATGGTTGGAAAGAAAAGGTTTTCTGGTGTATTTTGTTATCGCAACTGTGATAGTTGGGATTTTTGCAGTACCTACCTATCAGTCAGCTATTGTCTGTAAACTAATCCCCACCTATATGCCTATTGCCCTATGCTTTTCTCCGTACTTGGAATCAAACATTTTGCCACGAAGTTCGGTTAACAGGATATATTTTAGAATCTCAAATCCAGCATTCAAAAATCCAATACTATTTAAATATTTCTGTGAGGGTAGTTGAAGGTGTGAGAGCACAGGGAAAATTCGCTAGCTGGACAAAAGGTGGGGGGGACAAGCAAGCACTGTAAGTGCCAGATTTATACATTATATTCCACAAATAATTTCTAAACACCAATTTCTTTCCGTTTTGCATATTTTCAAGATTGTGTGCCATTATGACTATATTGCGATATAAGCGTTCGTTTTGTGACACATTCAGAATAGTAGTTCTTATTTATTTAATTTTTAAGCTGATTCAATTGCTAAAATCATATTGCACTATTTATATCTTGTATTAAAAAATATTGGCCAATTGCAAAATTCATACTGAGGCAGCATTTCAACCCATGACCTTTATTTCTTAGGCAAGTGTGTTACCACTAAACAAAACCAATTCAGGTTAAAATTTTGACCTAACGTTGGTGACTGTCATTCTGTGGAGATTATAGGGATCAGGCTACTGTACAAATGTATTATCTAATAAAAGTAATGCATTATTGTTGAATACTTAGTTTGTGTGAATAACCTTCAGAAAACTGGAATTTTCAAAAATCTGGCCTATGCTGGGTTTCGAGGATACCGGATTTATGAGATTCTATTGTATATTATTACTCAGTGGTTTTTCTCATGTAATGTCTTTTCAACTTCAATAAAGTTTTTTTGTATGCAAATTATATTTCAGAACATCCTCTATTTTTAGGCTATATTGATCTCTCAAAAAGAAGAGTTTCTCCTGAAGATATCCATAAATGTGAGGAAAAATTTGCCAAGGCTAAAGCTGCAAGTATATTTTTTATTTGATATAACTGTTTTTTGGATGTTGATAGGTATGGTACATAGGTAATATGAATATATTAAAAGAGAAATGAAGCATTTTAACCAAAGTGAGATCAAAAATATCCATTCATTTTCAGTGGGAAACGATAGAAATATGGAATGTTTCTACCACTTATAAGTTACTTACATACTTAACTTATAATAATTTAAATCTGTATTACCATTTATTTACTTTTTGTAGTTACTGATGAGGTGGTAGAAACATACCACAAAAATGTCCTATTTCAACTGGAAATAACAGATATTTAGATCTCATTGTTTGTTAAAAGTCCTCTTGTAATATAACTGAATAGATACCATTCATATATTATAATAACACTTATTCCTGTTTCTCTTTGCAGAATTTGTTATGTATTCTGTAATGTATAACATAAAAAGCCCTATGTAATATAAAATAGTTGCATGTCCATTCATATTTCGTTGACTTTTTTTGGTTTTCCTTGAAGATATCTGGAAATTATCTTTTAGGTTTTGCAGAAAGGGTTTTTGTTTTTTTTTTTTTTTGCCAGATTTCATTTACAGTTGTGTTATGGTTTTCAAATGCAGAGCTACAAAATATATTGGTATGTACTCCAAAACTGCCATTATGTGGTTCTACTCCACTTTAATGTGGAGCATAATGTATACTCAACACATGATTTTATGTTTCTTTTCAGTTTTGTTTTAATGTTAGGGAGTTATGGCTCCCATTTTTCTTCTTTACTCATATAGTTTTTCTAAGATGTTAGAAGAATTAACCCAAGTTAATTATCGTAATCCTTTACTCTTTAAAAAAGGTATTGGGAGCAACTTACGTGAGTATTATTTTCTCCAGTTGTATTGGGTATCAAAACACCTATTCCTGAATTTAAAAATTCTTTTATTTTATATGTGGAGAAGGAACTAAACTCATTGAATTCATTACAACAATGGAAGATAATATTAATACAAAATGCACTCGATTAGCCAGTGCTGTGGAGCTTATATAATTTTGATATGTAATAGAATATCTAAAATTATTTTATTCATCCACATTGTTTCTCAGTGTTTCAGAATGTGAACATCTTTTGAGTCTGTTGGCAGTGGAATGGAGTAGAATTTGGATTTTCTGTTTAGTTGGTCTGCTTCCGCCTTTTTGCTGCATATATTGCTTGTTAATTCCGTTCACAGAACTTAGTTTCTCCAGCTAAAATAAAAGATCAATTTTGATTTTGATTACCACTTTTCTTATAAGAAATAAATGCAAGGTTATCATATTTCACATTAATAATCTGGTAAACCTGATTTTTTTTTTTCTCCAAAAAAATGAACCATTCGATTTAAATAAAAGAATGTGAGATTTGAATGCTGGTGCATATAAAGTTTACCAGCACATCTGCTCAATTCAAATGGAAGAAGAGAAAAATTCTGGGGCAGATGTGAGTACTATATTCCACAAGTGAATGTTTATTTTTTTCTGTGGCTATACTTATCCATTCTAAATAGTCAGTAATGAGGGGCAACATAATATTGAATTGAAACAATGTGAAAATTCACTGTGTTATCACAAAATAGATAAATTTTTTTTGTGTTCTTTTTATGCTGCACACCTGCTGGAGGCAATGTATCTTTTAAATATCAGTGTTTATTTTGCCATTAGCATTAATTAATTCTGGCCAATTAGACCCTTCAACCAAGATAAAGGTTTGAATAACTCTTTTGTTGCTTCTCTTAATATAATTGAATACACCCTATCAGTTTCTTTTCCAGCTTCCTTTCAGTTCCTGTGATTGTATAAAAAGTAATGGATGGTGACCAAGTTTTATGAATGAGTGTGTGGCACATAAATCGATGATGTAATCAGTGTATGCTATCTATATTTTATTTTTCACTAGTCATAACTCCCCAATTCTTACAAAGTAATGCAGAATGAAAGTAACAGCTGTACTGAGGGGATACCAAAATTCACATTAATAGTCATTTTAATTTTTAAAGAATTTTCAATGTTAGCAAGTTTGAGAGGCATGAACTTATATGAACATATAAATAAGCTGTCAACAGTACTGCATTTTGGTTTTGAAAATACTATATAGCTGCTTATTTATCACTTAAAAGAGTGTAATTAAGTGAATAATATATATTCTGTTTAGGAAAACAAAAAGTTACAAACTCATAATACCATTTTTAAAGTGCAGTGACTAATAAAATAAGATAACCTATTTATATAAGTGTTTTGTTTTCACATTATCATAAAGATGGCTGAAGGTCATTGGTTGTAGAGTTGTTATTCTTCATGTGACAGTGCATCAGCCATTGGTATTAATACCATAATAATGTGCGGATGATTAACTAATGATTGACGTGACAGTGCCTTATTGTTATTAGACTTTTGACAAGAAACATACAAGGTGCAAATTTCAAAATTTTTCATGTATAAAATGTGGATATTTTAGGCATCATGGTGCAACAGATCCTAGGAACAGTGACTTGGTGCATAGAATTTGTTGTGCCAGATCATAGAATAATTTTAATTTTATTATGTTTCTTTTAACTTACTTATATATAGTGTTGCATTTATTTTTATACATATAAAAGGATTTTTTACTAACAGAACAAGTTCTTTTGTTTTAGGTGAACAGTATCCTTCGCCATGTTGCAGAAATATTAAAGTATGAAACAGATGAGCAATTAGAAGAACTGTATAAGAAAACTGCTTGGCACTTTGATGAAAAATATAAAAAACAAGCCAGTTCATATGATGTATTTAAAGTTGCTGTAAAGTAAGTGTTCTTTATTAAAATATATATATATATATACACACACTCACAGGGTGTTTTAAAAACAGCTTTACAACTTTGAAAGTGTATATAAATTTATTTAGAGGATGTACACAATATTTTGAAATGTCAGAATGTAGCAAAACACTTTCAAGTTTTATCTCGGATAGTTATGGTTCAGTGTGACTTCCATTTGTAATGCACATGGCAGACATCCCACCTGTAGTCAATTTCTTGCCACACGCGACATAGCATCTCTGGCGTACTTCTGCAACTACAGCAGTAATTAGAGTTCGGAGGTCAGCGACATTTGCAGGTAAGGGTGGTACGTACACTAGATCTTTAACAAATCCCCATAAGAAAAAATCCATAGTAGTAGTAGTAGTAGTGGCATGTGATGCAAGAAAGCAAGTGTATGAGCTTATGCAGCATCAGCCAAAAAAAAAAAAAAAAATCACATCATTCCCTCCAAATGCCTGTCCAGTTCCTCCTTAAATTTATTCAACCTATCAACTTCTACAACGACAGATGGAAGTTTGTTCCTGCAATTAACCACACGGTGGCTAAAGGCAAATTTCCGCACATCTATTCTACATCTGTCTTTTCTTAATTTGAATTTATGCCCCCTTAGGTTCGTAATCTGAACAAGTGGAAGGATCCCATCAGAATTCAGCGTGCTCAACCCATTCAAGGCCTTATACACCTCAATCAGATCACCGCGCAGGTGCCTAGTCTCCAGCCACTGCAATTTGCAGAACTTAAGCCTCTCTTGGTAAGAGGATCCCTTCATTCCCCTCACCAATCTTGTTGCCCTTCTCTGTACACGCTCAAGTAAATCTACATCCTTCCTAAAATGAGGCCTCCAGACCTGTACGCAGTACTCAAGGCGTGGCCTGACCATTGCCTTATACAGAAGGACAATCACCTCCTTCTCCCTGCTAGCAAAATTCCTATATATCATTGACAAAACCCCATGACCTGCTCTGGCAGCCTGTCTGCATTGCTCAGAAAACTTCATATCTGACTGCACAATTACTCCCAGGTCTTTTTCATTTTCTACCACCTTAAGTGTAGTACCACACAGTTGGTACGTTTCTCTGGGGTTACTTCTACCCATATGCAGTACTTTGCATTTGTCAAGGTTAAACTTCAGTTGCCACTTCTTAGCCCATCTGCCCACATTATCTAGATCCTGTTGCAGTAGCACACTGCCATTACTGTCATTAACAACCCTGCCAACCTTTGTATCATCTGCAAACTTCGACATTAAACTTGATATACCTTCATCAATATCATTGATAAATATGCAAAACAACAGTGGACCTAACACCAAACCCTGTGGGACTCCACCAATAACATTGGTCCATGAAGAGCAGCACCCATTGATTACCACCCTCTGTCTTCTCCCACTCAACCATCCTTTTATCCATTGTAGCAACTTATCCTTAATACCATTCTGCTCCAATTTGTACAATAGTCTTCCATGCGCAATAGTGTCAAAAGCTTTTCTTGAAATCCAAATATATGATATCAAAATTATTTTTTGCATCCAGTTCCTTTGTTATCACATCATAATATCCTATCAAATTTGTCAGACAAGAATTTCCCTTAACAAACCCATGCTGTGTCTGAATTATTGCTGCAGTCTTGTCTAGATAATCCTGCAATGCATCGTTAACCAGTGACTCCATTATTTTACCCAGAACAGAAGTTAAACTAACTAGTCTGTAATTACTCGTGTCACCCTTCGATCCCCCTTTGTGAATTGGGGATACATTTGCACATCTCCAGTCCGTGGGAACCTCCCCTGAGTCCAAGGATGCTCTCATAATTATGGCTAAGGATTTGCTTAGTTTCTTTGCCGCCTCCTTTAATATAACTGGATAGATCCCATCCACCCCAGGTGCTTTTCTTATGTTTAACTTCAACAATTTCTCCTCCACTTTGCTTTCAGTTATTACAAAATCATTAAGTATCCTGCTACAATTTGATAACCTTCTGCCATTTTCAAACCTTAATAATTCCTCATGTGTGAACGTAGATGCAAAATACTCATTCAGTTTGTTTGCTATCTGAGCAGGATCATCAACAGTCGAACCATCAATGTCAAGTGGACCAATCAGATTCATCCCCTTCCTTTTAGAGTTTATATAAGTAAAGAAATCCTTGCTGTTTTTCTTAGCATCTTTTCCCAAGGATTTCTCGTAATCTGCCTTCGCTTGCCTAACCTCCTTTGTGACCTGATTACAGACTAGCTTATATCTGCCATAGGCTTCTGAGTTGCTTGATAATTTATATGCAACCCATGCATTTTTCTTCTCTGTTACGAGTCTCATTAGTTCATTTGATAACCATTTAGGCCTAAACCTTGAACAATATTTCTTCATAGGTATGAAATTTTAGTAGCATCCACGATTAATTCCCTTGAATAGGGGTAAGTAAGATCCGGGGAACGAGGTGGCTATGCTATCGGCACTCCTCGACCAATCCAATGACCTGGGAAAATGGGTGCTGAGGTGCTCGTACACTTCTCCAAGGTAATGAGGGGGTGTGCCGTCTTTCTGGAAGTGAATGTGCCCTTCTTGATCATCTTTGTCAGTTTGTGGAATGAGGAATTGTTGGAGCATGTCTAGATACACGATACCAGTAATGGTCGTCTCCACAAAAAAGAAGGGGCCATACACCTTTTTCTTTGCTGAGGGCACAAAACATGTTCACCTTTGGGCTGTCACGAACATGTTCCAGAGGCACATGGATTTTCGGTGCCCAAAATACCGCAGTTGTGGGTGTTGACCTTACCAGTGACATGAAATGTGCTCTCATCACTGAAAATTACGGAGCCCAGAAATCCCTTATCGTCTTCTATCCGATGCAACATTTGCATACAGAATTCCTACAAACCAGCTTATCTGCATTCGTAAGGTGTTGCATGATGGATAATTTGTATGCCTTTAAGTGTAAATGTTTTCGTAACACTTGCCACACAGTCACATGTTGAATACCACTTTCCAGAGACACACACCACGCTGACTTTTGTGGACTTCGAACGAAGCTATCCCTAACCCTTTCCACGACATTGTCAGAAACACTTGGCCGACTGGGTGACTTTGCATGGTGCACAGAACATCTGGTCTCAACAAAATTCTTGTGCCACGTGTACATTGTAGGCCTACTGGGAGGCTCCTTGCAATACTGAGTGCAAAACTTCCTTTGAACTTATGTAGCAGACTTTGAACCAAAACACACACCGAGCCTGCTGTGGACCTGTGAAAGTCGCCATCTTGATCTCAACTGCCTGGGAGAGCTCATAGTGGTAGTATTGGGTACTACAGTCGACATGTATTACACTTGAAGTGTATTGTACTTTAGTTTTAACAAAGCTAAGGTATCAAATGCCTTGTAAACCTTAATGGTTCCAATATGATTTTGACGCTTTCCAAACAAATCCTCCTATGAAAATAAAATTTAAGCGGTGTTAAAGTTTCACTGCTTATAAACAAAAAATTCAACTCCAAGTGTATTTAATCTTCAACAAACAAATAATTATACATTCATAACTAAAGAAGATTCAGAATGAACAAAATTGAAACAATGAGCTCTAATTCAGTTCCCAGAAGAGTAAGTTAAACCACATTACTTTTTATGCCTAAACTATGAGTGACCACCCAAAGAAACTATGCTTTATTATTATTATTATTATTAGCCATATGGTGCAAGGAAGCCTGAGGCTTATGTTGCACCAGCCAAAAAAAAAAAAAATTCTGAGTTATCGAGAGAGAGAGAGAGAGAGAATCACCAAGAAAGAGAAGAATGATGATATCCATCTCAGGACCATGGGTGTGCCAAGCCCATACTCACCAGATATGAGCCCCTGGGGTTGTATAAAAATATTTTCTGTTAGAGTAAAATTTTGCAGGACTATAAATCTACTAAATTTATATTATTAAAGAAATTATTCTTAGAAGCATTTACAGAAGTGCACCAAAGCTTGCTGATGAACTTTGGTCCTCTGCAGCCAGTACCTTTGAAGATTTCTGGACTTATTAAAGAAAATGCATCTTGCCAGTAGTCATAAGGCATCCAAAAAAGCTGAGGGTCACAGCATTTCAGTAACCACTAAACCTGCCATAGGTGGAGGTTAGTGTTGTGGAAATGTCAGATCTCTTGGTTTTCCACCCTGTAAAGTGTAGTGTAAATTGTCTCTCAGAAGAGTCTAATTACCTCTGCAGTATAGCAACTTTTCAAATCCAAAAGTGGATCTGAAACTTTGACATCATATAATTTTATTTAATTAATTGAATGTGCCTTTCTGTTGGAAATCCTCTTCCACTTCTTGGTAAAAAGCACTCAGTAAACCATATACAGTCAGTTCCGGTTAATTGGGACACTCGGGACTAGATCACTTCGGCCCAATTAAGCGAAATTTTAATGAGCTGAAAAGCACATTCTAACGGAGGCAAAAAGGTATGAATAAAATAAAGGGAATGTGGCATTTAAAGAAAGCACACTGTATTTAAGTTATATTGATTCAAACATTTATTTAAAAATAACTAAAGCTAAAAGCAACAAAATGTACGTATGTACATATGTTAAATGAAGATACAGTACAGAATAATGTCTGTGTCAAGCAAAGGTTACACATTACTTAAGGGTTCTTACTTTGAAAAAAATTATGAAGTGTACCCTGATGTGTTCTCTTTATGGACTGAAACTGAACAAAGTCGGCGGCGCCTCCGTAGCCAGGTGGGAAGGAGCAGCAGTGCATAGCACACGCTTCTTGATTAGACCAGGGTTCGAGCCCGTCACCACCAAATACGGAAGATGCGGAAAGGTCAGGGAATGACCACCGCATTTCCCGGAGCAATATGGCCTTAGTTGCTAATGCTCCTAAAAAAAAAACAAACAAACAGTCGGCACAGGTATCTAATGCTGATAAAGGACTGCCTTCATTGCCTTCCTGCATGAAATAGCATCTCAATTCAGTGATACATTTCCTGGCATCCTGGTTAGTCACTCACAGGTATATCATCATCATTTTCTTGGTCTTCTGGTGTCTGATTGTTTTGCTTCAATTTGTTCAATAATCATTTCCTCATAATCTTCATTTTCATCAGAAGGTTATTCGTCAATCATTAAAAATTTTTCACAATTTTGGACCTGTTGCAGTTCCAAAGTCATTTCATTTTTTGTACAGCTCATCGCGTCTGAATCACAATTAGTTGTGAAACCACATTTAGCAAAACAATTCTGAATTGTTTTGCTGCTTATTCCTTGCCAGCTATTGGCAATAAATTGTACAGCTTTTAACATTGAAACTTTTGCACTAACTTCTATTGATTTCGAAGATGATGTCAGCAGATTTTCCTCAATTACTTCAAGGATGTGATTAATCAGCTTTCCGCGATAATAGGTCTTCAACTTTTTTTATAATTCCCGCGTCCATAGGCTGTATCAGGGATGTGGTGTTAGGGGATAAAAATTCCAGTTCACTATTTTTTAAACCAACATTAGTGTGCTGTGCAGTTGTACAATATCAACAGAAGTTTTTTGGACTTCCGTTGCAGTTCTGTGTCCCAGTTCATTAGCCATTGCGTAAAAATATGTGGTCATCCACGCCTTCTTATTGGCATAATACGAAACTAGCAAACTGCCTATTGTAAGCCCCTTGAAACAACAAGGTTTAGCACTTTTGCCAATAACCAGAAGTTTGAATTTATCATTTCCTGACATGTTTGAGCAGCACAACACCGTTACATGATCCATTGCTTACTTTGAACCGGACAGTGTTATGTGTTGATAGCTGAGAGAACCATCCGGCGTTGCACAATAATACATGCCTGTTTCATCGGCATTGTAAATGTCATCCCCACTAAATTTGTTAGCAACTCTGCCAGTTTTTCAGATTTCCATTGCTCAGCACTCCTAGCATCAGCACTGTTCTTCTCGCCATGTGCTTTTTTGTAACTAATGTCATGCCTACATTTCCATCAAGACAACCAACCATCCATCACTTTGAAATTTACGTGACAGCTTTTTGGCCAACTCTTCTGACTTGGTTTTTAGCATAGGGCTGCCTACACGCACACCTCATTTAGATACAGTGGAAAACCATTGATTCAAAGTATCCCTGACGTCTGGATCTTTGCCTTCCCTCTTTCACTTATGAGATGTTTTCTTTAAACCCACGCGCAATGTTCACTCCTCTCTAAGTTTTTCTTGTTGCCGTAGCAGTCGTGAAATTGTAGATTTTGGCACCTTTATTATCTCCGGTAGCTGATGACGACTGATATTAGGAGGTTGGCTTTTTATCTTGTCAAGAATAGTGATTTTTTTCTGAAAACGACAAACCTTTACGTGTCATCTTGACAGGGGACTTAAATGTACTGAAAAGGAGGGAGGAACCAAAATCAGTGCACTGTTTGGTACAATTTTTAATCTATTCTAACCCACAAGATTATATATATGTACCTAGTGTGATTGTAAACAACTGCAAGCAAAATTTCTTCAGAATCTGATTACCACGACACAGAACAAACGTAAAACAACCACTCTACAGCACGACTTCGCAATAACTGACTCGGCTACTGCCTGCATGATCTCTTTGTTACGAGCCATCTAAATTAGTTTATTGTTCAATCATTGACCTTCATTGCCCCAATTAAGCGGCGAGTTGGCCCAAATAAGCGGAACAAATTCAGGCTAAATATTTGTTTTGTTTCCGTTCTTCATATTTTGCCACAAATAAGTGGCTGCCCCAATAACCGGAATCCACTGTAACTTGCAAATATATGTGGAGTCTGTTTTCACTTTTTTGAAATTTTAGGATATTTTTCTGTGCACTTTTGAAAATGAATGTATTGGAATTTATAGATATTGAGTTATATTGTTCAGTTTCTTTGGTAAATGGTGACCAATAAAAATTTCCAAAATGTTTTGACATTGGCATCCTTTTGGTTCCTCTGGGACTTCAAAATTCATTAGGCATAAAGAAAAGCTACTGATTTACCTGGTTTTTTTTTGGTTTTTTTCTTTCTCCTCTGTAAAGTGCACTTCAGATAATTTCTCATAGTGGTGAGCTTTTCAAAAGTTACTTGAAGTCATCCATGTAGGTGCCTCCGTAGCCAGGTGGGCAGGAGCAGCAGTGCGTAGCACACGCTTCTTGATTAGACCGGGGTTCGAGCCCGTGACCACCAAATACGGAAGATGCGGAAAGGTCAGGGAATGACCACTGCATATCCCCGGAGCAATATGCCTTAGTTGCTAATGCTCCTAAAAACCAAATAACAACAACAATAACAAGTCATCCATGTAATCCTTAAGTCAGACATAATACACAGTAAAGACTGTATGTACTAATGCACTATGACCAAAGTAGTCACTGCACCAAAAACTCACACAACAGCTAACCAGCCAACCAATTTGTTTACCATTATGTTGTGAGGCAGGTGTTTGGAAATTCCAGGTGCACAAAATACTTATAGTATTCCTTTGCTTTTCAATAATTTTCCTCAGAAATTGTTTCAATCTGATAAAAAAAAAAATTAGCAATATAATTGTTCCTTGAACAGGTTAACCATTCCAGCTTGATAGCAACTGAAATTTCAGGGGAAAAATATTTAACACACACTTAAATGGTTGTGGATCTTTAGCAGTATTTTTTTTAATAACTTTGCTAATATAATAAACATATTTACTACAAATAGGGCATAAAGTGATTTTTAAAGGATATATAATTGTATACCATTAAGAAATTATAGCACAAGGAAGAAGTTGAGTTGAGTGAATAAGGATCTGGCTAGTTTAACTGAGCAGTCATACCTGAGGACCATACCTGGTCCTTGATTATGACAAATCCCCCAGGGAAGTAATTATTGTACATTAATCATTGATTCAAAATTAGTGGCAGTTACTCTATCTGCCTTCTTAAACATATGTGCAGTTCTTAACTCAGTAATTTTGGAAGTGATGTGTTATTGTTTTCTCAGAATAATACAGAACTAGCAGTGCCCCTTGCGAAAATTTCGCAATTGGTAGCAGACTTTTTCTCTAGCTGTCCTAAAGAAATGTAGTCTGCATTTAGTTGTGAGCAGGTAAGCCTTTCGTACATGTTGAATCCTTTCTTATTTCAGTAAAATAAAGCTATTCTTTCTTTTAAGGTAGCAGTGCTAGTAGAGAAAATTGGCCTGTTCTGTAAAATAAAACTATTCAGATTTTTTGCTATTCGTAATTTTTATATTTTCCTATGTTTCTGCACACATAGGAAGAAATATCTTCAATTTGAGACTAAATCGGTTAGGCCTATTGTACGCAATGGCTGCAGTTAGCTGTACCGGTTGCAGAAAATTTGCAATTGGTAGCAGAGTTTTATTTTATTATTTATGTATAATTTTTTTTCGGAACAAAGAACACAATTGTGTGAACATGAGAATTGTTAATCAGTTAAATCAGTGGTCTCAGACTGGCGGCCCGCGGGCCCTATGCGGCCCGCGAATAAATTTCAATTATGTATTTGTTGTAAATACAGTGCTTATATTCACTTTCATTTTGTTAAAAAAAAAAAAAATCCAGCCCGTCAGCTGCTTTCAGATTGTGCATTCGGCCCGCATGCAATTTGAGTTTGAGACCACTGAGTTAAATAATTAAAGTGCAAATTGTTAATCAGGAAAAAATCCTTATCGACTTAGACAACTGTTTGCTTAACTGTTAACATTTTCCTGTGTCTCCACCTATGAAGTGAATGTTGAACTATTCTCATTTGTAGCACAAAACTGGCCTGTTCTGTAAAATGAAACTATTTGGAATTTTTAAATTTTAACAACTTTCTGCACACCTAGGGAGAAATATCTTAAATTTATGACCACTTCCTGTCTGATCAGTTAAGCCGATCAGACTATCACTCACACCGCTGTCGAAAGAAAATGGCTTCCATATTAAATATATAGATAATAGAACATAATAAAAAGGTTGGATAGAGCAGGCAGCAGTTCTGGTGTTATAATTATTATCATCATAACTTTTTCTTCTTGTGGAATATTTTTCCACCCCTTGACAGGCACCAAGTGCATATGATGGTTGGTTGTGTCCAGTTACTGCTATTGTTATGGTTACTGTTGGTTGAGGAAATCTCCTCCTGTCCTACAGGTGTTCAGGATCATCGCTTTCTGGAGTTCTGTGTAAGTGTTCTCTGGGAAACCTCCTGTACTAAGGTTCTTATGGAGGCTCTTTGGTACCATGCTGGTGGTTGACTCGGTGTATTGGGTGTGCATTACTTTTACCATACGCTACATTTCTTTGTGATCTTTTCCTTCTAAATTTTCTGAAAGATTGCCTTTTCCTTTATTATGGCATGATCCTCCCAGTATAGTTTGTAAGTAGGGGTCTCTAGTATGGCCTGGAGTTTGTGCTTGTAATATGGTACACTTTCTTTGATCAAGTAGTATTTTTGCACTAGCTTCTGTTGTTTTAGCTTGGTGATCTGGTCATGTCTATGAGTGTACTCTGTCTGAGTGAACACCATGTATCCCACAGTAATGTGCTAGATTGTTTAGGGCCAAGTGGCATTATCAACATGTGTAATCTGTCACTCCAGGGCCCTTAGTGTATAGTGTGTTCGTGTCTAACGGCACCAGGGGTGATGTATTTCCTGTAGTTCCTGGTGTTGATTATCTGGATGGTGAGCATGAATTCTTCAGTTTCAAAGAAGAGCCTCCCGCTCATTAGCCATGCCATCAAGACTACATAGATAAGATGCCATCTTATCTATGTAGTCTTGATGGATGTCATTGTAGTGTTTGCCATAGAGCATCTTCACTCATCCTTCTGTCTTCTTTTTCTTCTGTCTGTTTGAGTGGAATCTCCTTGTTGATGTTGAGCTGTGTGTGTGCAGTTTGTTTATCTTCCTTGTGGCTTGAAAGATTGGCACTTTGTTTTCCTGAAAGTAATACAACTGGTTCTTAATTGCCTTCTTCTGTTGTTTAGTGAGATCTATCAACCCCCCTTCCTTCTTTCCTGTTTGTGACAGTCTCTCAGTGGCTGACTTCAAGTAGTGTTGGTGGCTGTTGGTCATCATTATCCTGGTCGATCGCATAATCTCCTCCAGTTCAGCATTCATCCAATCTATGATCCCAAATGAGTATGTTAGTACTGGGACTATATAGGTGATCATGTTCCTGCCATTCAACTTTGTCGGGCTCCTCATTCTGTGATGGTGTTTCTCAGTTAGTCAGGCAAGCAGGCCTTGATCTCCTTGTAGTCTAACAGTTGACCCTGCATCATCCCCAAATATTTGTAGGTTTCTCCCTCTGTCATGGCTTCAATCTCTTTGCTGGTCATCAGCAGGTAGTTTTGGCCGACTGGATTTCCCTGATGCAATTCATAAGTCTTGCTAGGCCAAATTGCACCCAATTGTCAATTCTGAACTCTTCAGTGAACCAGAGTAACCATTAGAGTTGATTCTTGGTTGCCATGTAGTTTGATGTCACCATGAACATCGTATGAGAGAGGGTATATGGGTTCTTCCTCCCTTCTTTAAGGATATATCTGTACTTTCTGTTGTTGAGCATTGTGAACAGCGGGTTGAGTGCTAGTCAGAAGGATGGTGGGCTCAGGACTTCTCCCTGGAAGATTCCCCTTCTACTGGGAATCTGTCTGGTTGTGATGTTCTCGACCTTGGTGGTCCTCCACTGTGCCATGGTTGCTTCTAGGAATTCTGTCAGTGTCAGGGTGACTACTTTGTTTCTATCAGCCAGCTATGGAATACAAAGTTGAAGGCCTTATAGCCAATGCCGGCCATGTACAGGTTTCTTATAGGCTTGCTGCATAACTGCCATGACATTGGTCAATTGCTCCTTGCATCCTTTGTTCTGCTGCTATTCAGCCATGATATTCTGGCTTTCCAAATAGTCTGATATCTCCATGGTTATGAAGCTGGTTAAGACCTTGTATGTTGTTGGGAGACAAGTAATCGGTCTGTACTATGCCAGGTTTGTGGTGTCTTTGTCATTAGCCTTAAGGTAGGTGACTCCTTGAGTCAGAGTCTGGGATTGTGTCAGGGTGTGTTATTATCTAGGTGAACTGCTCTGCTGTGTTCAGCTGAATTTCTTGTACCAGTAGTTGTGGATATTTTCTATTCCTGGGGTTTACCAGTTGTGGGACTTCCTAATTGACTGTTGTACTTCTTTCTTCTGAATCCTCCTTTCATCTTTTGTACTTTCTTGGAAGATCTATCCAGCGGGTGTGGGTGTTATGACTAACTTCATTGCATTAGCATTAGTAGAGGCATACGATGCAAGAAAGCAAGCTTATGCAACATCAGCCAAAAAAAAAACACCTAACACCTCCCACTTCACCCCTCCATTCGTTCCAAATGCCTGTCCAGCTTAGCCTTAAATTTATTTAGGCTATCCACTTCCACAAAAAAGATGAAAGTCTGTTCCACCAATCAACCACCCGTTGGCTAAAGGCAAATTTCTGCACATCTATTCTACAACGGTCTTTCCTCAATTTGAATCTATGCTCCCTCAGGTTCTTAATCTGAGCAAGAGGAAGAATCCCATCAGCATTCAGCTTGCTCAACCCATTCAAGGCCTTATACACCTCAGACAGATCACCTCACAGGTGCCTACTCTCCAGGTGCTGCAATTTGCAGAACTTAAGCCTTCTCTTTCTTGGTAAGACACCGCTTTGTTCCCCTCGCCAATTTTGTTGCTCTTCTTTGTACTCGTTCTAGCAACTCTACATCCTTCCTAAAATGAGGCCTCCAGACCTGTACAGTACTCTAGATGTGGCCTGACTATTGCCTTGTACAAGTGTGTTAGTTGTCTGATGGCACCGGGGGTTCCCCTCATCTCCACGTTGTGTTCTTTGTAAGTGACCCAGAAGTGTGTGGAGGCCAGAAATTTAAAAATTTGTGGGGAGTGGCTTATTGTGTAGTGTTATGTTCTGTTGTTTCTCTGACCATTTAGCCGTTGAGCCCCTATTGGGACCACCATTGCCCACACTTTGCCACGAGGAGGCAGGTCAGGCACCCAGTAGATTATTTAAGTACTCTGGCAGGCTCCACCTAATTTCCAAGGATTTCAGTGGCAAGACCTATATAAAGAGGGGGGGGATGAACACTAGAATTTGGAAAGCCCAAAAGAGGTTTATGAGAAAGCAGTTGAATTTTTTGATGCTGATTTGAATTTGGCGGCATTGTTAGGGGTGTACTCGGTTGGTTTAGTTAGAGTGGGGGGGGACTGGAGGGAACAGGTAGAAGGATGGGGACAATAAAGTAGGCATCCCCAAAGAGGTCAGTGGGGTAAGCTCCACCAGGGGAAGTATGGAGGAGGAGACAGAGACCCGTCTCCTCCCTCCCCTGTCTGGGTTTTAAAGGGAGCTGGGTACTCTAACCCAGTTCCCTTTAATCGCCAAATGGCGGGTTGGAAGCAAAGCTGCAGTATGTCTTTATCGATGATGGTTGGAAGGTCAAACTGCTCACCACCATTCCCATTTTCACTCTACTTGCATTCTATTTTTATATTTTTTTATTATTATTTTATTTTATTTTTTTTGTTAGGTTTTATATATATATATATATATATACACAGTCCATTCCGGTTATTTGGGACACATCGGGACTAGTGCATTTTGGCCCGATTAAGTGGCTGCCCCAATTATCCGAAGTTTCACGTAAATAGTTAAAAATACAATGTACCCGTCCCCCCCCCTTTTTATAATTGGTTCAGTGTACAATCAAATCACGTTACGATGAACTCAACACAGTAAAGTACGGTTCACTATACGATGTGCAGTAAGCGCCGGTCATTGTGATCACATTTGCGAATTGAATTTTAATTCTAATTAGTGAAATTAGGAGGAATATTATCCACAGGCTATAAAAGTAAAGATATATTAAGCACAAATTTAGCCTTTACCTTACCAATTAAAAAATTAAATGATACGTGAAAATCGGAAGAATATACGTGATAATCGGAATAATTAATACGTACTGTAATATGTACATACGAACTAGTTGATAGTTCTGTTCACTGACATTTGTTGGTGGGGGTTAAAATTTAAAACAGTAAAAAGATAAGCAATCAATAACAAAGAACACGGCACACACAAATTGCAAGTAACACGATACGCGCAAGTGAGAACGGAGTAACGAGTTACGAAGCTTTAAAAATAGGAATGAAGAGAAGATTTGAAAATTAATTTTTTTATATGATTGAAGATTTCATGGAAGTGTAAACACATTTCACTATAATAACCCACAGAATTCCAGCTGTCAGTATTATCACAAATTCAGTAATATCGAGTTTACTATCCGTTTATGATAGATTTCACTAACAGAAAAGCCCAATAAACAGGTGACTGCTAATTGTTTTTATTGTTTTACGGTTGTGACCTCCAGAAATCCGACTGAACTACATGGTACGGTTGGAGACAATTGTAGGGTAATCTCCAGTGATGCGGTCTCCTGCCCCGATTAAACGGAATTTTGTCCCAATTAAGCGAAGTAAACCCTGGCTATTTTCTCGATTGGTTTCTGTTTTTTAAGATTTGTCCCAAATCTTAAAAAACAGAAACGGCTTCCCCCGATTAACCGGTGCCCCAAATAACCGGAATCCACTGTATATATATATATTTTTTCCCACTCACTCATTCATCTTTCTCAGACATGGGGGGGGGGGATGCAATAGTGTGTAATGCAATTTAAATACTAACACTTAATAATTAAGCTAAGTCAGAAAGAATATAAGATTAAAACTAGGGTTAGTGTGAACTTAACTGTAACATTTATGGTTTGTGTTCTTTTTCTCACACACTTACACTCTCATTCTTCTCGCTTTCATTTCATTTGTTCGCCTCTTGCTTTCTGCACTTCACTCTCTGGGCACCTCAACTTACTATTATTCTTCAGTTGTGGTGCAGGCCAGGGGAGAATGCAGTGATAGTGTTTGTGTTGTTAGTAAATGTTTGTTAGTATATATAAAGTAGTGTAAGTTATTATTAACTTTGTATTCTTTCAGCCAATTACATTTGCTCTTCCACTCATTCCCATTCACCGTAACACTCATTCATTCTCTTTCCCTCGTGCTGGGTCCATCTTACTTTCACCAAAACTGACATTTATTTCCTTTTACCATAATTCCTAATTCACTCTTTCACTCAGTGACCAGCCTATTCATTCTGTCTTTCATTCTACATTGCATCCCCTTGCTACCAACTTACTGATATTTTTCAGCTAATCTGCTTCCCTGGCTGCCTGTACATCCCCCCCCCCCCACATGGTTACTTATTTGGTGTGGGGCCACAGGTTCCTTACTCATGACAGGGTAATTCTGGGAGGTACCCAGGTCAGTCCGGTTTTGTCATGTCAAGACACAGAATACTGCTGTCCTGACAGTTATTAGGTAATCGTCTGAGCGTTGTGGGAGACGTGGGTGATTTTAACTATTGATTATCATTTAATTGCTGAGGGCTGTGAATTGCCATTCTTTGGATAGTTCTGCACATTTCGAATACTTTCTGGGTGAAGGTTGTAAAGGCTTTATAATTTTCCTCTTCTATAATGAATAGATGTTCTTCTCCCCTTGGAAGGGGCCAATCTGTGCTATTAGCTGTGTTCTGGGGATGTCATAAATTATACATTCATATAGAATGTGTCCTCAGTCTTCACTCTTGCCACAGGTACAATTTGGGTCATCAGTCATCCCTAAGGAGGTTAGTTTTGCCTTTAGGGAGCTGTGACCTGTCAATATGAATGTTGTAAAAAGTCCAGGGACATACCACTTGGGTGGCTTTGGGCTGACCATTGCCACCCGTGGCAGAAACCTTTTGGTAACTAGACCTCTGGTTTCCTGCTCCCATATTGTTTGCCATAGCTCATGGAGCTTTGTGGCTATTCTTTTTCTTTCAGCCTTGATGGTGTTGGCTGTGTCAAGAGCTATCCCCAGAAAATCTGTGGGTATGCTCTTTTTAAGTCTATAATACAAGCCACTTTTGGCTACTTGCAGGTAAAGTGGGAGAGCTCTGGCCAGTAACTGTAGCACAGGTGTGCTCACTTTGTGACGTGCTTTGGTAATGGTGAGAAGTATTATCCTTTGTATCAATTCTAATTTATTCCTGTTTCTTACTATGCCGAGCGGTTGAACCATGCACCAGCTCCATAGGTGATAACAAGTAGGAACATTGCACGGTATATGATTGCCAAGGTCTTTCTTTTGAGCCCCCAGTCTGATTGACTGATTCTGGCAATCATACCTGCATAATTTCTCACTTTCTTTAACAAATAGGTCAAATGGGGATAAAAAGTTAATTTAGAATCAAAGACCACTCCAAGATATTTTAGTTCTGTAACTATATTTATAGTAGTTGTGTTAATTTTAATTTGTGGATATCTTCTTATGTCCAAATTGCATTTTAGAAGTATTTATTTGGTTTTTTCAGGCGATATTTTGAGCATGTACATTTGTGCCCACTCCTGCAGCTGCAAGAGGGCAGCATTTGATCTTTGCTCTACAACTACTCGCATGTTACTGTTTACAAGGAAAATCATGTCATCTGCAAAGTCCAGACTTTCCACAGGGACCCAGATCCAAGGCCAAAAATTCATGCAGAACATTAACCCCAGGGGCTTATTATATATGGTGAGTATGGGCTTGGCACACCCAGGGTCCTCAGCTGGATATCATCATTCTTCTCTTTCTTGGTGATTCCCTTCTACCTCTCTCTCTCTCAGGGTAACTCGGGAATTTTTTTTTTTTTTTGGCTGGTGCAGCATAAGCCTCAGGCACCATGTAGCTAATACTAATAATAATAATAATAATGTTCCAGAAGAAAGGGCCAAGTATTGAACCCTGCGGGCAGCCTTTATTCACAGGGTGTGTCAATTCCTGGAACCTTGTGCACACTGAGACACTTCTGTGGCTGACTGGGCTAGCCAGGTGGGTAAAGTGCCTGCCTGGCAACCAAAAGGTCATGGGTTCGAATCCCACCACGGGCTTGGATCAAAGTACTGCAAAAACCTTGGGAGGCGCATTATGGCCACAGAAGCCGATGCACCTACAACTACCAAAAAAAAAAAAAAAAACACTTCTGTCTGTAAGGTAGTTGTTTGTGGCCCCACAAAACCTTATATAGGGTTTGTGGGGCATTTGCCTGGCAGAGTTTCCTAAGGACACTAGGCAACCAGGGTAAGTCAAATGCCCCAGCAAAGTTAATAGAGATTGCCAGCATATTTCTCCTCTGAGTTTTTAACTGTTGTCAGTAGGTGGTGCATTGCAGCCTCTGTAGAGTTGCCCTGCTTAAAACCATATTGATTGTTGGAATGTAAACCTGCTTCTGTGTAGTATTGGGCTAATCTGCTATATATTAGTCTTTCGTATATTTTCCCTAGTACAGGGAGTAGGGCTATCGGTCTATATGATTTGGGATCAGTAGGAGGTTTCTCAGGGTTTTTGAGAATTAATCTTAATACAGCTTTTTTCCATATTTTTGGGAATATACCTTCTGTCATACAGTTATTATATAGTGTCTGGTGCTATTTTACTGGTTAATTTGTCTGGCGCAATTTCCGCTAATTTTTTGATAATCTCAACCTCCAAGAGATCAAAACCTGGGCATTTATTGTTTTTGGTTTTAGATAGTGCTATTTCTGAGTCTTGTATAGTAAACAGAGGTTCAATATTGGCATTGTCATATTCAGTGTTTTCTTTTATAATGTCCAGCTGGGTGGGGGAATGATCCCCAGTTTCGGTCTGAATAATACTGTCTAGGATGTTATTTACAGAGTCCGCCCAACACAGGGTTGGGGTTCCATCTGGTTTGACAGTAGTTTCTAGGACATCTCCTCTTGGCAGCTTATTGGTCACTATTCTGTAGGCAACTCCCCAAGGGTTATTGTTTCCAGTGGTTCCCACTAAGTGCCTCCAGCATTCCTTTTTCTTTTTTGTTCCTTATGAGGGCTGTATATTGATTCCCGAGAGTTCTATAAGAATCTCTCAGCGCATCCACCTCATTTTGTGGCCAAGATGTTCTGGCTCTTTGAAAATTTCTCATTGCCTGGTGTATCCTTCTCCTGAGTACAGTCAGTTCAGGGCACCACCTAGGGGACTGCCTGCTTCCTCGGTTTTTTCCGTGGGATAGACAGATCTGCTGTTTTTATTAAAATGTTTGTCATAATCAGTGCTTGCTCGTCTGGGCTACAGTTGCCTGATCTAGACCACTCATTTTCCTGTTTTTGCAGCTGAGCTGCTGTATGTTCTGCGAAAAACTGCCAGTTTGCCTTTTTGAGGTTATACCTTTTGATATCCAGGTTATACCTGGATTTGAGGTTATACCTTTTGATATCCCAACAAGGAGTGTTGGGATGTTTGTAATTGTCTGTTTAGTTTGAGGGTAATGGTTCTTTGATCCGATGTGGTCCAGACCAGCTGGACAAACCAGTCTGTAATTTTATAAGCTATTGAATGGCAAGAGTAACATCAATGTCACTCTCCCACATGGTACTACTAAAAGTTGGGAGGTTATTTGGTTGGTTTAGCACTTGAAAGGGTGAGGTGGCTATATAGTGTGAAAGTATCTGGCTGTTGTGTGTGCCTGCTCTGTCTTCTGTATGGCCATGCCATAAGGCTGACCGGCAGTTGACATCAGCACACACTATGATATTTGCAGTAGGTAGCAAGTCTATGACTGCTTGTAGGTATTCAATAGCTGGATTTGTATCTTCACTTGGTCTAGAATATAGTGAAATAATGTAAAACTGTCCTACAGCACTGGTGATATAGGCACACACTGCCACTGGAGAGCAGAGGTGACCAACCTTTGTGACTGTAAGGTCAGTATTTTTAACTAATATTGATGTAAAAGGGATGCCTGAGGTGTATTCTATTATTTTATAACCCCTTGGGTATCCTTGAACCCTACCCATTTGTGTGTAGGGCTCCTGGAGTACCAAGATATCTGTATTATTTTCTTTCCATTTGAGTCTGATCTGATCTACAACAGCTCTTGCTCTTTGAGCATTCAGTTGGATGAGATTTAGAGCCCTAGTTACATTTATGTTTTCAATCTGCCCCATAGTTGGTCCTAGATTATATAAGTTTCACCATTTTTTTTTTTATAACAGGGGCATTTATCATCCCTGATACTATGTGCGTAGTCAGTTAGCCGTGCTGCTTTACATGTAGCACAGTTTGGCTGCTGATTTTTATTTTGGCAGTTCTTGTAATCGTGGCCAGTGACTGCGCAGTGGCCACAGACAGGGAAATTCTGACTGCAGTCTTTGGCAATATGACCGTATTTATGACAATTAAAGCACTTCTGTACAGGAAAGAATTCCCTGAATTTATGGCTGGTCCAGCCAGCATAGATTCTTTGCTGTCCTTGTAAGTTTTTCCAAATTCTGGGTGATGCTCCCACAATGATATTGAATTGCCCATTTCTTTTGTTTTTTGTCCCTCTTTTTAGCAGAAATTCTTTGGAAAACTTGTCCAGTTCCATTGATAAAGTTTTTGTTGTAGAAATCCAACATAAGATCTCTTTCCAGAGTTGTATCAGGGATGTCAAATATAATGATGTTGGGGGTTCCTGCCCCTTGGCTTTTCTCTTTGCTGTTCCAGTTTTACTACTTTGTTACTTCAATTAAAACTCCATTATCTTTTATTTTTCTCATGTTGTTCACTTTTATTTCTTTCAAATGAGGTTTTAAATTTGTCATGACAGTATCCCTGACTGCTTCGTTGGATTTGTATATAGAGTCAGGCTTATCCTTTATAATTATGTTTGTTTCTTTTGCCTTTGGTATTTCCTTAGTCTTATTGTTGGTTTGTTTAGTTTGTGATGAATCTGCTTTGGTGGCCCTTGCTACTTGGGCATAAGTCAAAGTATTTATTTCTTTATAATTATTCTTCTCTTCAGTCACAGTTTCTTCTTTTGCTTTCAATACTTTGTTTTCTGTGTTAAGTTCAACCACACAAATGTTACTTCTTTTGTATCATAAATATGTAAATGGTCTTTTCCCGGACATCGGGAAGATATCATCATTTTGTTAAATTAAGAAACTGGACATACATGCATATGATCCTAAATCATTTTGGCCTATAGCTCTACTTGCAAACCTTAGCAAATTTCTAGAACAATTCATGGCTCTAAGAATTAACACCTCTTAGCAAGAATCTTTTCTTTCCCTTTAAATATGGCTTCAGTCCTGGTTGTTCCTGCAGAGGCACCCTTATGGATTTTACCTTCCACTGCGAAGTATAAGCTAGCTGTCTTCATTGACTTCAAGGGCACCTTTAACTTCCTTTGTTGGCATGGTGCCCTCAACGTCTTCGCTCTGCTGGTTGTACTTTCCAACAATTCATTCTCCTCAAAAGTTATTTTGCTAACTGCCAAGTTATTATAAAATCAAAATAATTCCATGTTTCTAAACTGGTTACATGTCATGTCAATTAAATCCTACAAAATTGGCTTTACCATACCTTCAATAAGTACAGGGGCCCCTCAGTTTATATGATTCTGATCAACACATTTTTCAAATTAGCACAGTCTATAAATTTTTTATTTAACACAGATTGAAACTCACTTAACATGGTTGTTTTCCAGGTAGTTGTTCAATAATTGCTAAGAAATTATTCAAGTGATACACGCAAACTTCGTATACCACTCTGCGCTGGTTTCCATGGCAACAGAACGAGCGAACGCATTTGCCTTCTCTAAGTGTCGATGCACCACTGTTTCAGTGGGCTGCTGTGTTATTATTTCAAGCATTTTTATATTAAAAATTAATTATTTTCAACCCTTAACTATTGATAAAAGGAAAAATGAAAGAGTGTGCCTGTACTAAAAAGAAGCAAAAGAAACAAAGCTTGAAATAATTAAAAGGTTTGAACGTGGTGATAAGAAAGGCCGAAATCGGATGCACTTTTCGAATGAATGATGACAGCATGAACAATTTTGAAACAAGCTAGTGAATATAAGAACAAAGGTCAAGTGGCCTCACAATGGCTGTGCAGTCCACTAGAAATCAAAGTGATAAAATTATTGAAATGGAGTGACTTGTCAATTTGGATAACGATCAAAAATGAATCCTGCTTAGATAGCATTAAAATGAAAGCTTTAAGTCTATTCTTCATGTTGAAAGAAGACAACGAATCAGAAGGTGAGAAAGGTTTTGTTAGTAGTTCAGGCTGGTTTGATCATTTTAAAAAAAGACCTGGATTGTATATTATTAGAATTAAAGGTGAGTCTGCAAGTGCAGATCATCATGCTACAGCAAAATTTCCAGAAGTTTTTCAAAAAATTATAGAAGGCGGCTGCTACAACGACAAGCAAATTTTCAATATGGGCAAAACAGTATTATTCTGGAAACGAATGCCTTCCAAAACTTTTCTTGCCAAAGCAGAAAAATCTGTACCTGGTTATAAATTGTCAAAAAATTGAATAAAAATTTTAATGGGTGGTAGTAGACATGTATAGTATCTTATATAGGACAGCACATGAACGAAAGTTCAACTCCGCCTTTGTACACTGTGTTGGTTACAGATCACTGTAACAGGCCAGAAATGTGTGTAATGTTATGTTCGTGCGGTGTGTGTTATTGCGTTGTTTAGTTGTTTCTGGCCTTTTTGTCACCAGGCAGGCGATCACCTGGAAAGTCTGCCCAGTGTCCTTCTACACCAAGGGGAAGTAGGCCACAACTGCGCTTGTAACATGGCCAACCTCAATAGTCACACACTGAGTGTCCAAAGAGAGTTTGGAGCCATTCAAAAGAACCCCCATGCCACAAGCCGGCAACAGCGTGCGCACACAGTTATTCCCAGGAGAACAGGACAGCAGAAGACGAAGAAATAAAGAAGAGAATAGCATAAAGTAAAAAAAAAAAAATAAAAAAGAAGAATAAATAAATAAAAAAGATAAAATAAAACAAAAGAAAAAAATAAATAAAATCTTTATCCATGTCTTTGCCCACATCTTCATGCAGTGCTGCCCAAAGTAGTTCACAAAGAGAAAAGGTGTACTGTCGAACAGAAGTAGTAATGTCATTCAAAATCAAGATCAGCAAGAACAAGTTCTAGATATAATTCTGTTAATCTGGAGTAGTATCAGAAGTCACTGGTTGATGACGGTGTCACTGTGCAGAGGAACGATTGAGTTGTGGAAAGTCTTGATAAAGAATGAACCAGAAAAATGCAGCATCTGTTAAAATCTTCATGTGTTCTTGAAAACCAGCAAAATTTTGGATATTACGTCATTAGGACGACAAACTGCGCTTGCGACATTGAAAGACTTCCTTCGATTAAAAGCAGCATTGCAGAAGGTTTGAAGAGCCTGGAAGTTGTTGACAGAAATGAGTATCTTCTCACATCTGGGACACAGGTTGGTACTGTTGTCTTAAGAGCGAATCTTAGGTCCTTTTAAATGGAGCATTCAAAAAGTACGTGAGGAGAGTCTTCTGGTAGCCCACATCAACAGGAGACTGTATTTGAAAGTCTGAATTGGTAGAATTTTGCGTTAAGTGAACCATGTCCAGTTAGTATGTAGGAGGTAAACAGTGAGGGTGAAAACCATTTTCTGGTGGATGATGAAAGTAGTGCAGTTACATCAAGAACGAATTTTTTGGTAATAGCTCCTTTTTCAGTAGAATTCCATCTATTCTGCCAGGTGTTCACTAACAAATTCCAGCATCGGATTTGTTCAGTTTTGGGATCAGCCTGAGGGTTAACAGTGATTCCCTGAAATTCTGTAGACATGCCTCTGCGGATGTAAAAGCAAAGCCCTCTAAACACAACATGCAGGTCAAGTGGTATAGTGCCCACAAGAGTCTGTAGAGCTGGAGTTGATATTGTTCGGCAAACGTGAAATAGGCTAAGGAGAAAACAACGTTGAATAGTGGATAACTTAGTTTGTACAGTTTTAAGTGCAGTATGTCTAAACCAAAGACTGGCAGCATAGGTTGTAATTGGGATTATGGCAGCATTATAAAATAGATGTAGGGTTTTAGTGTTCAATCCCCAGTCTTGTCTGATAATTTGGAGCAGCATTGCGGTAAAACTCTTAACTTTGATGGACAGATGTTGAATATGTGCAGTAAAGGAAAAGCGGTCGTCGATGATGACTCGTAAAAATTTGGTGCTTTGGACAAGTGGAAGTGATTTCTTGTCAAGTTTTACAACTGGTGGTCTGCCCTGTTTAATTTGTGTTTAAAAATCATGATCTTCGATTTGGTTGGGGAATAATTTCAGTTTGTTCTTAGAGGACCAAGGCGATAGTTCAAAGAGTACTTTATTGGCATAGATTTCTAAATCAGATCTTGAGTTTCCATTCACCAAAATGACAAGGTCATCTGCATATGCAAGTTGTTGCACATTTTGAAATTCAGTTGCCCTAAGCAGCCAATCATCAAGGACTAGGTTCCAAATCAAGGGACCCAAAATTGATCCTTGGGGCAACCACAGAAGACAGATCTGTGAATCTTCATGCTTTTAGTGATAACGGTGCGATCAGCAGAGTAGTTTCTAACAAGCTTATAAAGCTGAAGAGAGCAATGATTAGAACGGAGTCTACTGAGGGTGCTCTCCCACCATAAAGTATCAAAGCACCTTAAAATCGATAAAAATCACCATGACGTACTTGGAAGTGGAGCTATCAGTAAGTTGGTGAAGTTATAATAAGGTGTCTTTGCATCCAAGCCCTTGCCTAAAACCATATTGAAGAGAGGATGTGGAGCTTGTAGCTCCCTGCAGTGTGGTAATTTTATTAGCAATTAGTCTCTCTAACACTTTTCCCAGGTGAGAGAGCAAGGCTATGGGGCGGTAGGATCTGGCATTGTCTAGTGGCTTACCAGGTTTATATAAAATCTTAAGAATGGCATGTTTCCATGGTTTTGGAAACGTTCCAGTATATAAGCAGTTGTTGAATAATTTAAGTAGAACTTTGAGCCTTAGGTCATAAAAATGTTTGATAAATATATTATCAATCAGGTCATTGCCGGGACATTTGTTTGACTGAATTTTATTCAGGATTGAAGTAAGTTCCTCTGCAGTGAATGGACTTGTTTCTTCTAAAGGAAGGTATTTTTGGTTTAAATCTCATATAAATAGATGATATGAAGTGTCAGTAGTGAGATCATCATTAGGCAGCAGTTGGTTCAAGATGGCATTTATGGAGTCAGTTAATGTAAGAGTTTCCACACTGGTGGTGGTAATGGAGTTAAAAATGTCACCCAGGATCATTTTATTTTTAGCAGTTTTACAAATGCCACCCCAAGGATTATTATTCCCAAATGTACGGACAAAATTGTGCCAGGATTGCAATTTGTTTTCATAAATCAATTTTATGTATTTTCTTTTGAGAGTTTTGTGTTCTTCATGTAATCTGTTAACTTCTTCTTGAGGCCAAGTATGCCGTTTGCACTGAAAATGTCTTCTGGCTTTGTGTACAAGTTTCTGAGTAGAAGAAAGTTCGTTATTCCACCAAGGTGTGCAGTTAATGGGTGGTAATGTGGACATGGACATGCGTTTATGTAAGGGGCGGCTCCTAGAACTCCGCTCAACTCCGCCTCTTATCTCTGTGAAGAACAGTATCACTACAAATGGGCCAGATATGTGTGTGTGACGTCGGTTTGTGTGTATTATGTGTGTGTTCCATTGTTATGTTCTGACCGCTTGGCTACCCAGAAGCATCAGTCACTTGGACAGATGATTCTGGGTACTCGTCCACACCACGGGAAGGTGGGCCAGTTCCAGTAGATGGGACACCTATGGTCTCAGAGTATGAGACAAAAAAAAAAAAAAAAAACTCCAAGGAAGAGAAAGAAATGAATAAAAATAATTTACTAAGATAACAAAAAAAAAAACAAAAATAATAATAATAATAATAAAAAAGTAAATAAATAAAAAAAATAATAAATAAATAAATAGGAAAAAAAAAATATATATATACTAAGTATATATATATATATATATATATATATATATATTGGTTTTTAGCATATATATGCAAACATACATATATATATCAAAAAGTGAAAAGGGAAAAACCAAGGGGGGTGGGTGGAAGAGAGAGAGATCAAGAAAAGGGTAGATGTTCAGTTGTGCAACCAGTAAGAACGGCAGCATCAAAACACTTCGGTGCCTTCAGCCAGATGGATTTGATCAGCGTCGTATCACTGGAATCATACTTTTTCTTAGTTCAAACACTTCTTTAGCAAATACCTGGAGCATCTGAAACTTACTACAGTCTCTTAAAAATATAGCTTCTTCTCCTGGAGCTATACTCTCAAGAATTTCACGTATCGCTGTCCTGGCATTGTCATATAGTATGTGCCGCCAGCCTTCCCTGGCCCCGCAAAAACAAAGGTCCGTATTACTTAGTCCTAATGCATATAATTTCTCATTCATTGACCCGTGCCCTGTTAACAAAAATGGCGACTGTAAACTAGGTGTAAACCAATTGCGAACCTTTTTATCATTCAGAAAAGTCATGTTCGGGATAAACAAGTTGGTCACTCTTCCAGTAGGTATGGTATCCCATCTTGTCTGCCATAAATTGATTATTTCATTCATACATCTTTTCTTTTCTTTTCGCCTCTGCAGTCAGAGTGAATATTTATCTCTATACTAAAAAGTTCTGTAGGAATTTCCCTCTTAATACGGTAGCAAAAACCACGATACAACAAATGTAGATCCAAGGGTAGCACTCCGGCCAACACCTGCAGCGCGGCAGTGGACACCGTTCTGCACACTCTCAGAATACCAAGAAGCATGATGCGTTGTATGGAATTTAGTTTAGCCCGAAACGTAGCTATTTTAACTCTATGGAACCAGGCTCCTGCAGCATACGTAGTTATAGGAAGGAATACTGCCTTGTAATACAGAAACAGTGTTTTATGTGATAGGCCCCAGTCAGACTTTGAAATTCTAATGATAGCACCAGAAAATTTCCTGATTTTATTGCTTAAATATAATAAGTGCTGGTGAAATGATAACTTACTGTCCACAATAATTCCCAGGTATTTGGTATCAAGGACCATAGGTCCTTGATACCAAATACCTGGGAATTATTGTACACCGTTCAACTTGATCTGAGGAGGTCGATTTATATCTAAAGCTGTAATTTGGTATTTGGTATGTTGAGGGCGGCTCCTGGGATTTCTCCCATCTCCGCGGTGTTCTCTGTATCGAGTGACAGTACCCTGTCAAGCCAGAAATTTAAAGTGTGTGGATCGTGTATAGTGTAGTCTGTTGTGCCCATTGTTCATCTGGCTTATTGGCCATCGGGCCCCTGATGGGATCCGACATTGCCCATACCGCGCCACGTGGAGGCTAGCCAGGTGTTACCAATAAGGAATCAGTACTCTGGCAGGTCCTGCCACCTACTTTCCTCAGATTTCAATGGCTAGGACCTAAAAAAAAAAAAAAAAAAAAAAAGACATTGCTTTAATCGCTGTTAGTGCTTTGTTTGGTCATAGAGATTTGCCTTAAGAGCAAGAATGGATTGTACGCTGGATAAGTTTTATTTTTTGGCCGAAAAGGGTCGGGCAAGCAATTTTGGTGTAGTTACAATTTTGACATGTGGGGCTGTGCACTGTGAAGGTAGACAGATTTGGGTGGGGAGAAGGAAGGCTGGAGGGTAGAAAAAGAAGAAAGGGACCGATAGAGGAGGTGGCCCCCAAATGTTCAGTGGGCATGCCCATGCCACACCAGAGGGAAAGTGGGTTTTGCAGGGAGAGGGGGAGACAGGGGTGTCCCCCACCGGGAAAAGGAGATAAAGCAGGCCCGGAAAAGTGTCGGAGCTGGGTCGCCATTGTTTCAGGGTGGTGGGAGTGCTCTTTGCCTCGCGAAGAGATTTTGAGCGAAAAGCGTGAAAGCCTTATAGTTTTCTTCTTCCTGCAGCACTATGTCCTCCTGATTTCTAAGGATGGAGCGTAGTTTGGTAAACAGCAGGCCACGGAGGTCTTCATATATATTACATTCATAGAGCAGGTGCTTCCAAGTTTCTTCTTGTCTGCATCTACACTGCGCTATGTCCGAGATTCCAAAATCGTGTAGCTTCTTCCTGAAGGAGCCATGCCCTGTCAGCAGGTAAGTGGTATGAAGTCCAGGAGAGTACCAGGTCGGGGAAATAGGGTAAACACGTCCAATGTCTGGTATGAAGCTTCTAATTATGCGGCCTTTAGTGGAGTCATTCCATCGATTCTGCCACACTGTTCTCATGTGGTCTGTAAGACGTCTTTTTTCCTGTGGTCTAGTCAGAGTTGGGTCAGTAGTGTATCCCAAATGTGTGATTACCCTTCCTTTGGCGTGTTGGTGCAGCAGCCCACGGCCGACAATCTCCAAGTCCAGAGGGAGACATCCCGCAAGGACCTGGAGAGCGTGGGTGCTCACCGTGCAGCATGCTCTGGTTGTTGTGAGGAGAATTATTCGATGGATGGTTTCCAATTTTCTCCTGTTAACAGCAGTGCTTGCCTTAGCGTACCAAGCTCCCGCTGCATAAGCCAGTGCCGGGATGAAGAATGCCTTGTAGAGGATGGCGAGTGCCCTCTTCTTCAGACCCCAGTCTCTGCGTGTAACTCTAGCGAATAGGCCGGAATATTTCCTGAATTTTATTCTGAGGTAACTAAGATGCGGTGTGAAGTTGAGGTGTCTATCGAGGATAACGCCAAGATACTTGACTTCTGGTTGGTAGGGTAATGGTTGTTCCATTTATCTTGATCTGGGGAGGCCTCCTGGGATCAAAGCTGTAATGCTGAAGGAGTTTTCAAACTAAAACCCATGGTGGTAAACTGTGCTCAAAATCCTAAGGCACTAGAGTACAGCCAGCAAGCACTGCCATGCCAATAAGAAAGCATGGGTGACTAAGTCTCTTTTTAAAGACTGGTTCAACACTTGTTTCTGTCTATCAGTCAAGAAGTATTGTGAAGAAAATTATCTTGGTTTTAATGCTTTGTTGTTTATGGATAATGCCCCTGGCCATCCCACTGCAGTAGGTGACTTATGTGAAGGTAATATTTTTACCACAGAATACAATGTCAATTTTACAGCCTGTGGATCAAGGGATCATTGCAACTTTTAAGGTCTATTACCCGGAAAGGACTTTTTAACAGGCAATTCAAGCCACTACAGGTAACAACCCGATTACACTAGTGGAGTTCTGGAAAAATTATAGTTAAAAATGTGATTGAAAACATTTATGAGTCATAGCATCAAGTGACATCAAACAACATGAGAGCTGTGTAAAAAAATCTTCTGCCTCATTGTGCAAATGACTTCATAGGTTTAGTCAGTAAGTAACTTCTGTTGTTGAAGAAATAGCGAACATCGGGCAAGAACTAGGCTTTAATGAAGCAGACATTGCACCTCAAATGTTTGGGAGTTATTAGATTCACATTACAAATAATTGAGTGATAATGGCCTCCTTAATATCAATCAGCAATGTGCATATGAAGACAATGACTGCAAGGAGGATGAAAATGCACCAATGAAGGAGATTGCTTTAAAGGAATTTCAAGAATTGTTTCACACTGCTGAAATTTTAAAACAACTTATGGATTTTGACCCTAACCTCGATAGCAGCATGCAAGTCCACCAAAACAGACAATGATTTGAGCTGCTATAGTGAGATATATGCAAACTACTTGGACAAATATTTATTATGGAAATAAATTACATATATGAACTACATAATAAACTGAATCGTTTCAAACATCTTTGTTCTCCTTTATAGTTATATTGGCTGTAAAAGTGGTTATTTTAAAAAATTTAGTGAAGATTTTGAAAGCCTGTTGGATGAATTACAGTATTTTACATTGATTATTATATTCGATTAACACGTTTTCACTTAACACTGCATCTTCACAGGATACATTAACCATGTAAAGCGGGGGTCCTCTGTAATTGCTTTTGCTATTATCAATCATTATTTCTCTCTGCTGTATGTATACATCTGATCTCAATGTTCCGTTATTTGGAATGCCTTTATTTCAACAGTCTATTGTATTAGTTAGTTCAGGGTAACCATTTCAAGAGTCTTCGAGTCTGGAAATTCCCAAGATATTGTTGAAGAACATGCCAATCATGTCATCTTAGGAGACCTCTCCTCAGCATCCAAAATACCCGGTTATTGTTACTGAAACTAAGTACCTTAGAGTAATCATAGATCACAAATTGAGCTTCTTTGCTTGTATTCAGCATCTTAGTACTAAAGTCAAGAAATTTACTGGCACTGTTATCAAATTATTGAGAGCCATTTGGGACCTCTTCCAAAAAATGTTGCATCTTTACTGTTAGGCTGTCTTCCTCCCTATGGTCTCCTTTGCTGCTGCAGCTGAGTTCCATAGGGTTGGAAATGTCAAATTCAGAGTAAAAATTAATTCCCTGCAAATAACAATGTTACTAACCACTACAAGGGTTTACAGAACTGTTTCCATAATGCCTCTTCTTCTTATTATTATTATTATTATTATTATTAGCCATATGGTGCAAGGAAGCCTGAGGCATATGCTGCACCAGCCAAAAAAATTTTTCTGAATTACCCTGAGAGAGAGAGAGAGAGAGAGAGAGAGAGAGAGAGAGAGAGAGAGAGAGAGAGAGAGAGAGAGAGAGAGAGAGAGAGAGAGAGAAGTAGAAGGGAATCACCAAGAAAAAGAAGAATGATGATATCCAGCACAGGACCCTGGGTGTGCCAAACCACCAGATGTGAGCCCCTGAGGTTCAAGTGATTGCTGGCACCATTCCTCTTGATCTTTTTCTCATAATTCATGGTCTTTCATGTTGAAATCAGTTTACAAACAAATGTTAAAAAGAGAAGTTAAGAAGTTAACAAATGTTAAGAAGAGTAGAAAACTAGATGGGACACTTCTTCCCTTAGTTTAGTTACAGAGTTTTTGTCAGGACATTGACACAAGGTGGATTTGAACAGATGTACTAGGTGCCATCCCAACAAAATATACATTTCCCATATATGTGACTTGCCACAAGATTCTTTTTGGGTCTCTGCTTTGGTATGCTGTGGGTCTTTTTGGGGTTTATTCCCTTGAATTCTTCTAAGGCCTTCTTCCACTCTTTTCTTCTGGATATTGCAACCTCATCTATTTCCACTTCAGTTGCTCCAGGTTGTACTTGCTGTTCCTTCTCTAGTTCTGGTTGGTTGTGTCTAAGATTGCAGGAGCTATCAGGTTCTTGATGATGGTCCATCTCTGGTCTGCTATTCACTGTTTGGTGACCAGAACAGTCGGGTACTATTCCAACCATGCATTGTGTAGTTTTGTCATATTGGTTACTTTGTAGTATGCTCGCATGATGAACATATTCAATTAGCTGCCCTGCTTCATACTTTGACTTTTTATAACTTCCTAGGTGGTCACTAACTACACAGTTGCACAGGAAGCACTTCCAGTTGGTTGGGCTGGATAGTCTTACCCTTCCCCTTGTGGTAACCATACAGGACACATGCCACTTGTTCCACTTTCCTCTTCTGGAGACCATCTTCAACTTTTCGAACTGACTCCTCTGCCCAAGGGCTGAATGCAAATGATTTCGTCCTTTACTACATTCGATGCAGAATGTTCAACATTTCTATTTGTCATCTTCATCCAGCTATGGAGGTGAACCTTTTTGGCTTTTTGGCTCTTTACATATAGTGGTGAGTGGCAGTTATTGGGAACAGCACCAGATGCTCTGCATTAGCCATCACTTTGACCTTAGGGAAGGTAAGTCCAATGAAGCAACTTTCTGCAATTATCCACCCCTCGCTCTCTTTCCATGGCATGGATTAGAACTTGGGTCCATCATATTGTATCTGAGTTCAAATCATTGTGCGTTTAAACTCAGGTAGCAACTAAGAGTTGAATTGTACTTGAATTTCCAGTATAGTGCTGTTGCTTTGTTGGAATTCACATGAGTAGATCTCAGGACAGATCACATGCCACTCTTTGTTTTGTCTTGAGTTTTCTGAGCAAAACAGGTGTGGTAATCAAGGAGTATATTAAAATAATGTGCTGTGTGTAAACAAAATGATTGTTCTTGTGGTCAGAGTACACATTATTTTTGAAAATTTCTGTTATTAAACAAATAAAATTACATTTAATATGCATTGGAATACATAGAATTTTACTTAGTTATATTCTAAGTGGAAATATATGCACATGTAATTCTGAGTTTTTGTCCACTACATTTTATAAACTTAAAAATGGAAGGGTCTAATAGTTTCACATTTATATTATATGTTTGTATATATATTTTTTTCCCTACCTCATCAGAATTAAAAGTTCTGTTTCATTGAAAAAAGATTTAAAAGAAACATTTTTTTAAATTTTCACAATTGTCATTAAAAAAATTAGATTGATAAGTATTACAATACATTTTCCTTTTTCGGGATTGGGGAGGCCAATACTGCTTGGTTAATAGGGGACAAAAAAAAGCATGAAAGAGTTACAGTGCAATGAAAGGCACAGAAACATTTAATAATTATAAGTTGATCTTGTAAGTTGTAGTAGTATATGCTTGCAGAATGTGTGAAATCACTAACAAAAAGAGCAAAAGGGAAAAGGAGGTTTTGTACATTTGTAAATACAAAAAAGAAAAGAGTAAATCAGATTGACCCCTTAAAAAAGTCATTGATAACACTAGTCAACAGCTAAAATGTTTCAGCAATAAAATTACAATTTAAACTAATATTAACGTGCTAGATACAAATATGACAGTTAAAATGGATTATTAGCTCTAGTTTTGATGATACTGTACTTGTAACTTTCAGTGTGTTTTTGCTTGATTTTTAGGGAAATTTGGCCTTAATATTGATCAACTATTTCCTCTCTAGGTGCATTAGTCGGTCTGTGCCAGGCATCTGTCCATTCTGCACCTGTTGATTTCGACTGAGCAAAAACTTAAAATTTAACATGCTGCATAAGTGTGTAAATAATGCAGATTATTTTTATGTTTGTGGTGAAGCGACATTTGCATCAAAGTATGACATTACTCTGATGATAAAAAGAAAAGCATACAACTGTTATTTTGAATGCAAGGTTATGGACCAAGACAAAAGCTTGGCACTTAATATTTGCTGTAATACTTTTACTTATAATCTTAGCAGCTGGTTAAATCAAAAAGGCCACTCAATGCCTTTCACTGTTCCTATGATATGGAGAGAGGGCTTTCGGATCATATAATGGACTGTTATTTTTATATGGTGCCACCTCTTCAGCAGATCTCCAAGAAGAAAAAGTGGACCTTAAGCTACCCAAATATACCATCTGCTATTTGAACCCCATGGAGGACTTCCAATTCATGAGCCACCATTGAATATGTTTTAGAATCTTATGAAGAGTCAGGTGATGGCTGAGATAAATCACCTGAACCCTCCACATCAACAGATTCTGATTTTATTTCCAATTTTTCCCCTGCAGAGCCACACAAAATGAATTAAATGCTAAAATGAATTAAATGATCTTATCAGAGACCTTGATTTATCTAAAAAAAATTAAGCTCAAGACTGCAACACTGAAATCTCCTTCAATATAATGTTAAAGTATCTGTATACTGGTGCTGCCAAAAGGATTTAACCCAGTTTTTAAAATGGAAAATAACCTTGCCTGTGTTGACATCAGTGGTTTAACAGACTCACTTAATATTGACCACAATCCTCAAGACTGGACTCTTCATAGATCCTAAGTTGAGTTTAAAAGAAATGCTACTACATAATGGCAAGATACTACCACCAATTTCAATAGACCATGCAGTTCATATGAAATAATCATACAATAACACGAAGCTTCTTATTGAATCCATTAACTACAAGGAGTACCAATGGCAGATTTGCAGTGACTTAAAAGTCATTGCCATCTTGTTAGGAATGCAGCAAAGAAACTGAAAATTGTGCTGTTTTCTTTGCGAACGGGACAGTAGAGCACAGTCTTCTCATTACATAATAAAAAAACTGACCTTCAAGGCAATCATTTGATCCAGGGATTAAAATATGGCCATCACAGTCCACTAAGGTAAAGTGCAGCCATTATCAACCCACTGCAGGATGGAAGCCTCCTCAACAATTCATGCTGAGGGAAATGGACCATAATCTGCCACGCTGGTCCAGTGCGGGTTGGCAGATCGACCGTATTCAGCAGTCAGGGGCTTGAACCCCAGTCAACTCAAAGGGCGTGTGCTACTGCACTCCCGCTCCTGACCACTCGGCTACGGAGGCCATTACAGTCCACTAGTTGAGCAGTATCCTGTTACCTCCCTACACATGAAATTGGGACGTAGAAACAATTTGTTAAGGTGATAGATTAAAATGACCAACTATCAAATACCTCAAGGAAGAATTTCCAAGATTTAGTGAGGCAATAAAGGAAGGCATGTTCACTGGCCCACAGAAACAGGACCTTCTCAAGGATGATGAGCACTTTGACCAGAACCTCCGTGGTAATGAGAAAGTGGCCTGAGATACTTTCAAACTTTTAGGAACAAATTTTCTGAGAAACAAAGCAGATAACTATAAATAGCTTGTGAGAAACCATCTGTCATCTACCATAAATTAGGCTGAAACATGTCATTAAAAATACTTTCTTCACTTCCATTTGAATTTTTTCCTGGATAACTGGCACATTGAGTGATGAACATGGCGAGAGATTCCATCAGGACATCTGGGAGATGGAGAAGAGATACCAAGGCAAATGGAATTCTGCAATGCTAACTGACTGTTTGCTGGACTCTGACAAGAGATGCCCCAGATGTGCAGTACAAACAACAGGTGAAGAAGCAGCATAAAATGTGAATCAGTGATTTTATGTATTTTGCTGATAAATGTGATTTTATTTTTTTTTTTTTTTCAATGACTAATGCTCTATCAGTTGTTATTATTTTAAACTTTTTTGTAAATTTTTTTATATAACATGTTTTCAGTATAAGAAATATTTAAGAAATATGGTAGAGGTTCTTTATTTATCCCAATTTGGGGCCAACATTACATGTTTTATAGAATATAAGACACAGCAGGTATTTTAAAAACTTGAGCAAAATAATTTTTTTAATTCTGATTTCTTTACTCCACATATGCAAATAATACAGAAAAAATACTTTAATCAAATAAACAAAAAAAAAAAAAAATTGAAAATTTGTTGACCAGTGTAATTCATTTAATTCATCAACTATGTGGCTGATGAATTAAATGGATACTTTCTATTGGCTTTTTCAAGGGAGCATGTCATGATTTTGAAGTGATAAAATCTTGTTCTTGTTTACCTAACCCTAAACTGTTCTGACACTTACTCCCACATGAGAGATTACTACCTTTGACATTACTAATGGATACAGGGAATAATGTCGAATTTTTGAGATTATGTTGAAAATTGGAAAAGTGATTAATGATCAGCTTTATAGCAACACTACTTCAGTGGTGTTTAGATAAGTGGCAACCGTATTTAACTCCTGCAAATGGAAATAACCTCAAAATAACATACATCAAGAGGGATCAAATTAAAAACAGAGTAAGAAGATTTCGACATTATCATACAGCAGATATAACTCTGTGCTGTACAGATATGCATTAAGCAGGGGTCCTAGTGTCTTGTTTATAATTTATCAAACAGTTCATTGTAAAGATAAGGAGGTTAATTCCACTGTATAAAGCAATTCAGGGAGTGTACTTGGAGTATGGTGACCACACCTAAAAAAGATATTGGGGTTCTTGAAAAGGTCTAAACACAGGAATGTACTTTGTGAAATTAGCGAAGGAGAGCTTAGCTTGGATTTAGGAAACCAAGCCTTTTTATGAATATGAGGCCTTCCGTCCATATGGGGACTGAATTTTATGAAATTTGTTTTTTTTTTTTTTTTTTCCCCCTTGCACTGTTGTTATTTAATCTTATGCGGGGTTTGCGTAGTTTTCTCCTGCAGAAAACTTGGCTTCCAGATGGGTGAACTGATCATAGAATACATATACACAAATATTCTATGCAGAGCATACTAATAGGTAATGATTGTGGCTTGCAATAGAATTAATTGCAAAATGGGTAGCTTTAAAAATAAGATATTTGTTATTTTATTTTTATGATAAATACAAATTCTGAAACTTTTATTGTAGTGATCCATCAACTTTAGATGAATGTGGTCTAGATGAAAATACCCAAGAAATTCTGCTTAGTAATATTAAGAGGAGATTAACACCTCAAGCTGTTAAGATTCGAGCAGGTATTACATATTACAGATTGTGAAGTTCTTTAATCACTTTGTTTGCTTTTCCTTTTACTTTACTGTAGCAATTAATTGAGTATTTGGAAGGATGGTTGATCTGAAAAACATTTAAAACAAGTTAGTTCAAGTTTTACAAGGTAGAATATGAGTTTTAATTAGTCAAACAGGTGTATTTATAATTTTTATGCCATTAAATTTGCTTTTAATATCACTTACAGAGAAAAATTAAATTGTCATTATAAACAAGTGCCATTTTATGCTTAATATCAGGACTGCATTAACATGGAAACAACCTCATAAAGGTGCTGGTTCTCAAGAGCATAAAAAAATGAACACAGGCCTTTCCTTGTTTGCATGCATTCAGGTGCCTCACAGTTTTATATGATTTCCTATGAGCACAGAATTATGTAGTCTTCATAAAAAAAATATGATACAGTTTCAGATATATTTATTTCTCGATGTATTAAGCATACAACTTGTTATTTCTTCAATGACAGCTTCAACCTCTGCTCTTAATTATTAAATAATATGGTCATGAACTGAGAAGTTCCTGTAAAAAACTACAGGGATTAAGGTCTAGCAAACTGTTGTACACAACTCACTGTACTTGAGCCTTACTAAAAAGCAACTCAGCTTATGAGGGTTATTCAGAAAGTTTTTATATTTGAACATATAGGGTGTCACTGAAATAAGTGCAGTGAATTGGAGGATATGTTTTGTGTACCCAAACAATAAAAAAAAAAAATCTTAGACAGTAAATCAGAGTCCAGAAATGCTTTATCAACAAAACTGCAGTTACTCGAAAACATGCTCTGAGACAGTTGGATAGTACAATTTTGTTTCAGTTATACTTTATACTAGTATGAGATACATTTGAAACGTCTTAAGGAAATTGAAGTTGAGAGGAAATTTGCAAATGATTAATTGCCTTTTATCGCTATGACTGTTTCCCATTCAGCAGCAACATGTGGACATCGTGTTTAGGACAGTGAGTCGACCATGTGCACTAGCAAGCCTTCATTTCCAATGCACTGTGCTTACAGTCAAGTACTGTTATTTCAATGTCGTGGTTGATTTATTAGTCTGTTCTTCTACTCAGAAGGATTGCATAATGCGGTTGAGATGGTCTTGTTGCAACTGAATGATGCTGCCAGTCTAGAGGAACATACAGCTGATAATATGCCCTTGGCAACAACAATCAGTAAAGAAGAGGAGCACAAAGAAAAGAAAAAGAAAGCAGATGTCAAGAGAAAGGAGGGAATGAAAATCAGTAGTGTAGTTGAGAGTTGAGAGCTGTGAAATACACTGAGTGATCGCTGAATTATGACCACCTACCTAATACTTTGTAGGTCCTCCTTTTGCCCTCAGTACGGCAGCTATGCGACATGGCATTGATTCAACCAGATGTTGGAATCGTTCGGGAGGTATGGCCAACCAAGCTGTGTGTAATGCGGTTAGCAATGCAGGTGTGGAGGTGATTGGTGTATCCAGATGCCTGATATGCCTTTCGATAGTGTCCCACAAGTGCTCTATGGGATTGATATCAGGGGAGTTCGGAGGCCAGTCGATATGCTGGAAGTCAGAACTGTGTTCCTCAAACCATTCCTGCACAATAAGTGCCCAATGACTTGACACATTGTCATCTTGGAAGGCACCATCGCCATTCGGGAAAAAGTGTAACATAATGGACTGTACACAGTCGGCAAGCAGTTGACGATAGCAGAGACCACTGATACGTTGTTTTACATGTGGCAGGGGTCCAAGTTCCTGCCAGTGAAACATGCCCCACACCATACAATCCCCTCCACCGGCCTGCACTTTCGATACCATGCATGATGGATGAAGAGCCTCATGTTATTGATGCCAAATCCGTACATGACCATCCATGGGGATGGTCATGTACGGATTTGGTTATGCCAGATATTGCATAACCAAATACACATAGTTATGCCAGATATTGATCCGGGTTGGCCCACGTTGTATTGGGTAGTCAACTTTTCAACAGTGCTGCACCTGTACGAGTTGTTGGACCAGGCGCTTACCTCTAACATCAACCTTTCACTGACCTTTACAGTTTTGCTCTCGGGTCGTTGTTTGACCATTTTGATGCCAATCCTGGTACACTTTAACTATGGTGGCTCTCAAACACCCCACCAGTTCAGCTATTTGGGAAATCAAGGCACCAGCTTGTCAAGTACCCACAATCTGTCCTTTATCAAAGTCCAATAAATCCTTATACCCATCATGCTCGGAATTTTACTACCTACTGAACCAATGACACCTTATATGCTATGTAGGTTGACCAACTGCGCACTGTCGTACCTTATGTGGTCAAGGTCGCGTTCAGTTTTCATTGGGTGGTCATAATTCAGTGATCACTCAGTGTATGTGAAAGTAATGAGACACAATCCAGTAAAGAATTGCAGAGGTTGGAAAAAGAATGGGAGGATGTATCTGGAGTGACTTTTTGAGGTCAGTCCTCTGTCTGATATAGAGCAACTACAGGATGACACTGAGATAAAATCCTCCTTCCTCCTTTTCAATACCATTTGAAGATCAGGAGGAAATGGAAAATACAGGGAGGAACCATTTTGGCGTGTCATCATGTACTCCAGTTCACTTGACTACTGAGCTTTTGAGGCAAAAAAATATACCCCAGAAGCATAACAAAAAAAAATTTGCAGTTCAGAGGATGCTGAAGCACCTGAAAGTATACATGGGAATGTGCAGATAGACTTGGCATTAGTTTCTGAATGGCAAACGGATTGCCTAACCGGTAAAAGTCCAGTGAAAGAGTTTCGCTTGTCATGGAAGAGGTGAATATGAATTCTAAGCCTGATTTTGACCCGATGGTCTCTCATGACTTAGATGAAGCTTTTCACAAAGGGGAGGAGAAAACCAACAGTCCCAGCAGCGTGGATAATGCCAGTAAAGTATTTCTGTATATGGTGACAGAACTGACAAATATGCTTCAAAGTAGCTTGCAGAATTTTCTCTTTAATATGGGTAATGTAATATACATTACTGCTGTAAGGTAAATTTTATCCCATTGGGGAACATTAGAAAGCGCAGCAATTGAACTAGCAGGTCAATGTGAGAATTTGAAAGAAAAGGTTTGAACATAATGGTTTATGCATACCAGAGCCAAATTTTTTATAAGTTGCAGAATACTAAACAGTCACACTTTCAAGAGGAGGTTTTTAGTAAAAATGATGGTAAGGTATTATACAGTGAAATGGCTGGGAAAAGGACATTTACTGGACTGATACTGATTAAGGAGAATGAAGTGGTGAAATTAGCGGGATATGCCGCAAGAAAGTCATTCACTGGTAATCAAAGGAAAGTCAGTTTCTAGGTTGAAAACCTAGAAACTTTTTAGGATGTTTAACAATCAATAAGACAATGAAGATTGGTTGGTTTGCTTGATTGGGGATTTATTTGGTGCATCGGCATCTATGGCCATAGTGCGCCAGACAATGAAGAATAAAGTAAATAAGACGTGAAGGGTATGTTATAAACAGTGAAAGTAAAGAAGGTCAGAAAAATAATGGAAAAGGGTATTGTACTCAGAGTAGATAGTGAGAAAGACCTAGATGCGATAAAGAATAACGAAGGAATTAAGTGTCTTGGGGGTGATCATCTCAAGACAAGGGGGTCAGGGCCAAAGGTAATCATCTACAATGTTGATATAGGAGTAAACAAGGAGGAACTACTGATGGAGCTATACAACCAAAATCTTAGTTACCTGATTATTAGTAAGGTGGACACGGAATGTGAGCTGATGGTAAGATATGCAATTGTGAACAAAGCAAAGACAGGTAGAAACTGGGTTTTAGCAGTGTATGGTTGTATTTATAGCTATTGAAGCAAGGCAGTTTGTTGGACTGATGTCATGCAGATTGAACATGTTTCATCTTTTTTTGATATGCTACCAATGCCAATTATATGTGCATACTACTAAGACTTGTAGGAGAAATGACCCAGTCTTCAGTCATTGTGGTAAAGGGGGCCACAATTATCATTGTTGTCAAGATAAAAACCAGCATGTGCAAATTGCTTGCAGTGAGGCCATAGGCAGAACATTCAGTGCGGGACAAATGGTGTCCAGAATATGATCGGGTATGTCAGTTAATAATAGAATGGACTGATTTTCAGATGGCATAAAATGGAATTAAGAACTAATGTAAGTGGCTTTCATTAATACTGCAAAACAGATGAGGGGCAAAATACTCATGCTACATTGCTGTATCTTGTGACACTTGGAATGCACTGTTGATGGTTCAATTAAATGGGCAAAGATCAAGGGTGTGACCAGCTGTGCATAGCTTGTAACAGCAACCAAGTTGACATTGCATGTATATAGGAACCATATGAATCAACTGGAAGAATGATTAGATTTCTACTATCAGCAAAAGTAGTCAGTTCATATCTCTGAAGTGTGATTGTGGTCTTCGTTCATAATCTCACTGTGACAGCAATATACCAGTTTTGTAATCCTTATGGCATTTATGCTTGTGTAGAAATGGAAGGTCATAAATTCTGTTTGTTCTCGGTATACTTCAAACATGATGATGATGACACTGTTTGCAATCCGGAGCAGATTGAGGGATTGTTGGACTAGTTGCAGGGAGAGTTGTAGTGGTTTTTTATGGATGCAAACTCTATAAATAAGTTGTGGTATAGTCGTATTGCAGATGAAATATGGTCAACTGGAGGAAGTTCTAAACCACTGGAACTTAGTTGTGCAGAACAAACAGTCAAATCACACAACCTTTTGGACTGTAAATGAGGCATTAAATATAGATGTTACCTTCAGTACATTCAGTGGATTGCACCTTATCAGCAATTGGTCATAAGGCCTCACTGGGTCACTAGTGATCATGGGATAATTTTGTTCAATTTAGAGGGAAAAGATTTCAACAACAAAGCTACATACTGGGTCAGTTGCATGTGTTCTCTTTACACAGTATAAATAGGTGTGTTTTTGATTCCCACCTGCGTGCATTTAGATAAAACGAGATACAATGAGAACAATGAATATTGATGACTTTGTTCAAATTATACAAAAGTGGCTAAGTGAAACATTAGTGATGTCAATGAAGAAGCCCAGTTGAAGTGATGGACACCAGAATTGACACAGTTGTGGAAAGAAACTAACAGAGAAAAGAAAGCATATCAATGTAGTAAATATTGGGATGGAAAACAGCAGGCAGCTTTAAGAATTGAATATTGAAAGCTGAAAAGAAAATATACATGTACTATTGCAAAAGAAAAATATTAATCTTGGAAAGAGCTTATAAGGCAGAGTGGTAACAGTGACCCTGGGGTCTGATATACAAATTAAGTACTGGAAAGCTAAAAATTCCTGCTGGAGATTTGGCGTGTTCAGTCACAGCAACTAGTGTGTCGACCCAGACGTGAGGAGAAAGTGTTCGGTTAATTTTAGACCATCTGGTGGGAGACCAAATTCGGAAGAAAGTTGTGATGAGATTTGGGAGGAACAGAAGCTGATTAAAAAGCTGAATGACAATTATCAAGGTGAGGATGATGAAAAAGACTTCATTATAGAAGAACTAGAGAAGGCAACAGGGAAAATAAAAAGTAGCAGATGCCCTGGAATGGACTTGATAGAAGCAGAAGTGATAAAGCAGAACTTCAGAATAGTCATATTTGTTGGGTATTCAATGTGTGCCTCATGGAGGGAAATTTCTGTCCCCTTGAAAGGATGCTTTATTAAAATTGGTATTAAAGTCGAAGGATCAAGCAGATTCATATCATCCATCTGCACTTCTCAAAGGAATATTTGTTATTTTTTATTTTTTTTTTTTAAGGATCATTAGCAACTAAGGCCATATTGCTCCGGGGATATGCAGTGGTCATTCCCTGACCTTTCTGCATCCTCCGTATTTGGTGGCTCACAGGCTCGAACCCTAGTCTAATCAGGAAGCATGTGCTACGCACTGCTGCTCCTATCCACCTGGCTACGGAGGCGCCTTCAAAGGAGTAGGAAAGATCTGTGAAAGACTGCTATCGAATGGAATTGTTGCTTGTGTGTGAAGTCACTGTTTTGTGTCTGATGTTCAGTATGGCTTTACCACGGGGAAAGGTACTGATGATGCACTAGAAAAACTACAAAGAATTGTCCATAACTGTACGAAGAAATATTTCTTCGAAATATTCATTGATTTCGCAGGAGCATTTGGTACGATACAGTGGGGGGGTGTTCTTATGACACTCCACAATGCAAGATGCACTTGTCAGATATTTTCTCTAATAAGAGACTATTTCCATAACCTCAGGGTAGTAGTAGTTAAATCTTCAAGGGAGTGTAAGTAGGGTAGTTGTACATGGATCTCCACAGCTGTCAGTGTTTGGCCCAGTTATGTGGAATTCGGCATTAAATGAGTGGTTGTTGCGGAATTTGAAGATGTCAATGATTGCCTATGCGGACAATCTAGTCTTGCTGGTGCAAGGCAATTCTCGATTGTAACTAGAGGAGACATCGAATCGGTACTAGCGGAACTAAGTTAGTGATCAAGTATATATAGACTATTCACGATATTACATTAATACACCAACTGTTGAGTTAAAATAATTTAATACTGCATATATAAATACAGAGGATACTGTAACATAATCTATTTACAATAACTGATTGTGAATAAAGCCTGAAAATAAAATAAAATATATAAGGTTAAAAGCGTTAAAACTGTTAAAACTGTACAATTATTAAATACAATAAAATGTATAAGGTAACAGCGTTAAAGCTACTAAAACTGTACAATTGTAGCTTTCGGGGGCATCCGCCTCCTTTCTCAACAAGAAATAATGCTTACGCAGCACGTCCTTAAGTATCAGGTTCACGGCACACATGGTTGATCAGGCGCATGAACAAAAGTTCCTACACATGCCCCAGAACCGGAAGCAGCTCGGGAACATGGTAAACAGAAACGCTCATCTTTTGAGATGACCGTTTCTATAGCCTCAAAAAGGGGGTGAAGCCACACACCCCTATCCCTATTCATAGTATTGTTATTGGATGAGCAAATCCACAAGCTCTCGAGCCACTTGCAGTCCCAGAACCTATGCACCCAATCAAGGATGACAGCATTTTTTGGGGAGACCTGGTGCTGTCTTTCCCAAAAATGTTCAGCAAAAGCACACTTACCAAACTCTGCGGTCTGTATGGCACTCGTGTGTTCTCCCAGACGATCCTTAAGCCGCCACCCCGTCTCCCCCACATAACATTCCCCACAATCCAGGCATTTAATCTCGTATATAACCCCACTACTAGAGTCCCTTAATATGGGGTCCTTAACTTGCAACACTACTGTGTGCAACCTCCGACCCGAAAGCTGCACACAGCATGCTTGATAACCCCGAAATACCCTTGCAATGCATTCTGTAAGGCCCAGATAGCAGGGAATGTAAGCTGTGGTAACCGGAACAGCCAATTCTCTATGGATAGACTCCACTCCTCTACTATATTTATCCACGATCCTCTGGGGTAGGGACTCTAGTAGTTGGGGTTATATACAAGATTAAATGTCTGGATTGTGGGGGAGACGGGGCGGCGGCTTAAGGATCGTTTGGGGGAACACATGAGTGCCATTCAGACCGCAGAGTTTGATAAGTGCACTTTTGCTGAACATTTCTGGGAAAGGCAGCACCATGTCTCCCCAGAAAATGCTGTCATCCTTGATTGGGCGCATAGGTTCTGGGACCGCAAGTGGCTCGAGAGCTTGTGGATTTGCTCATCCAATAACAATACTATGAATAGGGATAGGGGTGTGTGGCTTCACCCCCTTTTTGAGGCTATAGTCCTCTCAAAAGATGAGCGTTTCTGTTTACCATGTTCCCGAGCTTCTTCCGGTTCTGGGGCACGTGTAGGAACTTTTATTCATTCGCCTGATCAACCATGTGTACCGTGAACCTGATACTTAAGGATGTGCTGCGTAAGCATTATTTCTTGTTGAGAAAGGAGGCGGACGCCCCCGAAAGCTACAATTGTACAGTTTTAGTAGCTTTAATGCTTTTACCTTATATATTTTATTGTATTTCATAATTTTACAGTTTTAATGCTTTTAACCTTATATATTTTATTTTATTTTCAGCCTTTATTCACAATCAGTTATTGTAAATAGATTGTTATAGTATCCTCTGTATTTATATATACAGTATTAAATTATTTTAACTCAACAGTTGGTGTATTAATGTAATATCGTGAATATGAACTTTCCCAACCTCAGAGGCCTTTTTGAATATATATAGACTAACTGTATCTAGTGAAAAAAGCAAATATTCTTTTGAAGGAGTACTTATTAGTTAAGTGAAACTCAGTGACAGTGATTGATGGTGTACACTTATAATGTTTGAAAACAGTTAAGTATTTAAGTGTGCAGATAGCCTACACCTGGGTTTCATCTCCCATTTTAATTACATCAGAGAAAATCCATTGTTTTGTTGGACCTATTGCTAGGGTGATGAGAAAGGACTGAGGTCTAAAAGATAAGGTGTTAGACCTATTTTATTATTGTGTATTTTTGCCAATAGTGAGTTACGGAGCTCATCTGTGGAGTGACTGTGCACTACAAAAATGAAATGTGAGAAAGTTTGCAATTCAGCATTCAGTGTTACTGAAAATGACAACAGCTTGTAGAACAATGTCTAATGATGCTCTGCAGGTGACAGTGGGACAGCTACCTCTAGATTTATTCTTAATTTTCAAAATGATGTATTACTCTGTGTGGAGGAGACTGCAATATTAAAAGATGAATATAACACAGGTGCATGCAAGTTATAAGGAAGAAAAGAAACTCAGTTGGTGGATTACTGACAGGAAAGATGGAACTGCAGTACTAAAGGAAGAAGGATAACAAAAAAATAAAAATTCTTTCCAGCAGTAGACCATAAGGGCAGAGACAACCCAATTGATTTAATACAGACAATGTTTCTCATTGCAGGTTCTAAGTTCATGCCGTTTTGCAAAACGGCATGAACTTAGAATTAGTGAGAGGTCTATGTGCACATGGGGAGCATTGGAAGAATGGAATCATGTTTTTTATGTATGCAATGAGTACGATGACTTGAGAAAATAGCTAGTGGATCAGTTGCCATATTTGTGCAGATTGGAGGATGTTTGGGAGGCAACTCTTAATAAAATCAAAGGAAAATTTGCTTGCAAAATATGTTCTTCATTATGAATTTCAATTTCTGGTTTACTGTTTCACCCACATAGTGAATCTGTAAACCAGAAATGCTACAAAACATCATAACAATGCCCCTGCATATTCAGCACTTTATATGCAAGAATTTCTTGTAAAGCACTCTATTGCTGTGGTCCCCCCCATCCATCATACTCACTGGATTTTGATCCTTTTTTTTTTTTTTTTTACCCTCCCAAGCTTTAAAGTCCGCTTGAAAGATCACAGATTTGCAACAACTAAGAAAATTATTTATAATACAACACAGGAACTATTTGTTAAAAAAAGCCTATCAGAAATGCTTCCAGAAGGTGCAGAAATGTTGGAATTGTATGTAATGTCAAGGCAACAATCTCAAAGGAGATACATCTGAATATCCTGTAAGCTTAATCGTTTTCTGAACATTGGTTCAGTCTCTGAACCTTTTGTACAAACATTTGGCTGTCAAACTTGATATGTGGTTGTGCAGTTTTGCAGAAAAAAATGTTGTTTCAGTACAGTATATTACTATATTATTGAGAAAATTGGTCAGACCATCAATTGTTTATTAATGCATGCCAAACTGTACGTCTTGCAGAATGAAGAGGTGCTTATTTGATTACATGAGAATTTTCTGAAACTAATATCAGCATGTTTTGTTTAATGAATGTTTAAACAAATGTTCATTAATGAATGAATGGAAAAGAAAAGAATGGAAAGCACTAAGGAAAATACATCTCATCTGTGATCGTGTTTAGTCAATAATCACAGGAATCTGCTGCATAAATTGTAAAAATTAAACATATAAGATTAATTTTATTTTTGAAAAGAGGAATAAAGCACTTCAACCTTATGTTAGGCTATCTGTTTATTTCCTGTTGATAATTGCATTAGGAATTGATTGTTGAAAATTGCAGTGGAATTGATTGTTTCATGGTATACTCTTATACGCTTGCCACATCATCAGTGGTTGTTGTCATTGCTACTTCACTACTTGGTGCATAGGTTTTACATTACCTAAGCACCAAGTCACTCAAGCAGCATTTAATTCTGCTTTGTTAACTTAATTAAGTTAGAGGGTTTTGTAATATTGAAATCATGTACATGTAGAGATATGACTTTATGGATTATATTGTAAGTCAAGGTTAATTTTAAACTGAGTGATTGTAAAAGTTGGGTAGTAATAGATTTTTATCATTTGTTAATTGCCATGAGCCACAGTACTTCTTTAAATTTTTTAAAGGATTTACTTTTAAGCATTAGGCAAGTTTTAAGCAAGCAAGTTTACTTTTTATAACAGTTGTCTCAGTTCACATTACTGTTTGAGCTCCATGTTGCTACTGTTACACTCATAGATGGCACATTCTTCAGTGATGTAAAATAAATCTGTGCTCAAACAGGCCCAAATTTCATTGGATAGGTCATGATATATTTGAAGGGTATATGAAATATTTACATCAAATAACAAAAGGTGTATTTTGTATGACAACATAGGAGTTTTTATTCTAAAAACTTTCTTGCAAGCCATTTTTCGAAAGACTGCAAAGTGCTTCTCTTGTGGCTCTGCAAGCTTTGTTGTTGTTTTTTTTTTTTTTGTTAGTTGTTGATGCATTGGCTTCTGTGGCCATAATGCACCTCCCAAAGTTTTTGCATTTTACACTGATACAAGCCCGAGAAGGGATTCGAATCCGCGACCTTTTGGTTACCAGACCGGCACATTACCCACCTGGCTAGCCCAGTCAGCAAATCAACATTGTGAAAGGCAAACATGAAATGTTTGCCTTTCACAACGTTGCTTTGCTGACTGGGCTAGCCAGGTGGGTAATGTATCACTGTTCAATCTGTATGTCCAAACATTTCATGTTTGCCTTTCAGAGCTCTCTTCAGATATGGTAACAGGAAGAAATCACACTGCCTGATGAATAAGGGGGATATGGCAGAACCTTGGCACCCATGGCAGTGATCACTGCCTGCATGATATTAGCCGTATGGGGCCTGGCATTGTCTTGATGGAGAAACCACTTCACACCAAAATATGACTGTCCTACCAAGACACTCATTACAATATGCTTCATTTATCACTAACTGTTTCCGATGCATTTAAGCCCCATCTGACACAATAACGAATCACGTATCACTGTTCAATCTGTATGTCCAACATGATACTTGCTTCAAAACAATCATCAGTGATACAGCTAAGAAAACTATTCATGGAAATGAATAGTTTTCATTTCAACACTAGCTTGACAAGTACTGGCATGCACATACAGTTGTGTGTGTGCATGCCAGTACTTAATTTTCCATAACTGCCATGCCAGTATGGCAGTTATGGAAAGTTTGTGTGGTAAACATAAAATCTTGCACCAGTTTGTAAATTAAATGATCATCCCTCATTTGGATTCTTAATATCGTTGCCTATTTGGTGCATTTTATTCCTTACAGGAATGCGCTTTGTAGTAAGTACAAGGATGTTGTATTATTTTTTTCATTTGGCAACAACAACACAAGTGTTACTTTCTTTGGCTATTGTTCCACCATGATTTATTCATTTTATGATGATATCTTTTGAGTTGAATTCCTTGCTACTTCCAAGTGCACATACAGATGTGTTTTTCTTAATTTCTCTTTTTTTTTTTTTTCTTTTTTTTTTCCATTTCCTTTTTTGAAAGTGAAATGCCAATGTAGAATTGTCCATGTATTAGTGTTCTTCCCTTCACCTAAGTTTAAATATTAGTCAGAACTACTCTTAAAACACTTCTCCAGGATTCAGAATATCTGGATATCTTTCAGTAATTCAATTGAGCAAAGTTATCAGTTTATTAATCTTTTTGTTGTTGATGTATGAATCAAATTAGGTGCCTCCGTAGCCAGGTGGGCAGGAGCAGCAGTGCGTAGCACACGCTTCTTGATTAGACGGGGGTTCGAGCCTGTACCCACCAAATACGGAGGATGCAGAAGGGTCAGGGAATGACCACCGCATATTCCCGGAGCAATATGGGCTTAGTTGCTAATGCTCCTAAAAAAAACCAAATAACATATAACATATGATTCAAATTGGTTTTAAACATTTTTTATCTAATGTTGTTCTGATAGAAAGTATCTTTAGCTCTAACACAGACTTATCCAAAGTATTATACCAAAAAAAGATTTCTATTTCTTTGACACCTGTAGGTTTCATGATGCCTTAAAGATCTGATCTGTTTAGTCTAAAGAAGTCTCACTTATGATATGGTGCAATACAACTTCTATTGTGAAAAATTTGGAAAAAATCATATGGGGACTTATCACTGTAATTTTTTATTATTTTGGGTTTAACCTTTTCAAGCCATGCATATGTCTATACATGTTTTTTGCATATGGGCAATGAAGAGTATGTACATATTTATAGATATGTAGATGGATACACATACGTGCATGTGTGCACACAGAGAGTAGAGCCTTGTTAATAAAAACTCAGTTTATACAGAGTTCTCATTTGTACAAAACACGTCATTTTCTGCTAAAGGAAAATTTTTCTACATATTTGTTTAATATGAAATCCAGGTAATATATAATATATTAAAAGTCCATTTTTGTCCCAAGAGAAATAAATTTTGTATGGTTATTAGAAAGCACAGTACAATCCTAATTTATTGAACCCACCTGTGCCTGGAAAATTTCCAAGCCAAGGTTTTATTAAATAGTTAACTAAGTTCCATGCAATTATGAGACCAGTAGAAGTTGTCACAGTCAATTTTTCAGTGTTGATTATGTGAGAGTGGATAGAACAATGGCTTCAGATGATAAGATCCCTTTTTGATGATTGTAGATCATTGTATGGTACTAAGACACTAAAGATGAAAATGTTCTGAGCTTTAGTATCATAAGTTTTACTTTCCGATACCACTAGTTTTAAGCAGCAACTGAATCAAGGCATTATTTATAACCTCAAGTGAGCATAATAGTCTGCATGATGTGAGGTACTTGAACCTTAATGTAGAAAGTGAGGGATGGGGAAGACAATTTGCCCTGACCTATCAGCCATTGTCTGATTTTGGCTTACAAGTGCCAAAGTTCTCCAGAATTAAAATCCAGAAGCTAATGAAATTGAATAAAGAGATGCATTAATAGATATAGATCATATTACATCAAAAAAGAAGTAACTGACTTTTTTTTAAAATTAAGACTTGATTTTTTTAAAATTCAGATTTGAATTTTTTTTAAATTTCATGACAAAGTTTTCAAAATTTCTCAAAGAAACTTGTTTTAGAGAGTGCACCAGTAGTGTGAAATCTCCTATCTTAGGTTAGGGTCTATACAGGTTCAGAAATGCACTCCAGAAAAGGTTAATTTCTAGGTCATCATTAAAATCAAAGTATTTTAGATTTGAAGTGTCTGCTTCACTCCAAAGAATTTCACCCATATTGTTTCAGGATTTTTATTTTCATGATTACTCATTACTGTGCTATAACTTCTATAGTTTCTGGTGATAGTTTCTGTTTGAACTTCCTTTCCATGTGCCTTCACTCACTTATCTTTTCTTGTCATTTACTTGTGCTTCTTCAGCTGAGATCTCCCTCTTCTCATTAGTAGAACTGTTATTTCGATATAAACAGTCCTTTCTCTTTCATGGCTTTTCATATTCTGAGGGATCAGAACTGCCATTGTCATTATTTGATTTCACTGAAATTTGTTTTGATAAATAATGGTTGGAATATGGTTCATCTCTAGAATCATTGGATAAAGCTCATCTAATAATACAGGTAGCCCTCATTTTGTGCTGGTCTAATTTGCACCAATTTGCAATTGCACTGATCACTAACCACAATGCCATTTTTATTTTAGCAATTTTTTTGCAATTTTTTTATAAATTGAAAGTTTAAAATCGTCAGACAAAATTTATCGGCATCATACTGTGCTATGTATCATGCACTGTTCACATGGTTTAGGACAATCTTAGCCAATCAGCAGTTAGTGCATTCGTATCAGAGACGAGAAAGATTCCTGCCCTCAAAAGTAAAAGTAAAGGTGGTAAAGATCCATGCTGTGAAGCATTCAGTTGGTGGTTGTTTACGCTATTTACACATGTTAGAAATTTATTACGCCAAATTTTTTTAATAATTGTGCTATTAATAAATTAAATAATAATAATAGTGATAGCCATGTGCAATTTTTTCCAATTGTGTTACCTTACCTGCATGCATGTATGATTCCTGGACAATTAGAGTATCGATAGCACTATGAATATGCCTCTGGCTATTACTACAACTATGAAGAATGCTAATAAAATGAAACAATCGATGCAAAGTGGTATGTAAACTTCTTGGTGCCCAGAAGCTAACTTGTGTTTTCCGATTGACTCCATTATATAAAGGGTTCCATTTGCGCCTGTCCCCCAGGAACCTAACCCCGACATAAATCAAGGGCTACCTGTATTTGTAAATATATCTATTCATCCTTATATGAAGCCATAGTAAAACTGAGCATTTACAGTAATAAACATCCAGATGCAATAACTAGGAAACATATAAGTATATACAATTATACATAATAAACAATATAGGCTCTTATTTGTACCTTCTGGAAAAAATACTGAATGATCTTTGTTATTACATGTGAGTGAGTGATTGGTTCAATATTTCTGCATTCCATTATTAAAAACAAAATGTAATGTACACAGAGAGTTAAGAGAGTTAGGTTTGAACTATTATGGCCATCCAGGTTGTTTCTCAAAGATGGTTTCTTCCACTCTGAAGGACCAGGGATATCCCCTTACCATACCTGCATGCATGCGCGATTCCTAGACAGTTAGAGTATCAATTTGCTCCTCTTCATTTTGATCTTATCTATAACGGCATGCTCTTTGGGCATTTATCTGGAGGAATTTTGTGCTGTCTCCTTATTTGGGTTGTTGGTGAATTTTTTGTTGTCCCACTGCTTTCTGGTAGACAGGACACCTGGGAACCCTGACTGAGTGGTGATAGTCTCCAAGGCATACTGCCTTACAGTTGGCATATTTGGGTTGCTCCTCTCGGTTTTCTCACCTTTCAAAGGAATGGCCTGTGCCAGCACCAGCACAGCGCCCACATGTGCTGTCCCTTTGGGCACGCATGTGATGTGTGCCCAAAACACTGGCAATGGAAACATTTTATTATGACCACTTACTACTTGGAGCGATGGCTGGTCCAGCTAGTGTAGATCCTTTCTCGTTGCTGAAGGATAGTCCAGACTCTGTGAAATTTCAAAGATAACGTTAATATTTGGTGATCAGCTCTTGTCATCCTCTTCATTACAAATTCCCTGGTGATGTCAATAGAGAAAAAATTCACTAAAATTCTTGTCGCATGTCTTCCATAAGGTGCTTTTGGAATATATTTTTATCTATGTCATAAATGATGATTGAGGGTCCCCTTACTTTAGTGGCCTCAGCTTTCAGACCTAACTTGGCAACCTCTGGATGTTCCTTGATAATTCTGGTATCCTCTTCCATTGCAGCTTTGATGATAAAACCTCCATTGCAGATTTTCCGCATATTGTGTGCCGTGCCTTCACTAACCTCAGACATGGCCCCAGGTTTGCAGACTGTTGCATGGACGGCTTCACCCTATTCCAGGTTAGATTCTGGGGTCGATCTCACAATAACAGATTTTTGTTTGGCAGTTGATTTTGTTTGTCTCTGTTGATTTTCTTTCTGGATTTGTCTTGGCAGGGTTCATCCTCAGGGCCTGCACAAAGGAGAGCTTAGATTGTTGTTGAATAATTTCTTTTCTTTCTCCTTTGATACTAAGTCTAATTTAGCCAGAAGTACCTGGTTCTCCATGTGTGTATCTGTGTTAATTTCTTTTCAAGAATTTGTCCAGCACTCAAGGATTTTTAACCTAGTAGCAGAGGTTACCTGGTTCTCCATGTGTGTATCTGCGTTAATTTCTTTTCGAGAGTTTGTCCAGTGCTCAGGGATTTTTAACCTATTAGCAGAGGTTATTCTGCTAGATTGAGCACTCATTACTTCCTCTAACTGCAATCTTGTTACAGCAGTTTCATCCAGTGTTTTTGGGACATAGATCAATATTGCTGTCATCATCAGTCATTTTATTTGTATTACTTACCTCTTCCTGGGTTTCACCAGAATTGCAATGCTGTGGGGAAGATATCAGGGATCTGGATGACTATCTTCTTTAACCTCCGCTTTGTCATGGGACTCATCTGTGTTCTGGTTCTTCGTCCATGTGTGTGTAGTGTTTAAAGAGAGATTCTGTTATGATTTTTCTGCCTAGTGTGGAAAAAATCATGATGGGGGGGAATCAGATTTAGGGTATTGTAGATTTTGGTCAGTACTTTGACAATAGGGTAACCTATTTTTCCAGATCACTTCAATTGCAGTAGTAAAAGTGGTATTTCCACTTTGTCACAGAAATACACCCATCCCTCATGGCACCACTACACTGTTTCAGGCAGTGGATCAGGGAATAAGGAATAATTGCATCACTTAAGGGGGGAGGTCCAGCTTTGAAATTATTTTAAAAGGGCTTCAAATTTTTCATTTTCCATGCAATCAAGAACATCAGTAATACTTGAAATGAGGTCAAGGAATCAAGCCTCAGTATTATGTGGTATCACCTGAACTGGCATTAGCATTAGTAGCGGCATATGATGCAAGAAAGCAAGCTTATATAGTATCAGCCAAAAAAAAAACCCTTCCCATTTCATTCATCCATTCACTCCAGAAGTTTGTCTAGTTCAGCCTTGAATTTATTTAAGCTGCAACTTCCTCAACAACAGATAGCAGTTTGTTCCAGCAATCAGCTATCTGCTGACTAAAGGCAAATTTCCACACATCTATTCCTCAATTTGAATCTGTGCCCCTCAGGTGCATAATCTGAGCAAGAGGAAGAATCCCATCAGCATTAAGCTTGCTCAAAACATTCAAGGCCTTATACACCTCATTCAGATCACCTCTCGGGTGCCTAGTCTCCAGACGCTGCAATTTGCAGAACTTAAGCCTATCTTGGTAATGGCAATCCTTTTGTTCCACTCACTAATCTCATTGCCCTTCTCTGTACTCATTCTAGTAGCTCAACATCTTTCCTAAAATGAGGTCTCCAGACCTGTATGCAGTACTCAAGGTGTGACCTGACCACTGCCTTATACAAGGCGATAATCACCTTATACCTGCTAGCAAAATTCTTGTATATGTCATTGACAAGATCCTATGAGCTACTTTTGCAGTAGGTGCCTCTGTAGCCAGGTGGGAAGGAGCAGCAATGCGTAGCACACGCTTCTTGATTAGACCGGGGTTCGAGCCTGTCACCACCAAATACGGAGGATGCGGAAAGGTCAGGGAATGACCACCGCATATTCCCGGAGTAATATGGCCTTAGTTGCTAATGCTCCTAAAAACCAAACAACAACAACTTTTGCAGCCTGTCTGCACTACTCAGGAAACTTCATATATGACTGCACAATTAGTCCCAGGTCTTTTTCATTCTCCGCTACCCTGAATGTAGTACTGCACAGTTGGTATGTTACTCTGGGGTTACTGCTACCAATATGCAGTACTTTGGATTTGTCAATGTTAAACCTCAGTTGCCAACTCTCATCCCATCTGCTCAACTTTTCTAGATCTTGTTGCAGTAACATACCGTCCTTACTGTCATTAACAACCCTACCAACCTTCATATCATCCGCAAACTTGGACATGAAGCCTGATATACCTTCATTAATATCATTGATAAATACATAAAACAACAATGGACCCATGTAGAACTGCACTAATAACATTACTCCATGAAGAGCAGTATCCATTGATTACCACTCTGTCTTCTCCCCCTCAACCATCCTTTTATCCATTGTAGCAACTTGCCCTTAATGCCATACTGCCCCAACTTGTACAGTAGTCTTCCATGTGCAACAGTATTAAAAGCTTTCCTAAAGTTCAAGTATATGATAATAAAATTATTTTTTTGCAGCCAATTCCTTTTTGACCACATCATAGTATCCAATCAAATTGTTCAGACAAGACTACCCCTTAACAAACCCATGCTGTATCTGAACTATAACTGCAGTCTTGTCTAGATGATTCTGCAGTGCTTCTTTAATCAGTGGCTCCATTATTTTCCCCGCAGCAGAAGTTAAACTAACAGGTCTGTAATTATTCATGTCACCTTTCAATCCCCCTTGATGAATTGGGGATACATTTGCACATCTCCAGTCTCCCCCTCCATGAGTCCAAGGATGCCTTCATAACCATGGCTAAGGGCCTACTTTCTTCCTTTGCTTTATATTTAATTCCTGGGGTTTCTCAGAGATGCTTAAAGTAGTGGCCACTGCTATTCTTGCAATAGATGAGGATCTCAGATTTGAGTTAACAGCTGAGGATGTCAGTAAATTGCTACCACTGTCAATTTGATCTTGGTAAAGTGCTGACAAAAAAAAGAGGTGCGTGAGGCTTTCTAGCCATTAGAATCTGCCCTGGCACTTGAGCATAATTGTTATCCTAACTTTGAGCACAAATGTGCAATTATTTAATGTTTATCTACTCTCACTACTTGCTGCAGAAAACTCTACAGGCAGAAGAATTCAGCTGCCTAAGACAGTTTCTTTAAGCTGTTTTCTAAATTGCTAACACTTTAGGTCCTAAAGGTCTATGCCCAGCTTTTGCCTTATCTCAATAATTTTAGGCCTTTGAAACACAGCTTAAAAATAAGACAATTACAGAAAAATTAATGACATTTTTTTTTTAATGTTATTTGTAAAGTCAGGTACAATACTGCATTGTACTGTATTTTTGAACATCAGTTTTCTGTTGTACTGTATAGTACTTTAATTGCACTTTGCTGTACTGATGATTTCTGCTTTTTTAATGAACCTTGAGGGGATATAAATTCAAATTGAGAAAGGCAGTTATAGAATAGACGTGCGTAAATGTCTTTAGCCAGCGGGTAGTTGATTGCAGGAACAGACTTCCATCTGTTGTTGTGGAAGTTGAGAGCTTAAATAAATTCAAGGAGGAATTGGACAAACGTGTAGAGGGAATGGATGTGTGAAATGTTGGGGTTATTCAGTTACATTTTTGAGATATAAGGCTTGTGCATAGATATAAGATCCTAATGATAATTTATTTTGTTCCTTTGGGAAAATGGGTTTTAGAATTTCATTTCATTTCCGCTTTTGTTTATAATTGTTTAGATATTGAAGTTTCCTGTTATGGGTATGAGGGCATTGATGCAGTAAAAAATGCATTAAGGGCTGGTATAAATTGTTCAACAGAAGATATGCCAATAAAGGTAAGAAATTTTTGCTCTTACAGTTATTAGTTAATTGAAAAGGTAATTTTCTTTGTGTGCTCATGCTAAAAATATATAAACATGGCCACTTTGTAAATATCATTACACAATAAAATGCTTGCTCATTATTCAGATATATACACGTGGACATGTTTTTGTAAGGGGCGACTCCTGGAACATCAGTTCAACTCAGACTCATTTCTCTGTGAAGAATAGTACTGTAAAAGGGCCAGATATGTGAGTAGTGTAGGTTTGTGTGTATTGTGTTGTTCTGGCCACTTGGCTAGCCATAAGCCGGTGCCGCCCAAAATCCTGACAGCCAGATTCCTGATGGCCAAAATCCTGACAGCAAGATTTCCGATGGCTGAAATCCTGACATACCGATTATATTTTAAAAAACAAAGTTAGTCTATATCTCAGAAACTGGTTTTGCAATAAAAAATGCTTTCATTTAGTCAAAATGGCCACTAAAAACATTAAAATTTTATTTGAACACATGGAACATATACATTGCAGTTGTGCAAACAGCTGCATAATGTTTGCAGCTGTTTGACATAATGTTTTATGTCATTTTAATGAATAAACAACACACTCTTATATATATATATATATATATATATAACCATATAAATAAGAATAAGAGTTAAAATAAAATAATGCCAGCGGTATGGTAAGACAGAGAAAATAATCAAAATTAAACCTAAATCAAACCGGGGAGTAACAAGAGTGAAAAAAAGTTCCATCCATAGTTCATTATTCGTTTATATAATCTGGTTAAGATTACACTGCCAGTAGTGTGGCTTTGCACTGGAGTGCTCGTGGCTGTTATATTTTTTAATTTTCGCTGCATCAGGACCACCGCTGTTCAAATCTTCTGCATTGGCAGTTTGATCTGAGGATCAGATGGTGGGCTGATCTTTCGATCGATTCTCCTTTGCGGCGATCTGTCCAGCGATCGAAATGCAGCGATTCCCTGACCATTATTGGCCTTGTGGTCCTCTGTCGAGATGGGGCATAATGGTTAGTCTATTTTTGGTTTATTTTTGTTTTATTTTATTGCAGTGGTTAACACCTCTGTTGATGATATTTCACATAAATTTGGACCTAGTACCCATCGGGGGGGGGGTACTGCTAAATTTCTATTTAATTGGCTTTCAAAATTCAATGAATTATTATTCTTTCATTTAGATTTTCTAAATTATTTTAGAGAGTTTCTACTGCAATATTTTTACTTTTGTTACCCCCCCCTCCCCCGTTTGATTTAGGTTTAATTTTGATTATTTTCACTCTTGTCATACTACTGGCATTATTTTATTTTAACTCTTATTCTTATTTATATGGTTATATTTCAAGCATCATGTAGAGGAATATGCCTTTTGCTGCCTCTGATGTATGCCGTACTATTTTATTTTATTTTATTATGAAAGATTCCGTTTCTAACTATTTTAAACGCTATTCAAATATATGTATAATTATATATATATATAATTATATATATATATATATATATATATATATATATATATAACCATAAAAATAAACTAGAATAAAAATTAAAAATAATGCCAGCAGCATGTCAAGACAAGAACGAAAATAGTTAAAATTAAACATAACGATCAAACCTACAGGGAGGGAAGAGAGGGGTAACAAGAATAAAAATATTGCAGCAGAAACTCTCTAAGATAATTTAGAACATCTAAATGTAAGGATAATTAAATAGAAATTTAACGGCGCCCCCTCTCACGGGCACTAGGTCCAAATTTATGTGAAATATCACCAACAGAGATGTAAACCATTACAATAAAATAAAACAAAAAACAGACTGACCATTACACCCCATAATTTGGACGGGCACCAGGTCCAAAAATAAATTTGGACCTGGCGCCTGTCAGAGGGGGTGCCGTTAAATTTCTATTTAATTGGCTTTCGAATTTTAATTAATTACTATTTTATTATCCTTACATTTAGATGTTCTAAATTATCTTAGAGAGTTTCTGCTGCAATATTTTTATTCTTGTTACCCCTCTCTTCCCTCCCTGTAGGTTTAATCATTATGTTTAATTTTAACTATTTTTGCTCTTGTCTTGCCATGCTGCTGGCATTATTTTTAATTTTTATTCTGGTTATATTTCAAGCATCATATAGAGGAATATGCTTTTTATTTTATTTTTATTATGAAAGATTCAGTTTCCAACTATTTTAAACGTTATTCAAATATATGTACACACACACACACGTGCCGGTTATAGTGATCACTGGTTATTAGAATCAGCCGCACAATAGAATCAAATTTCGAAGAACCGATCCAAATCAATAGAGTGCACTACACTTTCATCGTTTATTAGAATCACATTTTCGCTTATAAGAATCAATTTCGAACGCCTCTGTGATATTTTGCTAAAGCACATTTCTAGAAGCCACAACAATAAAAACAATTTACAGTTTCTGGTTTATTGGGCTTTTCTGTTAATGCAATTCTGTTATTACAATAAACGAGTAGTTAGTAAACTCGATCTTATTGCATTTGCGATAATACTGATAGCTGGAATTCTGTGTTTTCATGTTATTATGGTGAAATGTGTTTCCCCTTCGCTGAAATTTGCTCTTCATTTCTATATCTAAACTTCATCTCACTTGCGTGTCATATTAGGTCCAATTTGTGTGCGCCATGTGCTTTGTTATTGACGCTTATCTTTTTTACTGTGTTTTAAATTTTACTACCAAAAAAAATGTCATTGAAATTTGAGTTTAAAAGATAAGTTATGAATTATAGAAACGTAGGCAAATATGTCTCCAAGGGAAGTGGCAGTAAAATTTGGAGTGCCTCAGTCATCTTTATCAAAATTGTTAAAATCACGCCACACATTAAACACTAATGTGATTAGTGAAACCAGAAAAAGGAAGCGTGAAAGGAAATGCCAGATAGTAGATGAAGCTCTGTTCGTATGGTTCAAACAGACCAGCTCATTTAATGCGCCAATCATTTGTAGCATTCTTCTTCAAAAAGCTAATGGTTTTGCTGAAAAAGTACACAAAAAGTTTAAGGCGACGGACGGATGGCTGACAAGATGGAAGGAGAGGCATGATATTGTTTATAAAAAACTTCACGGAGAAAAACAGAATTCTGATGGTTCTTCAGCTGACCACTTGGTTGAAAACCTCTTGGGAAACTGAAGTACTTATAATCCTGAAGACATTTTTAATACAGATGAAACAGGGTTGTACTACAGGGCTACCCCAGACCACTGCATGATTTTTAAAAATTCCTCTGTGTCTGCAGGAAAGAAGATCAAGGACAGGATTACAGTTATTTTAACATGCAACATGATGAGAACAATCAAGATGAAGCTGTTAGTTATCAGCAAGAGTAAATCGCCTGATTGTTTAAGGAGTAAAACAGCTGCCTGTTGAATATGCCAATAATACCAATTCTTGGATGATAGCTTCTTTATCTGAAGATCATCTTCGTAAATGGAATTTGAAATTGGATAAGAAAAACAAAAAAATTGCATTGTTTTTGGACAACTGCCCAGCTCATCCAAAGTTGACTTTCAAAAACATTGAATTAGTTTTTCTGCCTTCAAATACCACATCACTGATTCAACCTCTCGACCAGGGAATAATAAAAACCTTTTAAAAAAGACCTTTTATAGATCAGATATGGGGCAAAGAATCATCCAGTCTATAGAGAAGATTTGGGAACATTATCCGATATCGGAAAGCAGATAACTGTTCTAGATGCACTTCATATGACAATGAGTGCCTGGAATGAAGTTTCCGAAACCTGCATTAGCAACTGTTTTAAAAAATGTAGATTAATTATTCATGATGGGCAACTAAGTCACGATACTGATCACATTGAAAAGCCTGAAGACATGAGTGAACAGGAGTTTAATGATTGGGTAGACATAGATGGTGATGTACAAGTTACTACAGCTTTAACAGACGAAGAAATTGCCCAGTCTGTTACTGATATTTTCACCGAGGAGGAGGAGGAAAATGAAGATGAACTCGAACGAATTCCAGTTACAAAATGGCAAACTCATGAAGCTATAGCCGTCCTGAGGAGAGGGTTGGAAGAAACTGGCGCAAGTGATCATGAATATAGACTGTTATATAATATTGAAAAATCTATAAATAGACTTTGTAGTGATAATTTAAAGCAATCTAAAATAAGTGACTATTTTAAATTTTATCATATTACAAAGTGTAATGTTTAATTAATATGTATATTAATTAAGCTATGTACTAAGTATAAATTATTTTTATTTTATTCGAAACATAAAAATTGGAATATTCTTCCGATTTTTACGTATCATTTAATTGGTAATAAACCTTTGGTAATAAAGTGTAAATTTGTGCTTTATATCTTTATTTTTATAGCCTCTGGATGCCTCCGTAGCCAGGTGGGTAGGAGCAGCAGTGGGTAGCACACGCTTCTTGATTAGACCAGGGTTCGAGCCCGTGAGCCACCAAATATGGAGGATGCGGAAAGGTCAGGAAATGACCACCGCATATCTCCGGAGCAATATGGCCTTAGTTGCTAATGTTCCTAAAAACCAAATAACAAACAAACAAACTTTTGTGGTTATTCAAAAATCATGTACTCATGTACGACCACATTCCATACCAGGGACTCCAATACAGACCCATGTGGATATCTCTTCATTACCTGAATAAACCTCTAAAAAAAGCTACCATATAGATGATTGTGCATTTCAGTCTGCCTTATTAAGGCTAACTAGAATCCCCTCCCACCATAAGGAGTCAAAAGCCTCTTCAAAGTCTACAAAAATAGCCAATTCATACTTTGCTGCTGAATCCTTTATATGGGAAACAAAGTCCACAAGGGCATCCTCACAAGATCGTTCAGCTAGGAATTCATACTGTTGCAAGGAAATCACATTTTTTCCCATTGGAAGAATAGTAGTACGTAACATCATAAGATGTTCCAGAACTTTTCCCAAGTTAGCCAACAAAGCAATGGGGCAATATGACTTAGGTTTCCCAGGCCAGTTTATTAGGTTTTTTGATCAGTTTCAACAGCGCAATCTTCCATTCTTTGGGAAACATTCCATTCAATAAACACTTGTATAATTTGAACTAAACATATGAAAAAATTTCAAAAATTTTTAATATGAATATATTTTCTATTGTGTTTATTCTTAGACATTTATTTATTACTGTTTGCTTTAGAGCAATTATTAATTCTTCTAATGTGAATAAATCAGATTGATTTCTGGATAGCATAATTCCTATTAGATGTTAACAGTTTGTTAACTATAACTTCAATAGAATGAGTCCATCCTGTAGTTAATATCACCACTGAGAACTGTTCCAAATGATTCCATAGGATATATAATTTATCACGAGAAATATTGTAAAGCAGACTCCAGGGTCCGCATTACTTGCAGTCACCTTAGTATATGTATTTTTAGCTGACAAGTATTCATTATATAACCGGTCCATTTCATCAGTTGGTCAATGTCTATGCCATTGTTACTTCAGTTCACATTCTTCCTTATCACTGCAAGTTCATTATTCCATCAGCAGGTTTTTGTTATTACAAGCTTCTTTCTTGCTAACTTGTATGGCACCTTCAATAAAATGCTGGCTATCTGATAGACTAACTCTACAGTAGGGATTAACTCAGCTGCATTCCAATTATATGTTAATTAATCTGCTTGAATTGATGTTTCAAAGGAAAGCCAGTCAATATTTTTAATACAAAATATGATGACTCTGGTGTTCTGTTTTCATCATGATTACCAAGAATGGTATCACCGATGTTATAAGTTATAACCCTATGAATAGATATCTGCAGTATACAGGTGTAATTTGACAGTAATTAATTTATAAGCCTTGGTTGAGCAGATAGCCAGCTAAGCTTTGAAAAGTGAATATGGATATGGACAATGAAGAGCCATTATCATTCATTGCTTGTTGATAGGTGTTATGGCTGGAAATACAAAATGCTGCAGCTATTGGGTGTGGCTGCTGGTTTGTTTATTAGACTTAATTTTTACAAGGATACTTAATACTTACAAGACAGCATATAACGGTTGGTTGTCCATATACTGTCAAGGTTGCACACATCTGTTTGGTTGTTAGTAACTTCATGATACAACTGCAGTAATCATGGTGTGCCATTTCTTATGGCAGAAGGTTGTGTGTGTGTGTGTTCATCTGTAGTGTGTGCATTCAAGGGCTGCAGAACATTAACCCCTTGCAGCCCAGTTCTATCAGTCAACAAAACGACTAGTTGAAATGTAATGTTCAAAAATTATTTATTGTCTGGTTTTTATGAGCTAATACATAAAATAGTATGAGAAAACAGTTTAAAAGCTCTAATGCAATATTTTTTCCTGGAAGAAAATATTCACAGAACCTTCTGTCTGGATAATTGACAATGTTTTTTTCCTTTGGAGGCCCCTACTTTGAATACCTTGTTTGTCCTTTTGTGTGTGGGCAGAGATGCAACATCCCAAATTTTTGCTTTGGTCTCTTCTTGCTAAACACATTCTTGAAAAATTTAACTCTGTCTGTTCTTCAGATCAATATTTCTTTATATCAGTTTTTTCATTTAGTCCCATGTTGATAATAACTCCAAAAATTGCCTTTAGTTCATTTAGTGAAACCTAAACCCAGTCACGCCTTATGAAACAGTCAGAAGCTATGTTAGTTGTAAGGGTTTCCTTTCCCCCTCAATTTCTTCAGGAAGATCTAACAATTTCTCAATTTTGCCATCAGGAAGGCCCTTTACTAGATCTTGACAGCATGTCTAAATACTTAACTCTAACACAGAGTATAAGTTACTTTGTGACCTCCACACTGGAAAAAAAAAAAAAAAAAAACAGTGCTGCTTGATGTTAACAATTGAATGTAAATATCCACTTAGCATTTTAGATTGGTTATATGAAAAATAAATGGATGGCAGTGCAGCAGGAAAACAGATATTATTATCGGAAACAAGAGCAGTTTCCACATTGGACTTCAGAAAGATATGGGGGGAACACCTGCCATTAACTATTAAATATAAACATTGATTTAGTTTTTCATAAGAAGTATGGCATTACGCCAGGAAAACAAATTTCATAATTGGAAATGTTGACTGTCTCAGTGCCACAGCATAAAACTGAAAGAGGACTAAAAAACAATGCCGCATGTGCTAATAATTGAATATAAACATCAGTAAATGCGGATTTAGTTTTCAGTTTGTTTGTATGAAATGTAAACAGATGATAGTACAATAATTGCACTAGTACAACTATAAAACAAATTCTGTAATTAGAAATGCTGGTGGGTGAGCTACGTGTGACACTGGACTGGAAGTGGAATTTTACGATGTTGTGCTGGGCTTTACATTGGACCACAGAGAGCTAAATAACTCATGGCACTGGGTTGAGATATATACATGGGATCAGTTAACTGTAGCCTCAGTTGAAGAGGCCTTTAAGAATTCAGCCACTTTCTGAGGGGATTCTAACCCAGACCTCTCATTATTTAGACCAGTATCAAAACTACTATAATGTCATAGTGGAACCATGGGGTCTTAAAAGCAGTGCATAACAAAATTATACAATACAGCAAAGTTAGTTCAAAAGAAGATTAGATGCCTCTTTAAGAGATATCTTGAATGACCAAATCAGACATTTCACAGAAGTATGGACCATCTGCTGATTACATTTCTGAGGAAAATGGAGTTGGCACAAAAAATTGTTTCATCTGCAATGTCAGTTTTTCACATGAAACATTTATTTGGTTTCTCCACAGTCTTCAGGAAGTCCTCAGTGAATTTATACATCCAGTGAAGTGTAAAAAAGATAAAATACTGAGACAATCTGAAGCTTTCAAAGTCAGCAGTATCTTTTATCGACACTGAAATTTAGTGACAGTACATCCTTAAAGGACACATCAGGATCATGGTTCTGTACATAATACAATACATATTAATGGATGACAGCAAATTACTGTAGAGTTTCAGTAATATCTGAAATACATAGCCGTAATTTGTTGATGGTGCATTGAACTCTCAAAATGTACACAGGCATTCCTCAACATACTTTGCCCCTTTTCACTTGTACGTCCATAACCAATTATAACCCCACCCATCCACCACTGCCTCTATCATATATTTCTTATCACATTTATACATCCAGTGAAGCAGTTTTACTATTTTCAGTTCTCATTGTGCATGGGTCAAAGAAAACAGTATATAGTAAAAACAGATATTCAGTGTAAACATAATCAATATATTTTGAATTTAAAAAAATAATAATAATAAAGATAAATTCGTTGTCAAATCTGTGTCAGAATTTAAGAAACCAAAGATTGCTTTAACTCTTTGCCTAGGGGGGGGGGGGAGAGAGAGAGAGAGAGAGAGAGAGAGAGAGAGAGAGAGAGAGAGAGAGAGAGAGAGAGAGAGAGAGAGAGAGAGAGAGAGAGTGCTGCAGGAGGTTTTAAACTTAGTCCAGTGCTCTATTACAACTTCTATTAAACAGCTACCTGAAGACAGTTATGGTTGTTTTCATAATTCCGCTCAAGACATGCTTCCTGAGCCGAAGCTCATCTGCACTTAACAACACTAATTTTGAATTTTAACTCTAACATTGATCCTTAGCCACAACCTTCCACATGACAAGTCATGCATTGAAGGCCATGTTACCATCCATGCCCCAGGGAGGCAGGTCTCCACTATCTAGAACAGATTTAAACTCAAGCGTTAACTCAACTTCTAAAGTTTCAAAATCAATGCATTCAAGTAACTTTACAATTAAAACTCGCAATAAAACTTCAAACTCTATAAACTCACAATATATTTTTGTACTTTCCTATTTTATAATTTTTATAGAATTTTTCTATTTTATATATTTTTTATAAATTTTCAAATTTTATATAAACTCACAACATAAACATATTTACAAGTCTCGGTACTCCATAAAACTCTAAAAAATATTTAAAATATTCTTTTGATGATCTAAATACTGTATTTTAAAAGGCTTGAGGAAGCTATAGATATACTGAATGTCAATAACTGCTTACATAATATCAAAATATGATCTTATTTTTGATGTTCAGAAATGAGTTACCTATTTATAGCATAGTGTGTTTAGGGAAATAACTCATGATTTACATCTTTTCATTTAATTCTCAGCCTCAACAGTAAGACATGAATCAAGGGATATTTGTATATACATTCATACACCTTCAGTCCCTCTCATGAAAAATATGATGTTCTAGTTATTACCGATAGTAATACTATCCAAGACATTTTACATTCGTTTAATAATATTCATTCTAGACTCAAATTTACATTGGAAAGGGAGGATACGGATACTACGTCATTAAACTTTCTAAATTTCACGCTTACCCGGGACTCGAATAAAATACAATTTAGCATCTATCGAAAACCTACAAACACCGGTATGCTTCTACATTATAATAGCTATCACCCGTTCACCTACAAAAGATCGATTATCTTTAATCAATTTCTTAATGCCTATAAATATTCAACGACGGAATCTGCTTTGGACTCAGAAATACAAATATTAACTAGCAGATTCTTAAACAGGGGTTATTCCATTACCACAATAAACCGAATTAGGGTACAAGCTAAGGATAGGATACAAAATACTACACCAATCAACAATAGTAATATCAAAAAATACTTTATTTCGGTCCCATATGTTGAACAGTGGCACAAACAGCTTAACAGATTCTTTAAAGATACCGAATTTAAAATTGTAGCTAGGCCAATACGGAAGTTACACACTATACTGAACAATCGCTCGGTTCTTTCAGCGTTCACAACACAAATTAACGATCTGGTATACAACATTTCTTGCGGTGATTGCGACTTGTCTTATCAGGGTTCGACCCGATTTTCTCTTAATATTCGTGTAAATCAACATGAAGCCTCAGTTCGTGCTTCTCGTTCAGCAGCATCAGAATTAGCCTTTCATGCCATTAACGAAAAACATACTTTTTTATTTAACAAAGCCAAAATACTTAACGTTCAGCGTAATTATACACGACTATTAATTGCAGAAACCGTTGAAATTAAATTACACGAAAATTCTGTTAATGTTCGGCGGCCATATTTGATCTCCGATGCGTGGACCTTTACGCGCATGCGCGAAGACAAATAATCTCTATTTAAGTTCAGGTTTAACCCGATTCGGTAATTTTCATTCCTGTGATCACGACATACGGTCGAAAAGCGTTGTCAGCTTCAGGAAGGAAAATCGTTTTTAATATTTTCGTTAGATTCTTTTAATTGCGTTAATTTGATTTTTAATTGTTTTAAATTGATTTGAATTGTGTTAAATTGATTATTTAATTATTTATATTTTACTATAATGTACCGGTAAGTTGTCGATTTTTTCGTTTTTTCCATTTTAATTTCTGGAGGGTATCATACGGAAGTGTTCTACGCACTATATTGAGGTAAACTCCTCTTATTATTTTTACTAATATTATTATCAACGTAGAACATATTGAGTAGTACAGCTCTGATTCATACTATCTAGTTATTCTCTTATAAATTTTTTCTTTGCATTGCCATGAGGAGGTGTACAGGTCATGATTTCAAGAGTAGTGCATAGCAAAAACCTCTCTCTCTCTCTCTCTCTCTCTCTCTCTCTCTCTCTCTCTCTCTCTCTCTGTGTGTGTGTGTGTGTGTGTGTGTGTGTGTGTGTGTGTGTGTGTGTGTGTGTGTGTGTGTGTGTGTGTGTGTGTGTGATTAATATTAAAAAAATGTGTTATATCATAATTATTACAATAATATAACTATGAACAAAGTTACAATTAATAATACAAATTTTGTATATAAATATATTATATATACAGAAACTCCCCGACTTATGGAAATTCGACTTTATGTAAGTTTTTGCCAGCCGGTGGAAACAAAAAATTTGTGGAAACGTATTCTGCATCCCTTAGGAATAAGTGGAGATATTGTTAAAATATCGTAATGTGAACCCAATAAAACTTTTTTTTTTTTTTTTTTTGTAATTCGTTCCAGGTCCTTGGAAGTTGAAAATTTCGCTATATTCCTAAGCAGCTATTTATCTCTCTTAAAAGGTCATATTTATAATGGAAATTGCACTACCTTTCATCGCTATCATATGTTCCCATTATAAGAATCAATTTTGAATGCCTTTGTGGTATTTTTCTAAAGCACATTTCTGGAGGTCATGACCAAAAAACAAAAACTGTTTGCACTTTCCAATTTATTGGGCTTTTCTGTTAGTACTTCTAATTATAAACTGGTAGTAAACTCAGTCTTATTGCATTTGCAATAATACCAATAACAGTTGTGTGGGTTTTTATGCTATTATGGTGAAATGTGTTCCCCTTCACTGAAACCTTCAATCATATAAAAAACAAATTTTCAGAAACTTTTCTTAATTCCTATTTACCTATTACAATGATGAATGGAAAGCGACTAATGAAAAGTGCAAGTGGTGGTAGTGCCAGGAAATGAAACAAAATTGATTTAGAAATGAAGATGAAAATGATTAACAATTACGAAGCAGGACAAAGTTTGTCATCTATTGCAAAGGAAGCAGGTCTCGCTGCTTCAACAGTGAACACTATTTTAATGGACAGCGTGCGTATAAAAGAACATGTCAAAGGATCAGCGCATTTAAGATCAACAGTGATCACAAAACGGCATTCAGGTGCTATATTGAGGATAGATCAGCTGTTAATAATGTGGATGGAAAATCAGATTCAGAAGTGAGTAATGACCATTCAAGCAAAAGCAACTAGTATTTATAAAGATATTAAGGATAAGTACGGCGAACCCCAACCCAAGTTCGTGGCAAGCAACGAGTGGTTTCATAGGTTCAAGTATCATGCTGGTTTCCACAACGTTAAAGTATGCGGTGAAGTCGCCAGTGCCGATACTGCAGCTGCAGAAAAATTTTGTGATGTGCTGGAAAAAATTATTGATGAAGGCAGCTATTCAATGCAGCAAATTTTTAACGTTGACGAGACTGCTCTGTATTTGAAAAAAATGCTAAATCAAACATACATTGCCAAAGAGGAAAATACGATGCCAGGATTCATGGCATCAAAAGATAGGGCCACGCTCTTGCTTGAGGCTAATGCAGCAGTAGATTACAGATTAAAACCACTGCTTGTGTACCATTTTGGAAATCCTCGTGCATTTAAGAGCATCAATAAAGCTACCCTACCTGTGCATTTCTGATCGAACCTGGGTGCTTCCTAGCCAGGTGGGCAGGAGCAGCAGTGCGTAGCTGATTAGACCAGGGTTCGAGCCCGTGACCACCAAATATGGAGGATGTGGAAAGGTCAGGGAATGACCACCGCATATCCCCGGAGCAATATGGCCTTAGTTGCTAATGCTCTTAAAAACCAAATAACAACAACATCAGATCGAACCAGAGAGCACGGATTACAATATCTCTCTGAGGATTGGTTTAAATGCTGCTTCATTCACGAGGTTGAAAAATATTGTAAAGACAACAATGTTCCTTTCACGATTTTGCTTCTATTAGATAATATTCCTGGATATCATACGCATCTAGATGATGTCAATTCGAATGTGGAGTCATATTTCTACCATCAAACACGACTTCACTCATCCAAACCTGTGGATCAGGGTGCTATTTAGAATTTAAAAGCATACTATCTAGGCACAACATTTGCTCAGGCATTGTCTGCAGTAGACGATGAGAAAAATTTTATGTTGAGAGACTTGGAAATCTTACAATATTTACAACGCTATCTTAAACATTAATAAGGCCTAGGAGGAAATTACTAAAAGTTGTTTAAATGGCGCATGGAAGAAAATATGCCCACAGCACGTAAAAGGCTTCAAAGGGTTTGAAAAAGACGAATCATATGAAGAGGTTACAGATAAGATTGTAAAGGTTGCAGAGCTACTTCAGTTGGAGGTTGATGCCAAAGACGTGGAGGAATTAATAGTGGAAGAAGAGAAGGAATTATCTAATGAATAACATATTGACTTGCAGGCAACAATAGTGAAAGAAGAGAATGCTAATGAAGCTCAAGATGAACCAAATGAGCAGCCGAGATGCTTCATTGCCAGAGAGATGGCAATAGCATTTCGTGAAATTGCATCAGCAATGATAAGGTTTGAGAAGATGGATCCTGACAGTGAACAATTCTTAAAAGTTAACAGAGAGGTGAATGATATGCTTGCTTGCTACAAAGAAATGTATGATGAAAAGAAAAAAGCCACTATCCAGTCATCCGTCTGTGCGGGTAGCACAGTGGTATCATCACAGTCCTCTCCACACCAGGCGGAAAAGGTCCAGGTTCAAATCCTGTCAATGACGTGAGGAATTTTAATGGGCTTTTTTCACTCCGTGGCTGAGTTAGTTGGTCTCAGGTGTAGATAGCAAGATTTTCCCCCAGAAACTGGGGGGGGGGGTTTCGTCCAGCAAACAGGCAAATCAACCAGAGAACATATGCAATTTACAGACAAAATACATATATGGGTATATATTAGAAATAATGGGTGGCCCTAATATAATAATTTGAATTTGTCCAGTCATCCATTAATATGTTCTTTCATAAGGTTGAGTGGCCGACCCCTTCTAAATCTCCACATCCCTCAACTTCCACGGCGGCATACTTATCAGCTGACGAGAGAGGTAAAACTTACTGACATTATGCCTGTCGCCTCTGTTTTTTTTGTAATTTTATAATTTTGAAATTGCACCCCTTTGTAATTTTTACTGCGCATGAGATAAAAAATTGAATAAATACAATAAATAATTCTATTTACATGTTCAACGAACATTTCTTTTTTGATTCAATCAATTCAGCGAGTGCTGCACAAGCATGGGGGTTCCCCGACTTACGTAGTGTTCCGTGGAACGCAACTCTTACGTAAGTCGGGGAGTTCCTGTATAGAATAAGTTACACAGACAGGCAAAAGGAAAATATGGCCGAAATAAAGTAACCTGTAAAATAAAATTACATCAAAAATAAGCTTAGTGGAAGCTGGCATCAGAATAGGGGTAGGCTAATTTGACTAAGGTTCAAAAGGGGGAAATAAAGCAAATATGCAATAAATCTGATATCAGCCAAAGTAAAATTTGATACATGATCAGGCATTTCATCAGGCGACTACGCCTGACCATGCATCAAAGGACTGCATTTCTGTACCTGCCCAAAGCTATGTAAGAGAAGAAAATTTTAAAAAAAGATAGCAATATAATAAAGTTAATGAAAAAATAACTCTTACAGAGATTAGACAGGGTAGTCCCGACTCAGTGTATAAATGAAAATTACGATAAATTAGGTATAAAATTTAGTAGATACATAAATACCTATGAAATAAAAGTGTACCGGAAATAAAAGGAAGGTCTACAATGATACAACTAATCATAACAATAACTACAACCAAAATGGTAAAATGCAGTATCTATAATGAAAAATTACACTTAAAATTTACTAGATACATAAATGCTGAAGCAATGAATTACAAAAAAAAAAACAAAGGAAATCTAAAATCCAAGTCTGAAAGCATACCCAAGATATAAAAGCAAGGCCTGGAATGACAGTGTGAAAAACACAATTAGTCGTAATAACTATGATCAAAGCGGTAACAACCAGACAGAGACAAATCCAAGCATTATAATTTATACTACTAAAACCAATGTCAAAGAGAGCTAAGAATGATAGACTACCAGTGACCTCTATAATCAGATATCAAAAACAATTTATAGAATCTATATTAAATTTTAGACAGAAAATGAAAGAATATGGCAGAAAGCGCAACAAACACGACATCCACGTAAATAAATAAAAACAGAAGTGGTTGTATTATAAGATTAGCTTCGCTTTTAATATTATATCTTTATTTTTATTTATATACAGTCGATTCCGGTTATTTAGAACATATCGGGACTAGTGCATTTTGGCCCGATTAAGCGGCTGCCCCAATTATCCGAAGTTTCACGTAAATAGTTAAAAATACATTGTACCCCCCCCCTTTTTTTTTTTTTACAATTGGTTCACTGTATAATCAAATCACGTTACGACGAACTCACCATAGTAAAGTACCGTTCACTATACGATGTGTAGTAAGTGCCTGTCATTGTGATCACGTTCGTGAATTGAATTTTAATTCAATTAAACAGCTATTCTAATTAGCGAAAATAGGATATTAAGCACAAATTTACTCTTTATTACCTTACCAATTAAAAAATTAAATGATACGTGAAATTCGGAAGAATGTACGTGAAAATCGGAATAATTAATACGCACTGTAATATGTACATACTAACTAAACTAGTTGACATTTCTGTTCACTGACATTTGTGGGTGGGGGTTAAAATTTAAAACAGTAAAAAGATAAGCAATCAATAACAAAAAACACGGCACACACAAATTGCAAGTAACACAATATGCGCCGCAAGTGAGAACGGAGTAACGAGTTACAAAGCTTTAAAAATAGAAATGAAGAGAAGATTCTGAAAATTATTTTTTTTATATGATTGAAGATTCCATGGAAGTGTAAACACATTTCACCATAATAACCCACAGAATTCCAGTTGTCGGTATTATCGCAAATTCAATAAGATCGAGTTTACTATCCGTTTATGATAGATTGCACTAACAGAAAAGCCCAATAAACAGGTGACTGCTAATTGTTTTATGGTTGTGACCTCCAGAAATCCGACCGAACTACGTGGTACGGTCGGAGACAATCGCAGGGTAATCTCCAGTACTGAGGTCTCCTGCCCCGATTAAACGGCATTTTGTCCCAATTAAGCGAAGTAAACCCCAGCTATTTTCTCGATTGGTTTCTGTTTTTTAAGATTTGCCCCAAATAAACGGCTGCCCCGATTAACCGGTGGCCCAAATAACCGGAATGCACTGTATATATATATATACACACACATACACACATCAATTATAGATCACCACAAAATTAAAAAGATAACGCACACCTTTTTATAATGAAATAAACTTATGTTTTTTAAATTTATATATTTAAGTTACTTAAACCCAAATTATGTGGCACCCCTGGAATGTTGTTGCTGCACCCGGTTAAAAACTACTGAATTAAGTTGTAACCTAGTTTGCAGTACGTTGAAATTTTATTAAAAATAAATACAAATTTAATTAATGCAGTTAGCGTTAATTAAAGCATTTGCTTATGTATACATGCATTTACTCTTTTTAGCATATGATGCAACTGTACAAAGTGCATTCATCAGTGATTGGGAAGTAGTTCTCACTGGGGTTCGAGCCCGTCACCACTAAATACGGAGGATGCGGAAAGGTCAGGGAATGACCACCGCATATTCCCGGAGGAATATGGCCTTAGTCGCTAATGCTCCTAAAAAACCAAATAACAAACAAACAGTTCTCACTGTTTGTTTTCATCTTATTTTTATAAGCCTTTCTGGATATTTATTACTGAATGTCTCTTGGTAATGCAGAAATGATTTAGATGAAAGATAATGTTGCAAATTTAAAAAATATTCTCTTGGAAAGCCTGTTAAGTACCACACACTTAATATTATACTGCCCTTCAAGAACCGTTGCTGTTACTTTGAAACTGCTTCTGCCACCTATCTTAAATATCTCCCTCCAATCCAATGACATCGTGTTTTGTTTTCACAAATACCTCTCTGTGTGCACTGTTGACCAGTGAGCTGAACAAAAAAATAAATGGATTCCACCAAATATGGAGGATGCGGAAAGGTCAGGGAATGACCACCGCATATCCCGGAGCAATGTGGCCTTAGTTGCTAATGCTTCTAAAAACCAAATAACAAACAAACAAACAATAAATGGATATTCCCATTAATGAGTGAGATTGTGTGCAACTTAATAGAAAACCAACCTGATGCTGTTAATTGATCATCTCTTTACTAAAAGTCATTTGTTGATAATGCTAACATATGCGTGGGAGGAGGGATGAGGGGACACAGAAAAAAAAGAAGCTTCAAATATATACTTTTACTTGAATTTGATATCTGTTGACCTCTTGATAGGACAAAATTATGGAAGTTATTCTGTTTATATTTCAGATAAATCTTATAGCTCCTCCTCTTTATGTTATGACTACTACTACAATGGATAGAACTGAAGGATTAAAAGCACTAAGTGAAGCTATTGTGAAAATAGAAGAAACAATTAAGACTTCTGGTGGAATTTTCAATGTACAAAATGAGGTAAATATATTCAATAAACAGGAACTTTCTTCACTTATGTAATTAGATATCTATGAATCAGTGTTAATCTTTACCTGATTAAGAAAAATTCCTGCTTAATAAAGATCACTAGAAAATTCTTTTTAAAAAAAGGGAAAAAAAACCTTTTTATGCAACTATTTAATCTTTTTAAATAGTTATTCTAATTTTTTAGAATAACTATTTTATCTGATCTCTTTGAAAATCTGTACAAAAAAAAGTACCTTAAGTAGTTGCATGCACTACTTGGTTGCCTACATGCTGTTCACTATTTTGCCCCCCCCCCCAACTTTTTTTTTTATTGGTTCACAAAACTGTGTGGACTTTATACCTGAAATTTTATTTTTGTGTCTTAACTAATATGTGGGGTTCGAGCCTGTCACCACCAAATACAGAGGATGCGGAAAGGTCAGGGAATGACCCCCTCATATCCCGGAACAATATAGCCTTAGTTGCTAATGCTCCTAAAAACCAAATAACAAACAAACAACTAATATGTGAATTCTCTGAATATTGCAATGTGGTTTGTATTCACAGCTATAGATTTTTTAATGATTTTAAATTTAAAATATTCAAATGTTTATAATGCAGCCACATATTTTTGAGTAACTTTTAAAAAATTCAAGTAGTGCCATCATTGCAGTATAAAACTTTATTTTCATAGTGTAAGAGTGGATTTTTTTTAATTTTATTTATTTAGTTTTTTGTAGAATCATCTCATTTTTAATTTTAAAAAAAAATACATTTCTTACACTTCTACATAATTTTCTCCACTGGCTGCATTGTTTACATAAATAAACAAATATCAAACCAATTTTTTCTTACTTGTTGAGGGTGATTTTCATACTCCATATAAAGCAGAGTACAGAAGATATAAGTTCAGGTGAATATTTGCTTTTTATACTCACATATAAATTGCATGTAACCGGGAAGGTACTAAAGGCAAATCATGCAACTACTGTGCAAGATGTGTTTCATGTAGCATATTTTTCAAAGTTGATTGTCATAGTGCATAAATTACAAAATAATGGTATCACTGAGCTAGTAACAAGAAATATTTTTTTATCTCTTTTCTTGTAACAGGTAAAAATCTGATATTGTTAGCAAAATGAAATAAGTTAATACTTTAATATGACGGTACTGAGTATCTCTGGGGGTCTAGAAATATTTTCTTTTAAAAATTGCAATGAACATTTGTAAACTATTGAAAATCCTGTACCTAAAAAAAGCCTTTCTTATACAAACAATTCAAAATCATAAGGCAATCCTTAAGTATACAGCATCATTTAGGGCTGACTGGTCGTGTGAAAGGGTGTAGTAAGTACACACATTTGTGCGGACCATGGTTGAGCCTCTGTGATTGCTAAATACAGTTAATGATTGCATTCATTGTCAGAAAAAATTAATTTTAAACTCTTACCTAGTGATTGTGTCGAACTATAAACAAGAACATATATACCTGTGTGTGAGAGGTAAGTCAGAAGGTAGCTTCACAACTTTAAAAGTTTGCAAATGTGCTGACAGTAGTAAAAATACAGGGGGTGGGTCATACATCAATTTGTCAAGAAGAGATGCAAATTCTGAAAACTGCTTGAACAGATCATTTAAATTTCATAAACATCATGTGAATATAATACTAATAAAGTAATATGGGAATAAAATTGACAAGTTTTAAATTGTACAAATTATTTCTCAGTAAATTAATATATGGCCTACTCTGTAGACCGAACTAGCTGCAAGTTTCATGTTCATTTGTTGATTACTGAAGCAGCCATCTACTTTGTAAACAGAAGTGACAATATACATTGCCACACAAACAACATAATGAAAGTTAAGAGGAAATTCGTACAAGGTTTGGCAAAACTCCACTGAATAGACATTCCACCTATAGACATAAGACATGTTGTAGCTACCCAATGTTTGTGCCATGATAAAAACTTCAGCTGGCCTACTATAATTGAGAAAATTGTTCAGGAAGTCAGTTCGGAGTTTTATTCAGAGTCTACAAAAATCAGTGTATCAGCCCAGCATAGTACTGTTGGAGAGTGTTGGGTACATTATTGCATCTAAATCTATAGAACTTGTAGTTGGCCTCAGAACAGAATAGTCAAGTACATACGGCTCTGGTTCAAGAATATTTAGTATTAGTCATATGGTAATAGGTGCTACATCAGTGCCGTACCTAGATACGGTCCATGGTCCAGGACCCTAATTCTGATAATATTCTAATTTTTTTAAAATATAAAAAAATGGTTGTTTCTTAATATAATACTTTAATTATACATACAGTCAGACCTCTATATAACTTAATCAATTGTTTGCTTTAAGAAATTTGTTAAATAGAAATTTCATTATAAAGAAATAGATAATAAAGAAATAAAGCGCAATAGAAACGAAATGTCAAAACCTTGAAGAAATTTTCACTGGTGAAGACAAGAGCAAAGATTTCGATGCCAAAGAGTTACATAAAGAAATCCAATATTTGCAGCATATTTTAAAAGTATAAAAAAAAAATTTGGTTTGCTTAGAATTATTAACATTTATTCAAGAAAAAAACTTAGTTGAATTATATCCCAACATCACCATTTTCTCTTCGAATATTATTAACATTGCCAATTACGGTTGCATCTGGAGAGAGGAGTTTTTCAAGACTCAAAAGGATTAAAACATATTCCCAAGCAACAATTGGCCAAGAAAGAATTAATGGATTGGCCATTATACCAATAGAACAAGATGTACTAATAAATAGAACAAGATGTACTAAAAGATATAAAAACATCAGATGTTATAGACAAATTTATATCAAGTAAATGTAAGGTAATGATATGAAAACAAGTTTATATAAATAATGTACTAGTCATTAAAGTTTTAATAAATAATTATGATTTGAATCATTTTTGAGTGTTTCCGTTATTTTACAATTTTACGAATTCCACCTTTAATTTTTGCAAGCGACAGGCTCCAGACGAATATTTCACCCAGGGCCAACAGAAGTCTAGGTGCTATGCTACATCAGCCATATTAATTATTATAATAATAATTAATTAATAAATAAAATAAACTACTTATTTGTTCTCCTCCTGATGTAGATATTTGTCCAGCTGACCTTTGAATTTCTTCTGGCTTGTCAGCCTCATCCATCCATTATGAGACAACTTATTCCAGTAATGACCCACTGACTAAAAGAAAATTTCCTACTTCTCCCATAATTTGAATTTATGGACTCTAATTTTGGAATCATTTAGAACTGAAAATTTCAACCTCATTTATTTTACTTTCACATCTAAGAGCCTTGTATACTCCGATCAGGTCACCAATGGGTGTCTAATTCCCAAGCTCTGTAGTTCACATATTCGAAGTTTTTCCTCATATGGACTTCCTCTTGTCAGTCTCACCAGTTGCAGTCTCCATATTTGAACACAGTATTCAGAATGCCATCATGACCTCCTTATCTCTACAAGCAAATGTTTGATAAATCATCATTTGATTTATGAAATGTTTGATTTGGTGGCCTTACTTGCCACCTGTATGCACTGCTCAGAGATCATGTTCTCTTGAATTGTAGGTTCAGGTGCCAAGCTATTTATTAGTGACTAAGCCATTCCCAGCAATTTATAGAGCATTCTGATAAATATACCAGTTTATTTAATTTTCGTCTTTAATTGCCTTTTATTTTAGTAAAACAGCTCTTTATCTTACAATTAGTAAGTGAAGACACAGAAAGAAATCTCAACTTTTTTTTTTTTTTTTCCTCTTATTCTTAATTTTACTAATCTAATTAACACAGTAGGCCACTTGGCCACTAAGTGACACTGCTTTTGCCTCCACGTGGCAGGGCTGGAAACCTGGGAGAGGAAAGTAACACTCCCAGGGCCAAAAGAGAAAACATGAGTAGTAAAATAACTACTACTACAGGGCGTCAAGAGAAAGTCCTACCTAGTAATGACACAGATAATGCAGAAAACACAAAGACAAAGAGAGAGAAAACAGATGTGGCCCTACCAAAAATACTGATATACCTAGTCATACATGTGACAGAAGATTAAACATTAGGACGTATGTCTCTGTTCATCATCCAAAAAACAGAAGGTCTACTAGGATCTCCCAAGTTGGTTCGACGCCTTAGATCCAGGGATATACTAGTAGAAACAGAAAATCCCAATCACTCCCAAAAGTTAACAACAATTTTTGTTGTTGTAATACCACACATGATGAATTCTTCCAGATGAGTGATCTCTGAGTGGGACCTCTTAAATGTGTTAAAGAGTTCACAGACAGAAGAAATGAGAAACCAAGAAGTAACAGGAGTGAAGTTGATATATATCCAAAGAGGCAGAACTATAATTCCAACAAAAAAGCTTATCATAACCTTTAGCACAGCGAAACCTCCAACAACAGTCAAAATAGGATATCTGAACTGCCAAATCTATTGTGATGTTACAAATGTCAGAAATTTGGACATTTGCAAATGCCTTGCAGAAACTCAACAACCTGTGCAAAATGTGGTTCTAAAAGAACACCCAAATTACTCAAAAACATGGAAAAAATGGAGGTAAGAGAAACTGGTTCAGAAATGCAAAACAGAACACAACATTGCAAGGAACGAGGAGAATAATACAGCCATGGCCTACAAACAAGTCAAACTATGCCCAAGTAGTGACCCAATATAAATCAGTAGAAGTCCAAACTGAAATTTAATAACTCATTAACTCATTATGCCTTAGAAAATGAGCATGTAATAACTCAGCTCATAATGGATGAATTTTCATATAATTTTATATTTTGCTTTCAGAAAGATTTGTCAAGCCTTCTTAAATTTCATTAAAATCATAGCATTAGAAATCTGGTAATTATTATTTCTTTGTCTATCCATCTATGTAATAATGTGACTTTCATTGGATGGATTTTCATGAAATTCTATATTTGGCTGTTTTAGAAATATTTGTCTAGCCCTACCAAATTTCATTGAAATTGAACAAATAGAAATTTGGGGACCTCCTGGATACCATTACATGGTTCTGGATAGAAGCCTGGATTAGTTGAGTATGCAACTATTATCTTCAGCATGACTGTCTGTCCATATTGTAAAGTTATTACAATATGGGCAGGCAGTCATACTGAAGATAATAGGTGCATACCCACTTTCCAATCTGCCTGTGAGTAGGATTGGGTTGAATACTTTTACACAAAATAAATTGATTAAAAAAAAAATTCATTTTTTTTCTGTTATTTTCTAAATTTCTGCATGCCTTTTGTCTGATTGACCAAAATTTCTTTCTTGTTTTCCCAAATCTATTACTTCATTGATTGTCTTAATTTCTGGTCTGATACAAATGGTCTCATACACTGAATTGTCATATGACAAATTGTCTTACACCCAGTTAACATGATCCCATTGTGTAACCAGTGATTCAGGAAATTGGGCTTATTTATGAGAAGTTCTGTTTAAAATATACAGTAGAATCTCGTTAATACAAAGTTCAAGGGACATAAATTTTCAACTTTTGTAATAATGAGGTTTGTAGTAATGAGGTCCCCCAAAAATGTTAAAATTTTACATTTATTATTTATTTATTTTTTTTTTTTTTTTTGGCACATGCTATATATCTAAGAATAATAATAAATGACTAGTTGTACCCAGTGTAACATATGCCATCAGCATCATATCTTAAAGGTTATTAATTACATATCAATGCATTTTATTTATTTATTCATAAATTTCATTATAAACACAATTAAAAATTTCATTCTTCTCAGTTCCAACACTTAATGAGTCCATTGATCTAACTCTTGAGAGACCAACATATAGTTGCCCATGACTGAATACAGGTTTCGGAAGGTACAAGCATATTCTTTCAAAAGTCTGTCCCTGTGACTTGTTGATGGTCATTATGCTAAACATATAGGAAACTGTCTTTTTTTGAATTTGAAAGGCATGCTTGTATCAGGTGGAATAGGAGGTATTCGCAGTATGAAAACAGCATCTAAGTTCAATCCATCTATTATGCGATCCTCTATGATGTGTCTTTGTAGACACATAGTTATCAATCTTGTTCCATTGCAGAGTCCCCTTAATGGCATAAGATTCCATAGTAGCATGATTACAGCACCTAGTTTTAGTTCGTGAGGAGGCATTCCTGTTGATATTAAGCCGTTGAGAAATTCTTCAGGGTATGCCAGATGCTAGCTTGGTTCATCGCTTGCTACAGTATCCACACTTTTGTAAACAGTCACTTCTCCGGGAATATGGTCTAACACTATGTTGTTCGGTTTAAAAGAATCCTCATTTGTAACACTTAGTATTGCTCTGCCTTTGAGTTGCGGAGCTGTAACAGTGTTGAAGAAGTTAATGTCACCATAGAGTTGTTCTACAGGGTCTTGTGTGTTTGAAAAATAGGCTGTAGAAAAACTTATAGTTGCACCACTTCATCCATCGCCTACTTCTAATGGCCAGTCTGAAAATTCCTTCTCACTTGCTATTGTTCGCATATTACATGTAAGTTTCAGTTCATGGAATTGGGTCCATAGCCTATGTTTCTTTATACAACTGGCAACTGTTAGAGATCTTGAGCCTTGTGGTATCACGGGTAGGACTTGCCTGAAGTCTCTGCCTAGTAGTATAACTTTCCCTCCAAAAGACTCGTCTAATCCTGTCAGATTGCACAGTACTCTACTGCTTTAAAGGCGTGAACGTGAGTCATTGGTGCTTCATCCCACACTATCAGTTTTGATTGTAGAAGTGCCTTAGCTTCCTCTGTGTTCAGTTTTAAATTGCATTCAGAAGCAGAGGTATCTTGAACGTAGAGCGGGCAGTTCTGCCTCCTGCTAACAGAGTTGCCAAAATACCTGTAGATGCAACAGCAGTAACACTATCTCCCTTGCCTCACATGGTATGTAGTATAGTTGAGTAAAGAAATGTTTTTCCAGTTCCAGCCAGACCATTTAAAAAAAACAGTTATGATTAGTGTTTTACTTATTGTATATGGAGTCCAGAATAATGTCAAATGCCATTTTTTGTTTGTTGTTTAATTTTTCTGTATTTGCAATCGCAGAGGTGCTGTCATCATTTCAACAGCTGGTAGATGCACTTTTCAAAGGCTCAGACCATAATTTTTCAACATTTCGTTTATTTCTGCAAGAGCATAGAGAGGGCCAGTTTCTTCAGAATAATGTCCTATGAAATCTTCACTCATGCCCTGCTTATGTCTTTCCCATAGTTCAGGTACATCTTCTGGTTCTCCAAATCCACATATCATTGCAAACAGTAACCGTATATAACTTGGTTTACGTGCCTCAGTTGCCTCGGAAAGTGTGTCATGCCATATCGTGTCTCCTTTCAAAAGTCCATGTTCTCTGCAATCTTGATGAAATGTTACACAGAGTTGTACATTGACTGTTCGCAAATGCTCAAAACTTGTAACTCTTGTATGAAGCATGCGTAGATAGTAGCACTCGCTGTCTTGAACACTTACAACAGTCATACATCCAATAACACCATCTACACCCCTTTGCCTACGTTTCCATTTGCGTGATTGTTTCTCAAATATGTAGTACTTTGGTATCTCTGCGTGATTTAATAACGTTGCTTGCACATCTGTTCTCTTTAATTCAAACCATGCCTCAAGCATGATCTTTGTAGACATTTCCTGCTGCAAGGCCTCCTCTTTTCTGTCCTCTTGGAAGATCACTTGCTGTTGATCAGGTAGGTGCACTGCCAATCTTATAATGGAGTGCGACTTCTCCGACATCAGAAACTCAATCAAACACCACATTGTTTCAGGTAAGAAAGTTTGAATCTTGTCAAAGACCAAACTACCATCAGTACCTTCCCTCTGTAATCGTACAGATGCTGCATCATGACCTTTATAAACGTGTTTATAGAGGTACTTTACACTCTTCACGGAGGCGCACACTTCCACATTAATGTGGGCATTGAATTTCTTCGAGATCCATGGATTATAAAGTGCAATCCATCTATTGTCTATGTCATACTTTCCTACTTTAACAGCAGGTCCTTCTCTTCTCTTGTATATCAGATGGCCGTTAACATTCTCTTCTATTGTATCTACGAACTCTTTCGGAAATCCCTTACTGCATACACCTTCTTTCTTGCACGGAGATTGTGCATTGAGTGTGGCGCAAGGACCATGTGACATGCACTTTGTGACGATTTTAAAAACAACCTTGGATTTGTTTTTAAGCATGGTTGCTTTGTACTTACAACAACACTGTCAATGTCATCCTTGGTGCGTATTTTAGAATCTGTAGACAGAGTGAGGAGTATGTGCACATATGGTAGTCCACGTTTCTGGAACTCTATCATGTATATGAATGCTATCACAGTACCAAAAAAGATTCTGCTATAGAATGTCTTCAAGAAGTTCTGCAAGTTTTATTTTGAACACTCGCACAGTTATGTCTGGTCTGTGTTCGGGTCGTTGCTTCCCTTCCATTGCATTCGCAATCTCAGGCCAGGCAGAATTGCAAGTAAATGTAACGAATAGATCAGGTCTCCCAAACTTACGTACAATTGCCGTAGCATCTTGATAGTTTTGTTGCATGTAACCATGGGCCTTGGAAAGTCGAAGGCAGAATTATCATCTTCCCTGCTCTCAAGTTTTGGTTCTGAGCTCTTGCTTCTACTGCATCCAATAGGCCATGGTACATTTCCACTCATAGATCTTTCTGATTGTGGCATAAATAGTTTAATCTAGATCCTTCAGTCTTCACATAGTCATCTACAATGTATTGCTGAAATAATTTTCCACTGCTATGAATTAGGCTAAAACCAGGTCTCAATGCAAGTCTATAAGCAAAGAATTGTAACTGTGTTACTGTAATACGTTTTGCTGTTCTTCTCTCTTCTGCGTGTTGTAGTTCCTCTTGCCAACTACTTTCTCCGCACAGGAATAACAACGGATACACCATAGGGTCTCCATTCTTGTTTAGTAGCGATATAATTCTACAGCAGACACCTGTGGGATATATGCATATGTCTCTATTTGCAGGTGGTTCCCTGTCTTCTCCAACGAATATTGCTGCAACCTCTGTTTTGGATGTAGGTGCATTATATATTTAGGATGCTCCCATAATTATGAGAACATCCTTGGACTCGGGGGAAGTCCCCACGGACTGGAGATGTGCAAATGTATTCCCAATTCATAAAGGGGAAGGATCAAAGGGTGACACTAGTAATTACAGACCAGTTAGTTTAACTTCTGTTCTGGTAAAATAATGGCGTCACTGGTTAAAGATGCATTGCAAGATTATCTAGACACGACTGTAGCAATAATTCAGACACGGCATGGGTTTGTTAAGGGAAAGTCTTGTCTGACAAATTTGATTGGATATTATGATATGGTTACAAAGGAACTGGATGCAAAAAATAATTTTTATATCTATACTTGAATTTCAGGAAAGCTTTTGACACTGTTGCGCATATGGAAGACTACTGTACAAATTGGAGCAGAATGGTATTTAGGGTAAGTTGCTACAATGGATGAAAGGGTGGTTGAGTGGGAGAAGACAGAGAGTGATAATCAATGGATGCTGCTCTTTGTGGACTAATGTTATTAGTGGAGTCCTTCAGGGTTTGGCGTTGGACCCACTGTTGTTTTGTATATTTATCAATGATATTGATAAAGGTATATCATGCTTAATGTCCAAGTTTCCAGATGATACAAAGGTTGGCATTGTTGTTAATGACAGTAATGGCAATATGCTACTGAACAGGATCTAGAAAAGTTGGAGCATATGGGCTGAGAAGTGGCAACTGAAGTTTAACATTGACAAATGAAAAGTACTGCATATGGGTAGAAGTAATCCCAGAGGAACGTACCAGCTGTGGTGTACTAAATTTAGGGTGGTAGAAAATGAAAAAGACCTGGGAGTAATTGTGCAGTCAGATATGAAGTTTTCTGATCAGTGCAGACAGGCTACAAGAGCAGGTCATAGAGTTTTGTCAGTGATATACAGGAATTTTGCTAGCAGGGAAAAGGAGGCGATTATCCCTTAGTATAAAGTAATGGTCAAGCAATGCCTTGAGTACTGCGTACAGGTCTGGAGGCCTCATTTTAGGAAGAATGTAGATTTGCTTGAGTGTGTACAGAGAAGGGCAACAAGATTGATGAGGGAAACGAAGGGATCCTCTTACCAAGAGAGCTTAAGTTCTGGAAATTGCAGTGGCTGAGACTAGGTACTTGTGAGGTGATCTGATTGCAGTGTATAAGGCCTTGAATGGGTTGAGCACACTGAATTCTGATAGGCTTCTTCTGCTTGCTCAGATTACGAACCTAAGGGGGCATAAATTCAAATTGAGGAAAGACAGTTGTAGATCTGCGGAAATTTGCCTTTAGCCAGCGAGTGGTTAATTGCTGGAACAAACTTCCATGTGTTGTCGTGGAAGTTGATAGCTTAAATAAATTTAAGGAGGAACTGGACACACTTTTAAAGGGAATGTTTTTTTTTTTTTTTTGGCTGATACTACATAATGATGCTCATACACTTGCTTTCTTGCATCACATGCCTCTATTACTATATCGTCTCTTATCTAAGTCTGGGTCTTCTATAAATACCATGCGCACATTCATTGTTGGATTGGCCTGGGTTATTTGATGCATTTGTTTATGACTCAGCAAATGCGTTAACTTGTCGTAGCATCTTGTCCAATTGTTGCATTACTTCAGCCAAACACCCTTGGTTTGATTGTTTTTCAAGCTGTTATGTTGTCGTTTCAGCAGAATCGAAAATACCAAGTTGTCCATATCCTGGCTTATTTGCCACATTTGGATATAGCGGTGACACTAAATGGTAAATCTGGCCATATATTCTAAAACAGTATGGACCATTTCCAGGTGGTGATTTAATATCTGTGCCCATTGATGTGAACGTCAATGCTGAGTTGTACTCTTGTATATGTTCTCTGTAGTTATTTGCTTCGCATGTATCCCCTGTAAGTAGCTCCCATAATAGAGTAGATGTCTCAGACAGTGGGTCGAGTGAAACCTTTCTATTCTAATAGCATTTAGTGTATTTATTCAATATATTTAACTCATATCCCGAATATCTTGCTTTGCAATACTCACAGTTGTAACACATATTTCCTATGTCATCCTCTTCAACGTTAATTACAGCTTGTTGATTATTCTCATCTAGTACTTCTATTTGATTAGCCCTATGGCATATCGCCCGTCTTCTCATTTCCAATCTTGCTTCTCTTTCTTCAATGTTTGCTGTGCTTCTTCGTAGTCATAGTCTCATTTCAGTCTCTTAGTCTATTAGATCTCTCCTCTAATGTTTCATTAGCATTTATTCTACAGTTTCTCAAAGTTATTACACACTGTTCAGCCCTTTTTACACTTCTTAAAACTTAAATTGATTATGTTAATAAGTTTGGCTGTTTTTCTGAATAAAGACAGATAAAATAATCAGTTAAAATAGCAGTTACCTTTCAGGCATAGGTTGCCTTTCTTCAGTCGAAAAATGTTAGTACAAAAATTAATAAAGAATGCCTGGTATGGTGGCCATTGCCAGGTAAACCGTGTGAATGGATCCTGGCAACAATTAGCAGTTGTTGCCAGCTGCTAGTTGTTGGGCAGCATTCCTAAACATTTTATATATATAGATAATATTATCAAAAATAAATTAATAAAATAAAAAATAATAAAAACAAAAGCCTTGTCCAACAATACAGTAGAATTAACACTTTTTAAAGATTTTACTTTATTTGTAAGATAAACTAAGAAAAACAATTAACTGAAATGAAAATATTGTACAGTGTATATTTTGATATATACAATATTTTAGTATCACGATAAAAGAATTAATCTTTTACTAATTGTATTGTATGGATTGTGTCTCCTTTTATTAAAAGGAGACATACAATCCATTAACTTTTTGATGAATTAATCTAATTTAAAGAAAGAATCCAATGTTTTTTTACAGTGTTTGTCCTATCTGCATTTTTAACTATAGCACAGACATTATAAAATGCAATAGTTATTTCTTTATGAACATTACTGCAGGCCAACACATTCTCTATTATGCTCAATGCATTTTGGGCATCTTTTGTAGATGGTGTGTGTGTGCATGCATGTGTGTGCATGCTTCACTTTCACTGTTGCTGGTAACAAAAACTTCATTTTTCTTGGTGCTTAGCAGCTCTCCTGGTGTTGCATTGCTATGGTAGAAACTACATGTACCTTCACAAACTCTTTAAATTCAATAAAATCCATAGCTCCTTCAAATTCCCCCATTCCTCAATGTTGCTATCACATTCATCTGCTGGACCATGTTTTTTGATGATATTCTCTCCAAATCCACTCTGTCTGAAGCTGTTGATTATTACACTTGATGCAATAATATCCCAAGCAATAACAAGATTACGGATAGCATCCAAGACATTCCAACTTGACTGCAAATTGTTCCCTCCCGCCTATGTTGAAGATCAAGTACCTTATCAGGCAGGCTCTATATGCTCCCTTGTGGTTATAAATAATGTCCTTATCCAGTGGCTGCATAAAACTGGTGGTAAAAAAGTGTGGGGGGGTAAACTGCAGCCACTATCACCCACTGCATGATCGAAGCCTCCTCAACAATTTATGTTGAGAAGAAAGGGACCATAATCTGCCACGCTGGTCCAGTGGGCTGGCAGATCGACCATATTTAGCAGTCAGGGGCTTGATCCTCGTTCTATTCAAAGAGCGTGTGCTACTTTAGCTGGCAAGCTAAAGATATTTCAGGAGTCAGTGAATAGGAGTTAATGGGTTTTATTCCCAATTCTAATTTGATATAGGAGATTCAAATGACCTCATTTATTTTTGAAAAATGGGCAAGCAAAAAACTTGCTTAACCTTCCGGAAAAGGCTGTTTTAATAATTGAAAATGTCTTATTCTGTTCACCTGAAAACACCTCCAAAATCATTGAATAGAACACAAGAAATAATGGATTGGTTGTCTAGGAACAATATACTCTGTAGAAAATCAGAAAAGTTGACCTTTGGTTAGATGGAATATTCCTCTGAAAAGGTATATATATTTGATGCAGTGGTTGTACAGAAAGGTTTTCGGTTTTGAATTACTCGATGCCATTGAATATGTTTGGGTGGTGATTTCTGTGGGAAAATTATCAGTGTTAATAAATGAAGGAATTAAGTCAATGTCCCAAGATCACTGGAAAAAAGTATTGTGTTCGTGTAATGGTTTTACATGAACCATTTTTAGAATGAATATTTGTGAAAAAATGTCTTCATGGAAGAGGTATGCAAGCCTTTTATTATTTTATATATATTGCTATTTTAATTTTAAATATTATCTACTAGTAGCATACACTGAATGAAAGTGGTGTTTTATAAGCAAAATTTGTATTTTTTAAAATCTTTTTGATTGTGAAATAAGGTTTGTATTTCATAAAACTTAATAAAAGAGTAATAATATTTTGTTTATCTTTATGTCAGTTATCCAGACCAAAGAAAAACCATATATGCATCATTATATATAGATTCTATGCTTTTGTGCTTTTTACATCTCCTGAGTAACAAATAAAAATTTATTTATATAAAAGTATCCTTTTTTTATTTAGCCTAAAGTTGTGACAGAAACAGATGAAGCTGAACTAGCCAAACAACTGGATCGTCTTGAACAGGAAAATGCAGAGATTCCTGGTGATGATGATGAAGAAGATGAAGAGGATGATGAATCAGGTGATGAAGCAGAGCCAGAAATAAATCTTTGACAGAATCTGCTGCCTTCAAGAAGAAAGATATTTAGTGATAAATGTGGCCTTTGGAATGACTAATAATGGATTAAATGAGACAATATAGAATATGGGAGCAATTTATTCTCCTATTTTTTTCTTTCCCTTTTCTGAATAGCTCACTATCTGATTGATTTCTGGCTACCGTTCAGTTTTGTCACTTCAATGTGTGATTTGAAACCTTATGCTGTATCAGAGTTTGAGTGGGATTAATATTGATTTTACAGTTTGAGATCAAAACTTAGTTGGAATAAGACTCTGTGACAGGATTAAAGGATCCGTGATTTGTTTTATGGATTCCTCTGCTTAATGAAATATTTTCTCTTAATGTAGAAATGCCTATGCACATTTCTGTACACAGGCACAATCATGCTTGTATTTGTTTTAGCATCGCTTCTACCAAGAAGCACCCTGGTAACAAAATTTACATTAGGTTTTGAAGGAATACAAAATGCTCCTTATCGTATGGACCATGTTTGTTTTTCTTTCAGCAACTGGTATAGATAGATTCCTTAAGTCATCTAAAATGACTGGTGGATTTTTAGTGCTATTTCCAGTCTTTGGCTTAATCAGTTAATTTCAGATTGTCTTCATTTTTTTAACATATATGTTAAATGAACTGGCCAACCAAAAAAAAAAAAAAAAAAAAAATTATACTTTCCAGAGCAAAAGTTGCAGATTCCAAAAGAAGTTGATCTGCTGAATCCAAAAATACCAGAATTGTCTCTATCACATTTCTATTGAAAGATATATTGAATGTTTAGTAACTTGATGATGATAAATTTCAAATATCGTGCCAAAATACTTTAATCACACATTAAATGTACTATATACATTTGTTTTTATTAGAAATGTTTGCCACTCATGGCGATTTTGTTATAGTTTATTTTGCTTTCCCTTTTAAGAAGCCAGCAGTAATCCCCCATCACAGCGGTATCCCAGTGACCTTGGTGCCACTTTTGTATTGTGGATATATTCAGATAAAAGCATTCCCCTTGCTCACCACTTACATATCTCAAATTTTGAGATAAGTTCTGATGGGAATGAATAGCACAACATTCTGGTAAACCATGTCAAAAAAAGAGATGACCATAACCTTTCCTGCAGGCACTACAACTTTTGCTGCTGCTTTTTGTGTGTGTGTGTGTGTGTGTGTGTGTGTGTGTGTGTGTGTGTGTGTGTGTGTGTGTGTGTGTGTGTGTGTGTGTGTGTGTGTGTGTGTGTGTGTGTGTGTGTGTTGGTGATGATGTAGACTTACAAACCGAGCTTTATTGTTTACTCTCTGGGTTGAAATTATGAAGTTGCATCTCATCTGCTGTTATCACCATGTGCAGGATCTTACCATTTTCAGTAATCATCCATTGCAGCTCCTGACAAACTTCCATGCAAATGGTCATGGAGAATACCATACATGCTTCCATTCAATTACCCTCTGGCTAAAAGAAAATTCCATATGTATATCCTGTAACTACCCTTCCTGAATTTTAAGGTGTGTGTTGTTAAGAGCAACGATGCCATACACATTTAGCCTAATCTGTTCTAAACCTTAAATACATCAATCACATCTCACAGTTGCAAAGTTTCCAGATGCTTCAGTTGTACAAAGTTGCAGAACTGAAGCCTTTGTTGGAAAAAAATAGCCTTTTATTTCCTTCATTAATATCATTGCTCTTCTGAATTTCTTCATCTCATATTTCTGAGTGGACCTGCTTCCTGAAAATAAGGAACAACTTTTACTTTCTCTGTCATTGCTTTTATTTTAAAGTGTTCTTATATTTTTTAATACCTAATATGTGAAGAAGTGCAGGTGCTATCAATTTAAATACATCTTTCTTGACAAGATATAGCATGGACAATATATTCCTAATTGTTTTTCATCTATAGAGTAAGGGTTCCTTGCTTTGACTTATTTTCTATTTGTTGGCTGCATATTGAAAGCAAGATAACTTTTTTTTTATTTCCTTTTTTTTTTATTTCCTTTTTTTAAATCCAATTTTAAAAGAGGTTTATGGAAAGTTCCTGATGTATGAAAGGCTTTTTCGTAATTGATTATTAACTGGTGGCCCATAATTCTTTTGTTTTTGGCTATTTGCAATGCATCCTTTGCTACGTTGACCACCCAACTTTTAATCTCACCTTGTACGTGTTAAAAGTATTGCACATATGCTTAGAAATTTGCTTGTTAACGTTTACAGACATATTTATGACATCCTTAGATTGCCATGACAGGATGTAAAAATAGCAAGACAAATATCCACGTGAACTATCATATAGTTGTATATTGTCTAGCGGCACTGAGGGAAGATTTCCTCCAACTACACATTGTTTCTCCATAATGCATACATTACTGTATAGGTTGTGTTTGTGTGAATGCACGTGCATGCGTGCACATGCAATGTTAAGGTACATTGTTCATCTGGACACTATCCTTGGGACCTGTGGAAAATCACTGACCCTAGTTACCATCCATTGGCATGAGAACTCAGACCAGGTAAGTAGGGTGGTTCTCTTGCAGTGCTAATCCCACAATCTCCTAGGCTGTCTGTGGCTGGCCCAAGTGGGGGGGGGGGACTGCTTTTATTGAAGTAGGGTGCATGGAGGAATAGTCCAGTCAGGGACAGGTGAAGATGGTATAGACAAAGAAGAGGTGACCACCAGAAGCAGCAAGTAAAGGAAGTAGATGGAGGAGTAAATTAAAGTCATAAGATCAGTTTGTCATGTAGAACTTGGCATATGGCCAACAATAAAGCGTTAATAAGTTATCCTACATTTGCTGTGCAAGTGTCAGAGTTGAGATCCCACACCAATTCATAGCATCAACATACCTGTGGGTCATCAAAACTGATACTCATCCTACTAAGGCAATTCTCACCCCTGAGCAAGTGTCTAGCAATTTTTATCCCACTCCAATCTGTTGCTGTCAGCAAAAACCCAGTCCAGAGAAAGAAAACATCCTGGACTGGACATTTGCACTTCGAGTACAGTTATCCCACACTTGCTATCCACATAGATTTTTTGTGTATTCTGTTGAGCACAAAAGATATGGACTGTGTGTATGTATTCTTTGATAGGGCAGCTCCTGGAAACATTAGTTCAACTCCACCAAGTCATTCTGTATAAATACGGGTCACTGTAAAGGCCAGATGTAGTGTTGGTATTGGTCTACGTTCGTGTAGTGTATCCACATAGACTACATAGTATTTAGGGCCAAGCAACACTGACAGTTTCCCACAACTCTGCAATCAGTTCTCTTCTGTTGAATACAGTACCTTATAAAGGCCAGATAGTGTGAGTGATATGTGGTTTATGTAATATAATGTAGGGGTATGTTGTTCATTTAGCCTCTTAGCCTAGGGACCCGTGGAATGCCACAGACCCCTAGTTACCATACCAGGCATGGGGCGCTGGGCCAGGTAGTAGGAATTAGATGCTCTGGCAAGGCAAACCCTGACATTTCCTGAGCTTACCAGATAGGATCCCCCAAAAAAAGTAAATAAATAAATAAAATAGAAGTTTTTGTTGGAAGAGAGCATAGGGTGGCATTTTAAGTTTTGGACAATAGGTGAAGGCGAAGAAGGTGAATGAATGGAAGACTTCCATGAGGAATTGGAAGAATAAAAATAAAGGGCAGAAGGGGGTACTCCTGCACAGGAAGCCATCCTCCATGGGAGCATCTGTTAAGGATAGCAGAAAGTGTTTAGGGCGAAAGGGCCTATCAGGCAAAGCTTTGGGGTAGGGAGGGGAATGGGCAATGCCCTAGTTATTTGGAGCGGATTAAAGGGGTAGGGTCAGAGTGTTCTATGTAGGGAATGGTGGTTGCTATCGAGCAGCCAGTTCTAAAAGAAACTACACTTGCTGCAGTCAGTGTCAGCATCCCATGCCATGTCACCCACATAAGGGCAAGCATGGCATCAGCACAGGCAATGGAGGAAAATCCAGATTCAGTGCATCCTCCTTCAACTGCAGTCATGTTTGGTGAGGGGGTGCCTATTGACAGGCCACACACAACACTTAACTATGGTACAGTGCATAGACACTATTTTAAAAGTCCCCCCCCCCACCCTTTTTTTTTATATATATATATTCAGGGATGCAAAACAAGGAAGACAAAATAACAGCATTAATTATCACATTTACCCTGTTTCACTCACAAATCTTGCACGCTGGCAGGTTTACAGCACCCTAAATATAAACAACACACGCATTTTATTATTTTATTTATTCTTTTTTTTTTTTTTTTTTAAACTTTTTCTCCTTTTTGGAAATTTTTAAACCACGTGATTGGTACTGATACAAAGTGTAAGGGGTGGTTAGCTGTGTCCACTTCCTTTAATTTTTATCATTATTACTGTTGATCGAAGAACTCTTACACAACAATAGATAGAAGCCTGTTCCACCAATCAACAACCACTGGCAAGCTTCTGCACATCTATCCTGCACCCATCCTTCCTCAGCTTGAATTAATGCCCCCTTGTGCATGTAGTCTCAGCAAGTGGTAAAATACACACGAGGGGGCATAAATTTAAGTTGCGGAAGGATGGGTGCAGGATAGATGTACAATGCTCAATCCATTCCAAGTCTTTGAACACCTCAATCAGATCTCCCTGCAAGTGCCTGGTCTCAAGACTTCAGTTCTGCAATTTGCAGAACTGAAGCCTTTCTAGGTAAGTACATCCTTTTGTTCTCTTCACCAATCTGCTCTCTCCTCTTTGCACCCTTTTTCTTCAGATCTGTGTCCAGTACTCAAGATGTGGCCTAACCATGGCCTTTTACAAAGGGATAATCACCTCCTTATCCCTGCTAGCAACATTTCTGTGTATCATTGACAAAACCCCACGAGCTGTCCTCGCAACATGTTTGCACTGCTCAGAGAATTTCATCTCTGACTGCTATATAATTATACAGCTAGGGCTTGAAGTACTGTCAATTTACTCATCAAATTTCCAGCAAAAGCTTATTATTTCAGTACTCACCTCTGAGGTCCATGATTAGGGTTTAAAATTCATAAAAAGTAAAAATAGAAGGTGAAGGATTAACTACATTAAATTAAATAAGAACATGTCTTGAGGAAGAAGTGCGCTGCTTTTCACCAGTTGTCATCTATAAAAGAAAACTATAAAAAGGACTAAGACAGAGTGCCAAAGCACTCTGGCCTTTTTCTTTTATAGACTATAACCGGGAGAAAAGCAGTGCATTTCTTCTTCCTCCTCAGGGCATGTTTTTATTTTAATGCAGTTAATCCTTCACCTTTACTTTTTCTTTTTATGAATTTAAAACCTAATCATGGATCTTAGAGGTGAGTACTGAAACAATAAGCTTTTTCTGGAAATTTGATGTCTGACTGCACAATTATCCCCTGGTTTTTTTTCATTCTCCCCTATCCTGAGTGTAGTACCACACAGTTGATAAGTTACTCTGGGGTTAATTCTACCCCCCTTGCATTTGTTAGTCTATCTATCCAATTTTCCTAATCTTGTTGCAGTAGCTCACCCAGCCAACCATTGTATCATCTGCAAACTTAGACATTAAGCTTTCATCAGTATAGTGATAGTAATAGTATTTGCCATATAGGGCAGGAAGCCACAGGCCTTTGCTGCACAGACAAAAAAAAAAAAAAAAAAAAAAACTAGATAAGGAAACAAATTATATGCTTCTCTCCTCCCACACGTAAGTATCTAGTTGATCTCTGTATTTATTCAAACTCAGCCTCCACTACCTGCAAGTGGAACTTGCTCCAGCAATCAATGACTCGAAAGCTTCCTACAACCTAATCTAAACCTCAAGCCCTGTAATTTAAATTTGACTCCTAGTTCTGGAATTATTTGTAACAGTGAGAGAATTCCACTTTCATTCATTTTACTAATCTTGTAAACTTCAATCACATCACTTCTGAGGTGCTTGGTTGCCATGCCCTGTTGCCCACATAATCAGTCTTTCCTCATACAGTCATCCTTCTGTCGATCTCGCCACTTGAGTTGCCCATCTTTGGACCTTTTCAAGAAGCTCACTGTCTTTTTTTCAGATGAGGTCTCCATACATGAACACAACATTCCAGTGTGGTCTAACACTTTCCTTATACAGTGGGATTACGGCCTCCCTGTCTCTACAGGATGTTTGATAAATCATTGATAGGACACCATAGGCTTTCTTGGCTACCTGTCCAGAAAACTTCATATCTGCCCATATTGTAACTCCCAGATCCCTTTCCTCCTCCACTGTTTGTAATTCAACTGCATCAATGTATAATTTATTTGTGGGTTGCTATTCATCTTGCATTTAGCAGCATTAAAACATAGCTGCCATTTCTCAGACCATCAAGGACACTGCTTGGCTCAGCCATTGACTGCCAATGTTTGTCAACTGCAAATTTTGACATTGTGCCTTCTAGCCCTTCTTCGGTGCCATATATGAAATTGAGAACCAGCAGTGGTCCAAGAACTGATCCTTGAGGGACCCCACTCCTGACATAACAGCAATTTAAACAATACCATTAATCACAACCCTCTACCTTTCAGCCACCCAACAATTCATCATAAAATCTTACATGTAATATGGTAAATTTTCTTTGATCAGCTGGTATTTTTGCACTAGCTTCTGATTTATTATCCTGGTTATGTCTGTGAGTGTACTCTGTCTGGATGATCATGCTGTGGTGATGTGCTGGATTGTTTCTAGGGCCAAATGACATCATCAACATGTGTCATCTGTCAATCCGGAGTCCTTAGCAGTGTATTTCCTATAGTTCCTGGCATTGAATGGCTAGCATGAGTCCTTCCATTCGTGAGCCAAGAATTGGAAACCATCTTATCAATGTAGTCTTGGTGGAGGTCATTGTAGTGTCTGCCATGGAGTGCCTTCTCTGCCCATCTTTCTATCTTTATTTCTTCTGTCTATGTAAGTGGGGTTTCCTTGTTAAGGTTGAGTGTTGTGTGCCATTTAAGTATCTTATGGCTTGGTTAATTGTGGTGTGGTTTCCTAGAAGTAATCGCACAGGTTCATAATCAGCTTCTCTTGTTTGATGAAGTCTGTCAGTCCCCACTCCTTTCCGGACTATGGTCAGTCTCTCAATAGCCAATGTAGGGTGATGTTGGCGACTCTTCTTCATCATCATCCTGGTAGATCTCATAATCTCTTTGAGCTCGGTGTTTGTCCAATGTATGATCCCTAAAGAGAATGTAAGCTTTGGAACTGCATGTTTATGGCTGTGGCCACATTCTCACCATTCAGTTTTGATTTTAGCAAGCTATTATTATTACAGTACAGATCATATCACTCATTCGGCCACATAGTTTATACACGTGACCAAGTTATTCATATCACAGATACACACCTTAACCTGCAATTAGTTTTTTAATTAATTTTATTAATTTGTTATTAAAATTTTGTAATAAAAATTTTTTTTTTTTTTTATAATCTCATATGGAGTGCACATTTATTACAATTAATTTGAACATTCTCATAAATATTCACTCACACACACCCGTCACAGCACTTTGTATTAGACTACAGATGCTTTTTTGTCGTTGCAGGTTAAATATGCCATTCTTTGTCATACATAGGGAATCCCATCGCAGGAAAGTACAGTGCCCCCATCCATGTGAAGCCCACCCTCACAATCCAATTAGGCTTGCTTGTCCCATGCTGTCATAAGTCATCACAGGCACCAGCAAAAGTCAGAGAACTGGCTGAGGGAGTGGGTTGGAAATTTAATCTAAGCACAGTGTTTGTCTAAGCCAGACAATATTCCTATTTTTTATTTTTAGTTTGGATCCACATTTCCCCCCAACCCAGGCTGGGCTGTAGCCTGCCCGTTTTGGCCACAGGTTACTATGGAACTGCTGGCAGCCACCAAAAGTGGAAGAGAATAAGGTGGGTAGTTGATTTTATTGATATCGTTGTGTTGCTTAGTTCCAGTTGCACTCCCTACAGTTATCTCTTGCTGGGGTTCTCATGTCATACTGAACCAGTGGTATCCACCAGAAGCTGCAATAGGTTGATATGCAACTGGAAGTAGCCACTACAAGTAGAAGAGAAGAGAACCATGTGAATGGACATAAAATTTGGACATAAGTCCAGATCTTGGTAAATTATTACCCCTCTCCGACAAATCTCAGCCAGGCCCCAAGGTTCTCTTGTGTTTTGGACCAGAAGAGGTTCCCACCTAATGTCTCTCTATGGATGGAACTTGCCAGTAACAGGTGTATGACATGGTGAAATGTATGTATATTGTTTCAGCAGCTCCTGGAACATTTTTTCATCTCCGCCTCGTTTCACTTTACCGATACAGTGCCTTGTCAAAGGCCAAGCAAAAGAAGTTGCGCGAAAAGTGCGAGCCGAGGAGCAGATCAAAGCCGGCCTCAGGTAGTAAACCAACTAGCAGGGGGGGAACATAGAATATACATAGTAACTAAGCAAGAACATTTAACTAATTAGTGTAGACAAACTTATAAGCAAGGAGTGAGATTGTCCAAACATGGACTATGAGCACAAGAGGTAAAGCATAATGGTAGAGCCCAATATTCGAGGACCATATAAATTAACAGTTCACATTCCCGGATAATGGGTACATACACCAATGCAAGGTAATGGACAGCAAAAGGGCCAGTTATCATAATTGTTAACAGGGTTCAGTATCATCTCAGAAGGGCATTATAAGATTTGTTGGCCTCAGTGTAGTTTATGCACTAAACTCTTAATATATAGCTACATAAATATTGACCTTGTACCTGTGGAACAAAACATGTCCCCCAGGCTTACATCTCATGCTTATATAGCTGAAAGTAACAGCTGATGCAATATTACATCATCTGTGTGTCAATCTTATGTGATGCAATCTGTAAGAAATATTGCCATATACTTACATTATTCGGAGGACAATTACAATTTTAAGGGGTGGTGCACTTTCTTTGAACACCAGTGTATTGAAAAGTTTGTTCTAACACCTAGCTCTTTCACGCTTAACTTCTGTTTGAGGACCGATGGTAATATTGAAAAATTAGTTGGAATCTGTCTCTTAATGCAATAGCAGAGACCTCTGTATATTACATATAAATCTAAGGGCATCGTGCCAGCGATAACTTGTAATGCCAGTGTACGGTTCTGCACTTTTAACAGACATTCCAAATAATTAGGGCAAGTGGGCACCATGAATACTGATAGTGCCCCAAAGTCGTGTTCAGTAATTCAGAATGTCACATTGTGGGGGGGGGGGGCTGTACCAAGATCATGTTTGTGTTGGGGTAACAGCTATTGCAGAATTTGTTTTTAGCACCTGACAGAGGATTTCCCTAAAAGTTCAAAAAACTGCCTAAGAATACTTAGCCACTGCTTTGGAGTATAGATCTTCGGTTTTGAATAGATGTTCATAGTTTCCAGGCAGTGGACAGGCAATTTTGGTAATAAAACTGCCTCTACGGTCATAGAGGGGACAGTCATACAAGATGTCGCTCCAGTCCTCATTTGCTCCACAGTTAAAGTGGAAGTCATCGTCTAATCCACAGGCAAACAGTTTAACCCTGAAAGAGCTGACATTAAAAAAATTTGTGTACTTTCCAGATGCATACAGGGTTGGTGATTCAGGGCATATCAGGTCAATGCTGGGAGTGAACCTTTTGTGTGCTGTTTCCAGTTTTCCTGCCACTTTTGGTGTAATTTCGTGGCTGTTTTAGTTTCCTTTCTTACTAGGTTGTCAAGGTGGAGTGTAATATCCATTAAGTTGGTATATGTCCTTTCAGGAAAACAGTTTTCATACAGCCATAGACACCTATGCAATCCCAGTGTTAATGGACAGTGACAATGGCAACAAAGAGCCACCTAAAGTCAGCTGTGGAGACACTGGCCACAGCCCAAAGAAGGAAGGGGATAGACAGGCCTCATTGAGCATCAGAAAGCAATAGAGAACCTAAAGGATTACTTCCAGAAAAACAGTGCCACTGAGCCAGGCCATCAGGAAGATAGACAAGTGGCATACCTCACTCAACCTAAGTAAAGAGATCCCTCCACCTAGACAAGAACGATGAGAGAAAGAAGGCACTCCAATGTAGACACTACCACAACCTCCATCAAGACCACAAAATGGCTTTTGATGCATGTCTCGTGAGTGGAATGCTCTTTCCCTAAATTGGAGTCCTGCTCGGCATTCAAGAACAGTCAACACCAGGGACTATAGAAAATACATCGCAAAGGAACCCGGAGTGACAGATGATAACAGTTGACGATGCCACATGCCCTTAGAAAAAATTCAGCACATCACTGCAGAATGCAGGGTGACCCAGACATGCACTCATAGACACAACCAGGATAATTCAGAAGCTACTGAGCAAATGCCAGTTGATCAAAGAAAGTACCGTATTGCAAGTACGAATCCAAGGCTGTACTGGAACCAGATCATAACAATAGATAAGAACCTCACAAAACAGACTGCATGACCCTTGTTGACAAGAAGGAAGCTACCTATCTGGTCATAGCAGGGCCTAGCATTGGTGACCTACAAGGAAACGATCAGGAAGTACACAGACTTAAAACAGGGGGAGGGGGGGAAGGGATGTGCCATGCAGAACAAGTAACAACCATTCCAATCACTGTCAACCATCGGTATGGTGCCAAACACCTTACAGGAAGCTAGCAGCAATAGGCCTCCCAGACCACAAGGAACCCCAGGAAGTCACAGTCCTGAACACCTGTAGGACGGCAAAGAATTGCTGGACATAACCACCTTGTGCTCTTGCTACCAGTACCTATCACAGGGTTGAACCTCTCCATTTGGGAAAAAAAATTATAATAATGTAGGCAACCTGTTAGTAGATTTTAGCCATAATATCGGTGCACCCTGTATGGACCTAGAACAAGAAAGCCAAGGGCACAAAAGAGATGACAGAATCTCAGGAATACAATAACCCACAACTATTGGCACAAATTCGGCTACATACACTGGCACGTAGTGGAAAAGTTCACCCAGATGATAAGGCACCAATCTCAGATTTTCGGACTCAATCATTTATCTGAGGACTTATCAAAGGTACCACAAATCCAGATTATAGACAGACCGCTTGGAAAGCAGAATATCATGGCTGAACAGCAAAAGGGATATAAACAGAGGATGCAAGGAGCAATTGACCATTAATGCTGCTGTTATGCAGCAAGCCTACAAGAAACACTGCAACTTGTACATAGCCTACATGACTACCACAAGGTTCACTACTCCACTATGTGCCTGATATGACAGGGAGAGACCTGCAAATATCTGGATGATGCAAGCTCGCCAGTTAGAATGCAATGAGATCAAAGCTGAATTGCGGATCATATATTGGACCAAAACCGAGCTAGTGATGATAAGCTGTTAACACCGCCCAAAGTTGGTTATCGAGAGACCATGATCCAGAAAGGAAAGAGACTGACTGACCTCATTGAACAAGAGTAGAAGATTATGAACCTGTGGCATTCCGAGGAAAGCACAGCACCAGTCTAAAAGCCATAAGAAAGATAGACAAATGGCACAACACAACCTCTACAAGGAGCTTCCACACAGACCGAAAATGGAGAAAGATGGGTGCTCTGTGGCAGACATTACAAACGACCTCTAAAGACTACGTAGATAAGATGGCTTCCAATGCATGGCTGAAATGGGAATATCTTCCCCGAAACATGGATTCATGCTCACCATCCAAGACCTCACAGAGAACACTTACGTGGAACTCCAGGAAGCCGTGATCTTGAACACCTGTAGGACAGTAAGTGTTTCTCAACCTACAGCCCCGTACTCGTTATCAATACCTGGTAAAAAGTAGAATCCGATAAAAACAAAAAAACATTTTTTAATAATATTTTATAATACTATTATCACTTATTCAACAGAATGAAAAGATAAGTTATACATTTTAACATCATTAGCCATGCATTATGGGCCAGATTCTTAAACATCACTCAAGAAGTTCTAGAGTACCACTTGTACATAGTGTTTGGTCCAAGATGGGTGCCCAAATTCACATAATGCTGAATGAACATAGGCGGTAGGCTTGAGAGCAAGTTATTCCTTAGGCTTTCTCCACACACATACTTTCACAGTTGGTTGAAGGAGTTGATCATGTATGCGAACAGCTGGACGGACTTCAGCCAGGTGCCACCTAGGAAGAATGACATTACTGTGCTATAAAGTGTGGAGTGGATGACCGAGAGAGAATTTCCACCAGAGGGTACCTCTATCCTACAATCTTCAGTAGAATGAGGATATTAGTCCTTATAAGTAGAATCCCCCAAGGGATCGATCCTATTGAAGTACAGAAGGATATTTTTGAAATGGAAAATAATTTTCCTGGGATCCAATTTACCCAATGAGGATCCAATATTCAATCCCTATAGTCATTTGATTTGATTCGTGGAGACAAAAGCCCATGCCACATGACCATTATTGTTGTGTTTTAGGTGCATCAGCAACTTGGTCATAACGTACCACATGTAATATGTCTAAATTGTGTGTGTGATCTGTGGTCAATGTCTTGGACCAGAAACCAGAGTTTCCTGGGGGGGGGGGAACCATGCTACTCTCCTTGGACCAGCTAATTCATTCACTTTGTCAAAAAGACCTATAAAAATTTCTCGCCTTGGTAATGGAATTCGAATTCAGGTCTTTTCCACCTAGTGTAGGAAGAACAGCAATTCCACCAACTATACTACCCATGAGGGTCACATAACCATACAGGGCTACTGGGATTAAACCTCAATGTACTGACTGATGAATGAAGGGCAGAAGTAGCTCCTGTTTGGTTCTATGGAGTAAACATCCAGAAAAGCTCAGTATGCAGGCCAAAGGTCAACTGGTCATCCCAAACCATCTTCTAGTTGAGGTGCTGTTGCACTCTGACAGTTTTGTTCACCTAGAGAGAGAGACTGGTGTATTCTTTGAACTTTTCTTTGTTAATGTGACTTTTCTGCCATTTCTAGGTGTGGGATCATTTTGAGGAATTTGCCCAGGGCCAAATGCATTTGTAGACTCCTTGGAGTAGAAAAACATTTTGAGGCTTTCTGCATAGGAAATGAAATCGCTATTTAGGAACATAAAGTGGTCGACTGCAGCAGCAAAGAGAAAGGAGATAGTATCCCACCCTGCAGGACACCCTTATTTATAATAATGCCCGTGTGGGGGTGCACAGTTGATATAATCCCACACTGGGTGGGAAAGGCTTCAATGAAGTGAAGAATTTTTAAGGACTTTTTTCCCGCAACGTGGCTGAGTTAGACTGTTTCGGGCAAAGACAGCATAGTTTTTTCCCCCGGAAATTTGGGTGTTTCGCTAGAAAACAGGCAAACTGATCACAGCATAAATTTACAAATGGTGGGAACACAATAATTTATTGCACATTAAGTAAGAGAGATACCATTTACTTATTAATACCATGTGAAAGAGAAAACATGAAAGTTTCCCAGTTGTTACTCCGTTTCCAATTTTGTTGTGAACTGCAAGGACCGACAGAAGAACATGGCGACTTCTTTAATTGCGTAGTGTTTGGCGATGAGGCCACATTTCACACCAACGGGAAGGTCAACCGACACAATTGTCGAAGCTGGGGCACCCAGCAACCTGAAATGATAATTGAATATGAGCGTGATTCGCCGAAGGTGAATATTTTCTGCACCTTGTCACGCCGAAAACTGTACGGACCTTTCTTCTTTGGCAAGGGCACTGTAACTGGGCTATACTAATAAATTTTCTGTTTATACTCCGGGGCGACCAAACGGTCAGAGGAGTTCACAGGATAGATAGAATACAAGAAACAGCACCGTATTCAGTAGTCACGGGCTTGAACCCCGGTCACTCAAGGCACGTGTACTTATGCACCCGCGCGCCTAACCACTAGGCTACGGCGGCCCTAATACCTGGATATGCTTCAGCGATGGTTGATGCCTGAAGTTCAGGAATATAGTGATGACTTTATTTACCAGAAAGACAGGCCCCCCTTTCCACTATAGCCTTAGTTGCTAATGTGCCAATAAAATCAAATCCAAACCAAACCTCCCCACTTCCATAATGATGTACAGGCCTACCTTAACACACCGAGCTACACAAGCGCTAGATCAGACGTGCTGGAGAAAGGGACGACTGTTTCTTGAAATGGCCGCCGAGATCACCGGACTTAATTTTTTTTTTTTTTTTTCTGTTTATATTCCGGGACGGCCAAACGGTCAGAGGAGTTCACAAGATAGACAGAATACAAGAAACAGCACCGTATTCAGCAGTCACGGGCTTGAACCCCGGTCACTCAAGGCATGTATACTTATGCACCCGCACGCCTGACCACTAGGCTACGGCGGCACTGTGTGATTTCTTCTTGTGGGGCTACATAAAGCATCATGTTTATGTACCACCTTTGCCACATGATGTCAAGGAACTAAAGCGGAGAATTGAAAAAGCTGCCACTACGGTCACACGGGATATGCTGGACACGGTATATCAAGAGTTCGATTAGCGTGTGGACATTTTCCGTGTCACATGTGATTCTCACATCGAATCGCTGTGATATAAAAAAACCTGACATTTTTTCTTTCACAAGGTGTGTATATGACACTGATATCTGTCCGAGTCATTGTGCAATAAATCACGAAAGTGTTCCCACCATTTATAAACACCCTGTATATGATGTATTATGATTTAAGTCGCTACTACATGATTTGTTTATGATAATACTATAGGAGGTCTTGTCATCTGTAACACTAATTTGATTGTTGGTCAGTGATGTTCTGAGGACACTGGAAAGCGGGGAAGTTATGTGGAAATGATTCTGGGAGGTTTTGAGAAGATCATTAACTGAGAGCCTTATGCAGCTTGGCTATATAAAGTTAGTTTTAAATATAAAATCATATTATAATAGCCTATACTACGTCATTTCTTACAAACTTGCCCACTCGTATATCCTCATTCTTAAATTTTAAAAGCAAGCAACTAACTTGGTGCACAATATGTAGACCATATTATTATTATTATTATTATTATTATTATTAGCCATATGGTACAAGGAAGCCTGAGGCTTATGCTGCACCAGCCAAAAAAAAAAAATTCCCGAGTTACCCCCTGAGAAAGAAAAAAGAGAGAGGAGGAGAGAGGGAGAGAGAAGTACAAAGGAATCACCAAGAAAGAGAAGAATGATGATATCCAGCTCAGGACCCTGGGTTTGCCAAGCCCATACTCACCAGATGTGAGCCCCCGGGGTTTGCAGAAGCTGTTAGATGATATCCATGAAACCTCTGTGGACGTGAACGATTTAGTCGTTTCTCTGTTTATAATAATAAGTTGTTCTGAGTTACATGCAGTTCGGAAAGATTCTTTAAATCTTTATTTATTTGTCCTACCATACTAAAAGTGTTACAATGATGAGTGACAAATTCCCTTCACCGCAGTACAGTAAATATTTTTGTGGTTGCCGAAGATCACGTGGAGGCACTCTGGCATGGGGCCCCAGAATTTAGTTTTGCCACTGTGAAAATGAATCCGCGAACTGTTGGTTTTAATTACATCATGCAGGTTGTCCAGGGTAAAACTATTATTTTTAGGCCACCCGAATAATTAAATTCATCTGCCATGCTGTGTGTCTTATGTCTGTTAATTGCCTGTGTTCTATGATCGATTTGTCTGTTTTTGCTGGACGAAAAACTTCAGTTTCTGGGGAAAAAGCCTTGCTATCTACTCCTGAGATAAACTAACTCAGCCACAGAGTGAAAAAAGCCCGGTTGTCCAGGGTATGAGGTATGAGGTATATTGAGGGTCTAGCGGCTCCTGGGATTTCTCCCATCTCCGCGAATGTTCTATGTATCGGTGACAGTACCCTGTCAATTATGGAAAAAACCCAAATTTATGGAACATCATAGTTGGTGGAAGCATTGGAGGGTATGCTGTGATGGGGCATGTTTGGTTGCAATGGCCGATACTCAGACACTACACAAATAATTGAAAGACATTATTTGGCCATCATGATTAAGATGGAGGTTCACACTGGTTGTGTGTGTGGGATACGTGTAGCCCACAGGTCTTCTTTTTGTGCGATCTATAGAGTATTTAACCCACAAGCTAAACTGCTGTCCATTTTTGAATTTTGACAGAACTTAAAATACAAAAACATAAGAGAAACAAGAAAGAAGGATCTGTTCAATCAAGCGTTGCACCTACACCGATGAGCCAAAACATTATGACCAGCGAGTCGTTATCCAAATCGAAGTTAAGGGGAAGTCTTGTCTGACTAATTTGATTGGATACTATGCTGTAGTCACAAAGGAACTGGATGCAAAGAATAACTTTGATATCATATATTTGGATCTTAGAAAAGCCTTTGATACTGTTGCACATGGAAGACTGCTGCACAAATTGGAGCAGTGTGGCATTGGAGGCAAATTGCTGCTATGGATAAAGGGATGGTTGAGTGGGAGAAGACAGAAGGGACACTGCTCTTTGTGGACTAATGCTATTAGTGGAGTCCCTCAGGATTCAGTGTTGGGTCCATTGTTGTTTTCTGTATTTATAACATATTGATGATGGTATATCAGGCTTAATGTCCAAGTTTTCAGACGATACGAAGGTTGGCAGGGTTGTTATTGACACTAATGACAGTACACTGCTGCAACATGGTCTAGAAAATTTGAGCAGGTGGGCTGAGAGATGGCAAATGAAGTTTAACATTGACAAATGTAAAGTAGTACATATGGGAGGCAGTAATCCCACAGTAACGTATCAACTCTGTGGTACCACACTGACAGTGGTCGAGAATGAAAATACCTGGGGGTAATTGTACAGGCAGATATGAAGTTTTCTGAGCAGTGCAGACGGTCTGCAAGAGTAGCTCATGGTGTCTTGTCAATGAAATGCAGGAATTTTTCTAGCAGAGATAAGGAGGTGATTATTCCCTTGTATAAGGCAATGGTCAGGCCACACCTTGAGTACTGTATACAGGTCTGGACGCCTCATTTTAAGAAGGATGTAGAGCTGTTGGAACGAGTACAGAGAAGGGTAACAAGATTAGTGAATGGAACAAAGGGTTGCTCTTACGAAGAAAGGCTTAAGTTTTGCAAATTACACTGTCTGGAGACTAGGCACCGGCGAGGTGATCTGATTGTGGTGTATAAAGTCTTGAATGGTTTGAGCATGCTCAATGCTGATGGGATTCTTCCTCTTGCACAGAATAATCACCTGAGAGGGCATAAATTCAAATTGAGGAAAGACGGTTGTAGGATATTTGTGCGGAAGTTTGCCTTTAGCCAGTGGGTGGTTGATTGGTGGAACAAACTTCCATCTGTTGTTGTAGAAGTTGATGGCTTAAATAGATTCAAGGCAGAACTTGACAAACATTTGGAGCGAGGGGATGGGTGAAATAAGCGTGTTTTTTTTTTTTTTTTGGCTGACGCTATATAAGCTTGCTTTCTTGCATCATGTGCGCTTGCTAATGCTAACTGCAGGTGAACTACGCCGCGTGCGTAGATCGGGGTCGGTTTATAAAAAACACCTGATACTGAGCTCCGTTAATCAGTGTTACTCTTGTTCTTCAGATGCGAAAGGCAGCGGACTTAAGCGAGTTTGACAAAGGCCAAATTGTAATGGCCAGACGACTGGGTCAGAGCATATCCGAAACGGCATGGCTGGTGGGATGCTCACGGTCAGCCGTGGTTAGCACCTATCAAAAGTGGTCCGAGAAGGGGGAACCTACGAACCGCCGGCGAGGTACCAGACGACCATGGCTCATCAATGCTTGAGGTGAGCGAAGGATCTTCCAGATGGTACGAGGCAACGGAAGGGCGACTGTAGGGTAACTCGCCGGTAATTGGAATGCTGGTGACGGGAGTGATGTGTCACAACACACAATACATCGAACCCTGCTGAATATGGGGCTGCATAGCTGCAGGCCGCTCTGAGTGCCCATGCAAACTATGGTTCACCGGCGACAGTGGCTACAATGGGCACGCGAGCATCAAAACTGGACCTTGAGTGATTGGAGGAAGGTCGTCTGGTCCGAGGAATCACATTTCCTGTTGCACCATATGGACGGCCGGGTACGTGTACGTCTTTTACCTGGGGAAGTGATGGTGTCTGGATGCACCATGGGATGAAAACAAGCCGGTGGTGGCAGCGGTGTCATGCTTTGGGCAATGTTCTGCTAGGATTCCCTGAGTCCAGTCATCCATGTGCCGTGAACTCTGATGTCTACCACCTAGCTAAACATCATTAATGACCAGGTACACCCTTTCATGGCAACGGCCTTCCCTTCTGGTCGTGCCATCATTCAGCAGGATAATGCGCCATGCCACATCGCCCGGATTGTTCGAGACTGGTTCGCGGAACATGAGGAAGTCTTCTAGGTATTGCTCTGACCTCCAAATTCCTCAGATATCAATCCCATTGAGCATCTGTGGTTTGTGTAGGAATATCAACTCCGATCTGCGGTGTCTCACCCACTGACCTTACAGGAGTTAAAGGATCTGCTGGTTACGTGTTGGTACCAGATACCACAAGGCACATTTAGAAATCTTGTAGCGTCCATGCCTCTCCGGGTACGAGTTGTTTGGGCTGCACATGGAGGACCAACATCATATTAGGTAGGTGGTCATAATGTTTTGGCTCATCGGTGTATATCACAAGTGATACTTTTATTTTTTTTTCTTGAATGAATAAGCTGAAAATGAAAATATATTTTATTATGCTTACATGTTTCCTAATAGTAGTATTCTGTAGCAGATAATAGTTTATTTGTTTTCTATTTAGTCTCTTTAATATTATTATTATTATTATTAGCCATATGGTGCAAGGAAGCCTGAGGCCTATGTTGCACCAACCAAAACAAATTTCCAAGTTACCCTGAGAGAGAGAGAGAGAGAGAGAGAGAGAGAGAGAGAGAGGAATCACCAGGAAAGAGAAAAATTATGATATCCAGTGCAGGACCCTGGATGTGCCAAGCCCATACTCACCGGATGTGAGCCCCTGGGTTCTTAGAGATTAAAAGCAAGTTCAATTGCAGGTGCTAATTAGAAAGAGGAATGCTAATCAGAATATCTACAGAAAAATGTGGCAGAAAATATACATCTTGTGACATGGAGAGGAGTGACTTAGTAAAAAAAAAAAAGGAGAATTATTGTTTAATCAAATTTCTCTATTGAATAAGTCCAGATTTTAGGGAAACCACCTCATATGAATTCCAAAGCAGGATGATTCTGAGATCTGTACAAGGTTTGCTATAATTATATGAAGAAAATAACAGGAGCTATAGCAGAAACCTTTTTGAATGCTGAGGGAATATAATGCTAAGATCATTCCAATTTAAGAAATCTTGATCTTTTCTATAGATCTACTCAAGATTTTTTATTTGTGGGTGTGAGGGAGAGAGAAAGAGAGATCTAAAATAGGTTTTATTAGAATTTAAGGTCTCTTCCTTCATTGAGGTAGCTGGAGATCAGCCTTTATGAAACTAAAGGTGAATAAATTAAAAACATTGTCAGAAATATAAAAATATGCTACTCCTTGCTTCTTTGTAAGATTATTACTGACGTATGACTAAAATTTGGTAAATAAACAGAACCACAATGTTATATGTAATATGATCATATCTGTCTTCATTATAAATTTATGATGTACATGCAATATTTTATAAATGTATATAAACACATACACTAAATCTAGTATAGACCAAATAAACCAGAGAAGGACGTGCCGTTTATCACAAGCTACACTTATATCCCGGTGCCGAATTGGCTCAACAGAAAATTTATAAATTTTCTTACCAGCCACCCACCCTCCCTCCGCTCTCTAACACAATAAAAGATAAGTTATATAAATATATAATATGTAACTTCTCGGGCTGGAATTTAATGGTAAGGATCGTCCGCTCAAAAGTGGCCGTACTTTGTCATTCAATACCGGCCTAGGCTCTTACCAGCCATGTCCATCCTGATGTTATTATATTAATTTAATCACACCACTTTTTTTTTCCTATCTTACTTTGAGTGAATCCAGTGTTGACTGTCCGTTTCGATTCATTAAAAAACAAACACTTATATAAATATATATTATCCAAAACATTACTTATTTAAAATTACGTCGTTTGAATAGGTTAAGGTTTACTTTTTTTCTTTTTTCATTCCTCCTCTCCCTCTCTCTTCGCTTTCCTATGTTACTGAGAGGAAACCGTTATCATTCCATTGTTAAGGTTAAAATACAACACAAATCATTATTTCACAAAGCCTCAATGAAACAAATCCAAGAAATTTTACTAGATACCAACATTATCATCGTACTTATATGTTAAGGTAAACAAAATAACTGTACAGCTGACATAAAATCAGGTAAAATGTAACAATGTTACGTATAGTAAATGTAACAGTGCACTTTTTCTTCTATTTATTATTATTTTTTTTAAGTGCACGGTAGGAGTGCTCTTCAGGCGATTGGAGGTACTACACAATACTAGAATGGTGCTCCAGTAAATCTACATATAGGGCGTGATGGAAATCAAGCATAGGACATCCTATTTAAACACAGTGTCTGACCAAGGTATTTTTGCGCCCCGGGTAAAATATTTTTCGGCGCCCGCTTTACTAATGATTTATATATCTTATTCATGATTTGTAAAATTTGGCGCCCCCGGGCAAGGGTTCTTGCTTGCCCGTGCCTTAATCCGGCACTGTTTGAACATTGCAAGTCATTCCAGAAATTTCCAGTTGTAAGGAGAGGGAGAATCGTTTATCAAACTAAGCTGTACATTTCTGCATTCTGTGGTATATTTTAATTCAAGCAAAATTTCTTTGTATGGTGTTGTTTCCTCTGCCGTCTTGAAGAATGGTAGCACTGTATATCAGTTAATAACAGGATTTTTTTCCACACTTAGTGTACACAGAATTTTCTCGCAGTTAGTTTCCCTTATTGGCTCAGATTGTTTCGTATTTGGGGATGCGAGAAGGTCACTTCTCTTTATAGCACCATTAAACTTCTTGCTGCAGTTTACGTTGTGGGAAAGGTATGTGCGGGTGTGTTCGATCCTTCGCGTACGCTGGCATTGTTGCCATTTCATAACAAGGAAACTGTAATAAGGCTGTACAACCAAAAAAAAAAAAAAAACAATTCTTGGTTGTGCAGTCCTTATGTGGAAACACTTAGGAAATCCTTTATGTCATCATTAGATATCTAACGGTGGCGACGGTACATCTGAGGATGGAGGGGGGGGAATATATCATTATTATAATTATTAGCCATATGGTGCAAGGAAGCCTGAGATTTATGCTGCACCAGCCAAAAAAAATAATAATAATAAATTCTGAATTATTCTGTGAGAGAAAAAAAAACAAGAGTCAGAAGTAGAAAGGAATCACTAAGAAAGAGAAGAATGATGATATCCAGCTCAGGACCCTGGGTGTGCCAAGCCCATGCTCACCAAATGTGTATGTTTTGAGCATCGCAGAAATATAAGAAATTTTTTTGCGATTTTCATACAAAGGCCTTAAGCCTTTTTGTGAATCAAATGATAACAAAATGAGGAAAATAAAATCCAGATTTCATTTTTTACCTCCCCAGACATCTTCAGTTTCTTTAGAATCTTGTTTCTGTGAGCCTCTGATGACTGAATGTTTAACGTACTACTTTATTCCTGGAAAAATGAGATCCCATTTTAGTCATGCGCAAGGACAATTTTCTGTACATCATCCAAAACAGGATTTAGGCAATGATCTTGACATTTTCTTCCAAGTACTGCTATGTTTCTCCTTGGAAAATGAATAACTTCATTATAAAGCAGTGGTGAACATATACATCATGTATCAGCGGAGGGATCTGCTAATACATGATGTACAGGCAACACCCGTATAACACGGTACTTCTACAACACGGTTTCGCTCTAACATGGTTAGAGAATTTCGGTAAACCTCGCATAACAGGGTGTTTTTGAGCTTTTGTGCAAGGAAAACCCTGCTATTATACGTTGGATGTAATTTTTCAACGTTTCCACTCTTTTTGAATCCCCGCTTTTGACTCGCTAATCAAAAAAAAAAATTATCGAGAAATCCCTGTATTTTATTTTGTTGGAAAATTCCCATGTTACGTTCTGTGCTATTGAACTTGCAGTTGTTGAACTTGTGGAAAACTCTAGATTTCAAAGTTTTATTACTATTGGATAGCACGCCAGGCCGTCCAAAAGATTTTAGTCATTCAAACGTTTAAGTTATGTTTCTACCGGCACAGTTGTACTAGGTTAATACAACTTTTTTCATTCAGCCGTTAGACCAAGGCATTATATCCACATTTAAAACTCATTCCATCAGAAAATCGTTACAATGGATTTTGGAAAAAATTGATTCCTAATCTATTGAAGTAATGGAGGCATGGAAACATTTCTCAATTGTGGACTGTATCAGAATCATAGCATTATCGCTCAAGTAAAACCGTCAACGTTAAATGCGTGTGGGAAAATGTATGGCCAGAGTCAGTTCATTCAGGAAATATGGTCAAACGGGCAGAAAACGGAATCGGTGCGATAGTAGAACTTGCTACGTCGATGTTTTGATAATATGACTACTGAAGCCGTCGTGGGTAGCACAGTTGATAGAATCGCCCTCCTCCCCACACCGGGTGAAAAAGACCCGAGTTCGAATCCCGTCGATGAAGGGAGGAATTTTTATTGGTCTTTTTCACAACGTGACTGAGTTAGTCGGGCGAGGGTACCATGGTTTTTTCTCCCGGAAACTCGGGTTTTTCGTCTAGCAAAACAGAAAATCGACCTCAGGACACACGCAATTTATAGACAATGTACACAGAGTAACATGGCCTTAGTCGCCGATGCTCCTAAAAAAAATAAAAAAGATGTTTACTGAAGACGTTCAAGAATTACTGATAAAAAAAGAAGCCGGCATAGCGAATTTGGTGCAAATGGCATCGGAGGTAAAATCAAATCAATTCAGATGATGATATCGCAGATGAAAATTCTAAACTTCCAAATTTTACACTAAAAAGCATAGGGGAAGGCATAAAGTTAGCCGAACAATTAGAATATTATTTTTTGAATGAAAATTCTGGAATGCAAGGAGCCCAAACTTCAAAAGGAAGCTTCAAAAATGCTTAGTTCCATACGATGAAATTCACAAAGATTTATCAAGCAAAAGCAAACAAACCCAGATTACTGATTTTTTTAAAGAGAGCACAAGATACACGAAATCTAGAATGGTGTATTTTTGTTAGTTTTGTTAACATTTTATTAACGAAACAGTGTATTTTTGTTAACTTTTGGAATGTAAGCCCCCTTTTTTGTACTTTTTCTTAGTTCCGTATAACATGGTGTCGCACAACACGACATTTTACGGGAATCTAATAACCGTGTTATACGAGGGTTAACTGTATATGTTTTCGAAGAGGGGTCACTTCGCGAAGAGGCAGAGAATTTGAAATAATGCGTATTCTGGAAAGTAAGCACTATTAAATATTCTCTCTCTCTCTTCTTACGTATATGGTGGTGAACTTTGGAAAAGTTATTGCCGTGGTTTATATATATGGTGGTGAACTTTGGAAAAGTTCACCACCATATATATAAACCACGGCACATGATTTTGAAAGTAAGATTAAGCAATTATTTTTGGTACTAATCGTAAATTTCACGATTAAAAATGGATTGCTCATTTACAAGCAATAATTACTCAAATAATCATTACTCAATTACAAGGTTCATTGCTGCTGTTTAAGAAACTGGTGCGCATTGTTTTTGCCATTCACAAATTTTAAATATTTTATCGATTTTTACTTTTAAAACTAACACTTAGAGAAATAACACTTAGTAATAACTAAGGCTTTTAATTCTCTCTCGCTCTGCCCCCTATTCTCTTCCCTGCAACAGATAGCAAATAACATTCGCGTGACCATTATCATCCACCTGTTATGCATCGCAACATTTATATGACCTCTCCTTACGTACGTAATTTGTGAATAGGTTAGCTTTCAACTTGCTTTTCCTGCTGTGCACAATAAAAGTTGCTAGGAATTTAGGTGCGACGTAATCTCTATATTATTCGGCTTCATACTCAGATCGTTCTACGGCTTCGTTGAAAGCGCAATGCGGACGCAGTAACACATTTAATGTACGTACTAGGAATCCCGGTAGCAAAATTCTGGAAGTCAGAACTGATAAAATGCCCTGTCAATTCAAAATATTCGATGTTATTGTGGAAAATATATTTTATTTCAAAACGGATTTGTAAAAATTACTTAATATTTCAAATAGAAAATGCAAATACAAAATATTAATATAGCTAACAACCCATTACTGCTAACGATTGCAAATAAATCATAAGAAGGCGCGATGGTACACCGGAGTTAGAGTCCGTGACTGCTAAATACGTTGCTATTTCTTGTATGCGCTCTGACTGTGTGGTTTTCCCGGAGTATAAACAAAAAATTTATAAGACACAAAACTGGTTAATGCGTGTCAGGGACTGCGCATGGATTTGGTAGTAAATCCTCAAAAACCTGAAGCGTTTGAAGAGGAATATTTTCCAGTTTTAAGTGATATTTATAGTTCCCTTTTTCATTCAACGTACTAAATTTAGTAACGTGAAAAAATTCCACGCGAGTAACGGTGTAGTCAGACACCATGCATTTTAGGAAACTTGGGACGCTGCGCTGGCTAATTTTGATTAACATCTATAAAAGTTAAGGAAATATAAAAGCCCACACTCTTTTATAACATCTAGATCGACAATGACACCCTCTTTCAGAACTAATTAGAGATTACAAATTTCATTGCTCATAATTTAATGTTCTTAATTATTCTTCTTTTCTTTTTTGTATGAGGTTTATTAACTTTAGGATCAATGTGAGTGGTGTTTAATTTAAAATAAATATAAAACAGCGATATAATCGGTGATATATCAGTACAGAATTGACTTTCAAAACGGCGAACGTAAACAAATACAGTAATCACATGACTTACATGCCGTTTTCTTTTTTAGGCACTGCAATCTGCAATCTGCACTGTATGCAAACATCCGATCTCAATGTGCCATTAGCTCGAATGTTCCGTTATTTGGGGTGCCGTTATTACGACAGTCTACTGTATATACACTGACCTACCATTAATATTCTGCCGACCGGGCTAGCCGAGTGGGTAAAGTACCTACCCGGCAACCCAAAGGTCGCGGGTTCGATTCCCGCCTCGGGCTTGGATCAAAGTACTGCAAAAACCTTGGGAGGTGCAATATGGCCACAGAAGCCGATGCGCCAACAACTACCAAATCAAAAAAAAAAAAAAAAAAACCATTAATATTCGGACACCCCTCCGTTGATAGGTCACGTCCTGCCTAAGCGCCATGTGTCAGACACAACGATAGACATGCTTGTACGCCTTCGAGGAGACAGTAGTACTATGGTGAATGCAAGATACAGGGATCGACAGAGTTAACAGACTTCTAGAGAGGAATGGAAATAGGGTGCCACATAAAAAATCAGTCTGTACGTGACATTTCAATGGAACTGAAGATCTTTAGGTTGACAATTTGTGATGTGATCTGCAAATAGAAACGGACTGGTAAAAGTGAAGTTAAAGTATATTTGCTGTCTAACGGCACCAGGGTTCCCCCCATCTCCGCGTTGTATACATTGTTTGTGTGTCACAGTACACTGACAAGGCCAGAGATTTTAAAAAGGTGTAGTGTACCGTTGTTCTGGCCTTTTAGCCATTGGAACCCACCGCTACCACACTTTGCCACGGGAGGCAGGTCAGGTGGAACCATCACAAAACAACCCGGAAAATCTCGGGTCGTTTTGTGAAGCTGACGATCGTGACAAGAGAGCTCTGCAAAAATCGCCCATTTGGAATGCAAGTCGATGTTGTCGCAGCACACACACACACACACCTAATGAGATGTGGGACACATGTCAGCACCGGTACAGTGCGAAGGACGCCGCATGATGTGAATTATCATAATCATGCAGCCATCCACAAACCACTAACCATACTGACTAGTGCCAGATGCTGTCTAGTTTGATGTAAGCCACTTGTTCTTGGACTATAGAGCAATGGGAAGCTGTGCTTTAACGTGACGAGTCACGGTAAACGGTCTAGTAGGTACGGTGTGGAGAATGCCATGAGAAAGCTATATGCCAGACTGTATCCTTCCAGCAGTGAAGTTTGGTGGAGGTAGCATGATGGTCTGAGCTGATTTTCATGGTTTAGCCTGGGCTTTTGATTGTTTTGGACAAAACCATGAATGCAGAGGCCAGAGAATTTAAAAAGGTGTTGTGTACCGTTGTTCTTCTGACCTTTTAGCCATTAGAACCCAACGTTACCACGCTTTGCCACGGGGAGGCAGGTCAGGTTTGTCTATCTAGACATCCTGGGTAGCACAGTTGGTAGAATCGCAGTTCTCCCCGCACCAGGTGGAAAAGACCTGAGTTCGAGTCCCGTCGATGACGAGAGGAATCTTTATGCGCCTTTTTCACAGCGTGGCTGAGTTAGTCGGTCTCGGGTAAGGGTTGCATAGAATGCAAGTTGTTTTTTTCTCCCTGAAATCAGGATTTTTCGTCCAGAACACAAAATTGACCTCGAAACGCACGCAATTTCCAGACGAATACGTGGAGCAATATGGCCTTAGTCGCCGATGCTCATAAAACTATGCTGCTACGTCCTGAACAGTAATTAATTAAATAACAACATTAACTACATTATGGTAGCACATTGGGGAAGACCTATATCAGTAGGACAAACCATGTCATACTGCTCGCATTGTGATGGACTGGTTTGAGAATACGACGTCGAAAAGTTGGACTGGCCAGCCAAGGGTCCTAAGCTCAATCATATAGAGGACTTTTGGTATGAATTGGATCTTAGGGTGTGTGTGTGTGAGGAGAGACTGCTCAAAAAACGGGACTGAACTGGTCGCCAATCTGAAGGCCGAATGGCAGAAGATATCAGTGGATATTTACAAAAAAAATGATGGAGAGTGTTCCATGAAGACCAGAGGATGTGATAAAGGCTAAAGGTTTGACACAGTCTAATTAGCTTCCTGTAAATAAAGGTTATTTGTAGATATGTACACTGAGGGAACAGAAATAATTGAATACCTATCTAGTAACGGGTAAACCCACCTTTCGCCCGGATAAGGGCAGTCACACGGCGAGGCATTGTCCGCTAGTTCACAAAAGCATTTCACAGGTGTTTCCATCCATGCTTGCTGCACGTTGCTATCCATAATTCCGTCGCATTCCTCGGCGGAGTATCCAAAGCTCGAAAGGCCTTTTCTACAGCATACCAAAGATGCTCCACAGGGTTCATGTCCGGTGAACGGGGAGGCCATTCCATTGTAAAATCAGCGGAATGCTTGTCGAACCATATTCTAGTCACCACGGCTCTGTGGGGAGGTGCATTATCCTGCTGGAAGAGTCCATTGCCCTGTGGGTGCACGATGACCATGAAGGGATGCAGATGGTCTGCAAGGATGGACATGTAACCTGGACCGTTCAGAGATGCATCTAGACGTACCAGAGGTCCTAGCGTGTGCCAGTTGAAGACGCCCCAGACCATTACCGACCATCCACTTGCCTGAACAGTTCCTTGTTGACATGACGGGTGCATAGCTCGTGCGGTTTCCGCCAGATACGCACCCTCCCGTCCGCTCAAAAAAAAACTGGAAACGGAACTCATCGGACCAGGAAACCCGTCTCCAATCATCCGAGGTCCAGTGCCAGTATTCTTTTGCCCAGTTGAAGCGTAGAGTCCTGTGTCGTGATGTTAGCAATGGGACTCTGGTGGGTCGGCCCTCACATAACCGATTGCGGTTAATGATTGCCTGGTGGTCTTAGTAGAGACGTTTCTGGCACCTCCCTCGTTGAAGTCGGCAGTGATTTGTGCTACTGTCGCTCTCAGATTGACCGAAACAATACGAGACAGACGTCGATGGTCACGTTCATCCACCACCTTTCTCCGCCCACAGCGCTGTCAACGATGAAATGTTATTCCGGAAATCGCGTATTCCCGATACACTCTTGATACTGTCGAACGGGGACAGTGCAATTTCTGTACCACCTCCACGATAGAGAGACCCATGCGTCGGGCACCCACTATCGTCCCTCTTTCAAAGTCTGTTAACTCACGACATTTATCCATACTGGCATCCATACAATGAATGCGGTGTACAGTACCTATATACCTGCCAAGCGGTGGGTTCGTTCACTAGGGAGACGGGTGACAGCGTCATGTTGCCCAGAAACCAGGTATCCCATGAATTCTGTCCTTTCAGTGTATTTCTGACATTTCTGTATTTCTACGTGATTGCCTGATGGTCTACATGTGGTGAATTGCGAAATTGTAGTGTAGCTTCGTGTAGACTGTACAGAATACTCTTGCAAATCGTGTATGGCTTCCCAGAGGTTTTTATTAATCAAACAGCAAATCAAATTCCGTTTCTACCTACGTATGTGTCCTCTCTGCTGCTCACAACAGGGGGACACATATATAGATGTCAAAGTCCATGCTAATTAGAAGATGCCAACAAGTTGCCCATGCACATTAGAAACGATCCAAAAATCTGACCTACCCACAGGCAGATGAAAATATATTGCCAGAAAAAGAAAGGGTTATATCAAGAGATAAAGAAATTGAATCGCAGGAGTAGCTGTGTTCTCATTCATGAGAGAACATATGACTCTTAGAGTTAAATTTATATATAAATTACCGTATTGCAACTGGAACTGCTCTTGATTCTGAAAATAGCTGCCTAATTAATTTGGCAAATCAGCTAATGCGACCGGATACTTGACAGTGCCGATTAAATACGAGTAGGTTGCTATTTGCAGGAGAGGGAGCAACTCCCACTGTTTATGCGGGGAATAAACTAAAATGAAATGGACTTCACCTCAGAACAAAAATGTCATAAAAGTTTAATGTTTCCATAAACGGTACGTTATTTCTATCAATATAGTTGCTAACAGATTAAAACATATTACACGAAGATATGAACACGAAAATAAAACAATCGTCTGCGCATTACCAGAACCGTTAGAAAACAAACCAAAATCTAAATTACTCAAGATATTCTTTCCTTTTGGTTATGTGTATTGGCTTTATTACTCAGATGTGAGCTCATGGATATTCAATATGTGCACTATTCGTAGCACGGATTTCCACAATGGTATTCACTTTCCATTTACACACTGTCTAATATATACATAGGATAGAGAGGCCACTGCTGATGTGATGTAATGCACTTTTTAAACTGAGCAATGGCCTATAGCTTTGTGGAGTACACTTTACCTTTTGCATATAACCAAAGAAAAACCGAGTGGGGCACGGTCAGGCGATTTTGGCCAAGAAATGGGCCCCTCTCTATGCATCCAGCCGTCTGGCAACCAGGAATCAAGAAGCAGACATCACAAGACTAGCGAGGAGGACCCTATCCTGTTGGAATGAGTAGGTTGGCAGTCCTTTAATTGTAGTACCACAAACAGCTAAATTTCTGTGACGTTGAATCACAGGCATTCAATTGGCAACATCTCTCACAAAATTTGGCTGCAAGAAATTGCCTTCAAACTTCGATAATACAGAACCACTAAGTGTAAATCTGAATAATTCAGATATACACTTACTGAATAAGCTGCATCTGAAATCGCTATCATAGAGTAATTAACAATCGATTTTCCCTAACTAACAAGTAGACCATACTCAGGCTGCTCTTTGAGTTCCTCCATTTTTTTTTTTTTTTTTTTTTTTTTATTCTCTTCTTCACCGACCGTCCAGGCTATATTTTAAAATAGCAAAACTCAGATGCTAATCGCTGTAATCAAAATTAAATTATTTTCCCCATTTACACAACTCAGGATACAGAGTTACTCCAGCAAGCTCGCGCAGTTTGAGTAATAATACAACAATCAAAGGTCTGAATTTAAACCTTTAGAAGTGTTGTTCCTTCTCGTTCACAGTACTCAGGAAAGCACATACTGTAATATTAAAAGCTTTATACTATCAACCTGCTATTCAATATCCAGAATTTCGGAAGTGAGGGTTCAATGGTATCGCATTTTCTGCCAGGTATAAATTTAATTATCACATTCGTAATATTATTGTTCATGCCAAGGAACAGGCGCCTCCGTAGCCAGGTGGGAAGGAGCAACAGTGCGTAGCACACACTTCTTGATTAGACGGGGGTTCGAGCTCGTCACCACCAAATACGGAGAATTCGGAAAGGTCAGGGAATGACCACCGCATATCCCGGAGCAATATAGCCTTAGTTGCTAATGCTCCTAAATAACAAACTAACAATACCAAGGAACAAATTAACTTTGCAAAAAGTCAGACATATTGCTGTAGAGTCCCCAATGTTTTCCATTATTTTCACGTCTACAATTCTGTGTGGTCTGTAATTTGTCTCACCTCGAAACTCGCAATTCAAATCTGAAAAACTAAATCGAGTCTGTGCTGAAGAAATTCACAAATCATCTTATAATTCCTCCACAGTATCTTTTCTAGAACAACGTACTTGCCATTTTCTCTCTCTCTTTCCATCTCTGATAAACATTATTTAGATGTGTCAGTTGACCGAGCAAACACAACTCTTAAGAGGCATTTATGTTTTACTTGACGATTAACTTCACTTCAGGCTTCAAAGCTAAAAAGTCACTATACACGTTTATCATTTTATCATCTAATTTAGAGTTTTTTTATTTTTTTATTTTATTTCCAATAGCTTGTAAAGCTTGTGATCGCCAATAATTGATCCTGATTGCCATTGTGCCATAATGTCCACTTATTTATTTTTTATTATATATTTTTTTTTAAATTAAAGACTTTAATGATGTTAATGATTTTGCTAATAGAAGAAGCCAAAGAAAGAGTTTATCACAGAAATTTGCATTTAAAATATTAGCTTGTAGAATTTTATTGTTGGAATAAAATCTTTGAATTCTATTTGAATTATGTTTTTTTTTTTGAGCCCCTATTTTTTCCAAGCCTTCTTCTGGTCTACACTAAATTGGCCAACGTTTTGTTGTACATCTGCTGTTTATGAATAAACAGCAGATGCACATTTTAAAATTACACGCCTTCAAGGAAGACGTACATCGAAACCCCTGAATTATTATACTTTATTTATTATTTTAGTCATTATTTTACGTATGAACAACCGTAAAAAAACCATAAAGCATGAAGTGCAAACCAGAAGAAGTACACAAAACAAAATTCTGTACAAATGCGTAAAATCAAGCCCGCGAAACGGGAGGCTGATTATCTGACTGTAACCAACTTGTTACAAGCACTGCTGACCATAATAATAGTAACTCGGACTCGGTATACCGTCGAATACCGTGATGCGCGTTAAATGGATCCATTCCAAAGCAAATAGATAGTCTCATGTGTGCTGAAGCAGGACACAAGATTCAGTAAACCGAACATTGGTGTGCATTAGGCCGCCTAAGCGTTTATCGAGCTTCGGCGCCGTTCCGCATCACGAGCTCTCTCTCTCTCTCTCTCTCTCTCTCTCTCTCTCTCTCTCTCTCTCTCTCTCTGTTTGTCGTGCTCCTAACACCTAAAATCAACCGTTAATCTTCTCGTGTGGTATCTATCTTGTTACTTCCGGTCTCTGTGAGAACTAGCGTGACGTCACAGAGTTGAAAGAAAACCTGCTACCTGCCCAGGTGTTCTCAGTCTTCACTTGCAGAAGAGGCCGTGAGCCGACCGGTCAGTCTACATTAACGGTGGTGCGAAAGATGTTAGCAAAACTCACCTGTATGTGTTTTCTGTGTATGTTAGCTGTGTTGGTGTAATTCTTATGCCGTTTTTGTTCGAAAGACAATGAAGCTGCCACATTATCGAACGATACTTTGTACATTTTTGTGGTTATTCAGAATTCCAGCAACAGGTAAGTTCACTTTCTTTTGAACTGTCGCACTTTTCTGTTTCTGTACAGTAACAAAAGCGCGAAAGTACAATTTCGTTTTCTTCTGCGTCGTCATCAAATACTTAACCGACCAGTCTTACTTGCTGTGTGAAAGTGAATATAGTTGTAATTGATCTTTCTTGTATTTTTGCTCGTATTTCGTGAGTTCCTCCAACTGTTCACCAACTCATTTCCAATCGTCGAACCATTACTTTCCGTTTCGTTTCTGGAATTTCCTAAAAGTGTTGCTTCGAAGAAAACGAAATGAATAACATTAGCAATATTGAATCGTATTATTCATAAACTAAACTAAATGTAATGAACAAAAATTACTTCTCTAATATAATTTTGAAAATGCAAGTATGCGTAGAGATATCGCACATTACTCTATACAAATAAATTTTCCGTTTATGCCCCAGGACGGTTACAGAGGATCACAGGAGTTTACAAGACAGGGAACTTCAACACTGTTAAAGTATATTTTATGGTATCAAGTAAATTCGTATTAAATTTTGACTTCTTCATATCGCCGTTGTAGTGGGGGGTGACCTTATTTTTCTGCTTCCTACTCTAATCCTTAAAATAATCAAATAATGCTTAAAAGTATCACCAGTATTACAGTTTTCATTGTACAATTTCATCAGAGTTGTGAACATTGTGCAATGGGTGAATATGAACTATTTCGAAAACTTAATTCAGTGAAAAAAGCGAGTCTGGTTTTGCATTTTTCTTGTATTTCGTGTACTTCATGTATTTCATGGGACCATCACTTTCTTCGTTTCGGTTTCATAAAGTATAGCCATTCTGACTAATATGCATATCACAGGAAGTCGCAATAAATAATACAACGGCTTTTAAATGTGCATTGTTTCAATAGGATATCCGTTTACGTTATAATTCAAAGCCGATCTCATCACCTCTCCGGATGGATCGTGGAGCAACGGACGTTTCAGGCGACTGGCGTTGAATCTGACATTGACAAACGTGCGCACATGCGTTGTAATCTCTATATGATTATGTTTTTCTGTCCCTGAAGAGAAACGGCTTCCTTTAAAGAAACCAGCTTTCACCTTGATAAACGGAGTAGTACAGATAACAGCTTTCAGCTGCTAAGAACTGAGTGCGTAACGTTGTTGAATGCCTGACTTCTAAACACAAAAGAGATGTTAAATGAATTTTAGAAAAATTCGATTTGCAAATGTTTTTCCTAAAATATATTTCCTTAAAATTGCAGGATGGTGCAAGAAACAAAAATATGAAGCTTGTTGAAGAACGGTTGAACGATTGATATCGAATATCATTTGAAACTTTCACTGATTTGCTGATATATGTGATTTTTTAAAATGTGTGTATTGGGTGTCTAAAATGTGGGATCATTCACTGGCTAAATAGGCTACACTTTCCTCCCACTCCCCCATGATAAAAAATGTGGATTTTTGTATTGTTATATATAATGCTTAAAGCTGAATGATTGCCTCGTAACACCGCTTTTGTACCCCCCCTTCCCCTTCAAAAAATCCTGGGCCGCCACTGGTGGCAATAATAATAATAATAATTATTATTATTATTATTGCTCTTATATTATTTCTCCCTGATTGGGGGCTCCACCTCGTGACGGGTATTGCTACCAAGTACACAGGGTGGTTGTTGTTATGTCTAGTGTTACTATTTGTCGAGGAACTCTCTGACTATCCTATAGGTGTTCAGGATTGCGACTTTCTGGAGTTCCTTGTAGGTGTTCATTGGGAGACCTATTGAACACCTACAAGGAACACCTAGGTGTTCATTGGGAGACCTATTGCTGCTACGCTGTTATGTAGGGTCTTTGGCACCATACATATGGTTGACACGATGATCGGGATGGTCGTTACTTGTTGCATAGGTTCGTGTACTTCCTGATATTTTCCCTATGGGTTTTGTGCAGGTTGCCAGTGTTGGGTACCGCTATGTCAATCAGATAGGTAGCCTTTTCCTTCTTATCCACAAGAGTTATGTCCGGTATGTTGTGCGGGATTGTCCTATCCGTTATTCTGGCGCGGTCCCAGTACAGCTTGTGGGTTGGGGTCTGTAATACTGCCTGGGGTTCGTACTTGTAGTACGGTACACTTTCTTCAACCAACTGGTATTTCCTTGCTAGTTTCTGATGTATTATCCTTACTACCTGGTCGTGTCTATGAGTGTACTCAGTCTGGGTGATTACCTTGCATCCCGCGGTGATGTGTTGGATCGTTTCTGAGGCCAGGTGGCATCGTCGACATGTGTCATCGAACACTCCGGGCTCCTTGGCGATGTATTTTCTATAGTTCCTGGTGTTGATTACCTGGTCTTGGATGGCGAGCATGAATCCTTCAGTTTCGGGGAAGAGCGTCCCGCTCGTGAGCCATGCATTGGAAGCAATTTTATCTATGTTATCTTGATGGAGATCGTTGTAGTGTCTGCTTTGCCCATCTTTATAGCTTTGTTTGTACCTCCTGGTTGGGGAGGACTCCTCGCTTAGGTTGAGTCGGGTATACCGCTTGTCTATCTTCCTTATGGCCTACTGGAGAGCTGCTGTATGTTTCTGGAAGTAATCCTTCAGGTTAACCATCGCTGTCTTCTGTTCTTCAATGAGGTCTATCAGGCCCCTTCCTCCTTCTTTCCCGGCAACTGTCAGTCTCTCCACGGCAGATTTCGGGTGGTGTTGGCAGCTCTTGGTCATCATTGTCCTTGCCTTTCTCATGATATCCTCCAGCTCGGTGTTAGTTCAATCTCTGACCCCGAAGGAGTATGTTAACACTGGAACTGCATAGATGTTTATGGCTTTAACTATGTTCCCTCCGTTCAGCTTTGCTTTCAGCAGGCTTCTGAGTCTCTGATGGTATTTTTCGGTCAGGCAGGCCTTGATTTCCTTGTGCTGTAACTGCTGAGCCTGCATCATCCCCAGGTATTTGTAGGCCTCTTCTTCTGCAATGGCTTAGATCTCTTTACCAGTCTGCAGCTGGTAGTTTCGGTTGACTAATTTTCCCTGGTGCAATCCGTGGGTCTTGCATTTGTCTAGACCAAATTCCATCCTAATATCATTGCTGCATTATTAGGTGATCTGGAGTAGTTGCTGGAGGTGCTTCTTGGTCCCCGCGTAGAGCTTGATGTACATCAGGCGGGTGAGGGTTTTGAGGTTATATCCGTACTTTCTACTGTTGAGCATGTTGGATAGCGGGTTAAGTGCTAGACAGAACCACACTGGTTTCAAACTATTATATTTAGGCCACCCGAATAATTAAATTCATCTGCCGTGCTGTGTCTTAGGTCTGTTAATTGCGTGTGTTCTTTGGTCGATTTGTCTGTTTGCTGGACGAAAAATCCCATTTTCTGGGGAAAAACCTTGTTATCTACGCCTGAGTCCGACTAACTCACGATGGAGTGAAAAAAGTCCATTAAAGTTCCTCGCGTCATCGAAGGGATTCGAACACGGGCCTTTTCTACCTGGTGTAGGGAGAACGGTGACGATACCACTGTGCTAACCACTCAGACAACCACAATGGGCTCAGGGCATCTTCCTGAAAAATTCCCCTCGTGATGGGGATTAGCCTGGTTGTGATGTTTTCGACCTTAATGGTGGTACTCCATTTCGCCATCGTTTAGTAGTATTATTATTATTGCTCTTATATTATTTCTCCCTGATTGGAGAGATTTAACATAAAAAATGCGAGAAATATAGCACAGGGTAGTCGTTGTTATACCTGGTTATTATTATTGTTGTTGCTCTTATATTATTTCTCCCTGATTGGGGGTTAGTTACACCTCGTGACGGGTATTGCTACCAAGTACACTGAGTCCTTGTTGTTATGTCTGGTGCTACTTTTGGTCGAGGAACTCTCTCACTATCCTACAGGTGTTCAGGATTGCTACTTTCTGGAGTTACTTGTAGGTATTGCTGCTAGGCTGTTATGTAGGGTCTTTGGCACCATACCTGTGGATGTCACGATGATCGGGATGGTCGTTACTTGTTGCACATGCCACATCTCTTTGATCTCCTGTCTTAGGTTCGTGTACTTCCTGATTTTTTCCCCATGGGTTTTCTGCAGGTTGACCCTATGTCAATCAGATAGGTAGCCTTTTCCTTCTCGTCCACAAGGGTTATGTCCGGTCTGTTGTGCGGGACTGTCCTATCCGTTATTATGGCGCGGTCCCAGTAGAGCTTGTGGGTTGGGGTCTGTAGTACTGCCTGGGGTTCGTACTTGTAGTACGGTACACTTTCTTCGACCAACTGGTATTTCCTCGCTAGCTTCTGATATATTACCCTGGCTAACTGGTCGTGTCTATGAGTGTACTCAGTCTGAGTGATGACCTTGCATCCCGCAGTGATGTGTTGGATCGTTTCTGAGGCCAGGTGGCATCGTCGACATGTGTCATTGGACACTCCGGGTTCCTTATTATTATTATAAGACCAAGATACAAGAAACTCAGCGAAATACAGGCTAATTACCAGTGTCCCAAAGATGTACAAGATCCTGACCAGCTGCATAACCAAGAAGATATCAGGCCACTTGGAGAGCCAGAACATAATGGCTGAACTGCAGAAAGGATGTGTAAGAACCCCATCTTACAACTCCAGAAAAATAATAAATTTCTGTCTTTTGAAATTAATTATTTTTAAACAGAGAGGGTAAGCTAAGTGCTTTTGCATCTAAATCCGCACAGATAGTCATCTGAAGCAGATTGCTAATTAGTTATGCCAATATGAGCAAGTACAGAACAATTGGAAAGTGACAATGGATGGCAAGTTTGATTTCTAAAAATAATGGTTCGGAATGCAGGCAATGGCAGGAAAGATATGTTGGGGAAGCAATAAAATCACCGTCCCAAATTATCGGTTAATCGTGATATTTTCTTGAGTAGGGTAATGGACTGTGAACCTAGTAATGGAAGATAACCTAAGTTTCAGGTACATTCAATGAAACTGACTCTAGAATGCATTTGGGAAACAGAAGGAACAGAAAGTTCCAGAAGGAAGTAGCTCCGCAACCTCGGTGGAAAGGATGCCCAGCCATACACCACGGTTGAAACAAAGATTTGAGATGAAAGACGAATTAGCGTAGAGATGCTGGAAGAGAAGGTGATTGTATAGGTTAAGAAGAAGGCGGGAGAATGGAAACAAAAAACAGGAGCACGAGGAGAAAGGGGTGTCTTAGTAGAAAATTTTTGGTTTTGTGAATGTTTGAAAAATAGTGTTGTAACGTCGTGTCGGAAAGAATGGTCAAGCAGAAGTGCTTGTGTTTGATGTAAAGGTTGGAGAGTGAAGATAGTCGCTAAAATGAGAAGTGTGTCTGATGAATGACCTGCTGAATTCTCATGGAGCCCGAGCCTCATCATAATAAGAAAGTAAATGGATGCAGACCGTCGCCATCGATTCCTCTAAAGGAGAATCTAGGAAAGGAATGCCCGTAGAACCTGTAAGCCAAGCACAAGGAAGATGGCCACAGAGAAAAAACAGAAGTGGAGGATCAATCTACTGGTGGCTGCGAAAGAAAGAAAGGGCAAGGAAAAGTAAGTCCCCAATAATTGTAAAGGTTAATTGTTAGAATCCGCTGAGGACTGATAATTGTTAATTTTGTCGACGGATAGTTTGAGATGGGCCTAGAACACTAATTAATAGCAAGAATCTGGGTTAGGTGTGAAGAGAGAGAGAGAGAGAGAGATAGAGAGAGAGAGAGAGAGAGAGAGAGAGAGAAAATACTATATATCTCTGAAATAATGGCACTGTGTAGAATATATGTATCCCTAAATTGTATATGTTTGTGAAAAAGAAAAAAAAGGGGTATATATTTGATTGATAATTGGCTAGAGGAGCAGTATTTTGTAAGGGTAAAAGGATTGTTTTCAGAGTTGTATAGTCTGAGATTGTTAGAGGAAAGGTGTTGTGTGTACAAAAAGATTTGAAAGAAAATTTTAGATTAATTGGAAAAAATGTATGATGAATATGTATAAAGGAGATAGAAGGAAAGTTTTATTGTTCCTGTAGTTAACTTTAATTAAAAACAGTGTTGTACATTTTGCTGAAGGAAAGGGGTGATTATAACTTTTAACTAAATGGTATAATTAAAGATATATATGAAGAAAATGAAAAAAAAAGAGGTACAAGGAAGTTTTATTGATCCTGAAGTTAATCTTAATTAAGAGTAGATTGTACGATTTCAGAAGGAAAGTGGAGATATTTCTTAACATTAAATGAGATAATACTGTATGAATTTTGATATGGAAATAAACTTTTTTATGTTTAGAAATTTAAATAAGTGCTTCATTATTCTAAGAGAAATATACACAGTCCTCAAAAAAATTTTGCACTAAGTCCAAACCTATACAAGGGAAATAGATATATCCTCAGTTCCCAGAATCTTCTGTGACAGAAAGAATAAATATAGCAGTCAGGTAGCTTGTGAGCTTTGGAAGGGTGAGGAACCAGTTGTGCTTAAATCAAAAATAATGCGCAACTACCTAAATTGGGTTCCAAAGCACGGGGTATAACGACACTTAACCAGATAAATCAATAAAATAAATAGTAAGAAACCGCGGTTCTCACAGATACAATTAATCATAGATGCCGCAGTTATGGAGAAAGCCTATAAGAAGCACGGCAACCTGTACATGGCCTACATTGATTACCGCAGGGCCTTGGACACCCTGCCTCATAGCTAAAGATCTACAAAGTTAATCCGACAGTGACAACTTCCTAGAAGCAACCATGGAAAAATGGAGTACCAGCATCAAGGTCAAGAACATCAAAACCAGACCGATCACCATCAGCAGAGGAATCTTTCAAGGAGATGCCTTGAGTCCACTGTGATTCTGTCTAGCACTCAATCCGCTATCCACCATGGTGAACAACAGTAAGTATGGATATAACCTCAAAGAAGGAAGGAAAACCCTGTACACCCTCTCCCACTTAATGTACATGGATGACATCAAGCTCTACGCGGCAACCAAGAAGCAGCTCCAGCAACTACTCCGGATAACCGAAGAATTCAACAATGTTATCAGGATGGAATTTGGTCTAAAAAAATGCAAGACCCACGGATTGCATCAGGGGAAATTAGTGGGCCGAAACCACCAACTGAGGACTGACAAAGAGATCGAAGCCATGCCAGAGGGAGAGATCTACAAATACTGTACATGGGGATGATGCAGGCTCAGCAGTTAGAGTACAAAGAAATCGGGGCCTGCCTGACCGAAAAATACCATCAGAGAGACTCAAAAGCCTGCTCAAAGCAAAGCTGAACAGAGGGAATACAGTTAAAGCCATAAACACCACGCAGTCCTAGTGCTAACATACTCCTTAAGGATCATAAATTGGACTAACACCGAGCTGGAGGATATCACGAGAAAGACATGGATGACATCAAGGTTAAGCTCACTCTTGCAATTTTTGCCAACTAACAGGTTCCGTAACGCCATGTTACCAAAACATAGCTCAATAAAAATAATCTATTTCTTAATCTACATATTTGAGTCCATTTGCACAAAGGATGTCAGGACAGTGCCGTCCAGAAATACTAGTAAAGTTAGTGTCCGCTTAAATTTTATGGTGTGAATTTGAAAACCAATGAGGAATCGCCCATTTCTTAAAAGAGCTAAAGGCATTTTTTTATTAAAAATATCTGGCCTAAAACAATAAAAACAAATCAATGGCACAAAATTCGAAAATCAGTTTGGTGAAATTATTTACAAGGAATAAATTTATTGTCCCTATGATATAAAAACTCTACAATAAGTCCAAGTATCGAAAAAAATAAAAAATCAGGATGATTTAAAAATTACGAAAATGCTTTATGAAAGCAAGTTTGGGACCACCCAGGAATGATGGGAGCTTGGATTTGGAGCTTTACCTACCTTATAGTTGAACTGGCACTGTGCACCAATTTATTTCATGTAAACAATAACGCTAATGATCACAAGTTCAAAGAGAAATGACGCGCTTTCAATTAGTTTACTTCAGGTGGTTAATTTGTAAGGCGTTCCGCTCCACACAATTGATGTCCCAAAGGTGGTTAATTATGTGGATTACAAGACCGTAACTTCTCTTAACAGTAGCACAAAATGTCATTGTGATTTTTTATTTCCAAAAAAAGATAATGGCAACTGGACCGAAAAAGTGTTACACAGTGATACACTGATTTTGTATGCAACACGATGAGACCATTGTCACTACCGGTATACTCTTTACGAATGGTATCTCCATTCACAGTTGCTTCACGGAAACTGTGAGTAATCATCACAGTTGTTTCACTCTTTTAAAGCAATTCGAATTATTCTGTCACGTTTAAACGTTGTGTCACATAATTGATGTCGCATTAGTTGCAGTCTGCTTAACGGAAATATTAAAGCAAAAAAATCTCATCGGGTTTATTCATCTGGTCTACGCGTAAAAAGGAATAGAACATGTTTTCTGATGAGACAACAACTGGCAGGAACTTTCATATAAGTGCTAGACGATAATGTTTTCGCTCCGAAAACTCATGCATTTCCCCGATAACTTGTCCTCCCAAAACATTCAGGAATGAATTTATACAATAATTAAAATTATTAAAAATACGTTGAAAGCTATGTAAGTGGGGTCTTGACAGTACTATAAATTTACAGTTACCTTAATTGGCCTCCATAAACTAATTTAGGTTGGTAGGCTATTATCTGATAAGAGAACTTTAAGGTAAATTTTTGATATAGTTTATAACCAAATTTCAGTAAAATTTTACCTCATATAATACAGTGAAATTCAGTTGCAAGTGATTTCTCCAAGACGTGTGAACCATTTCGTTGTATCGAAATTTCGTCCTTAAAAATAATGCCCAGAATTATTTAAAATAACCATTTAAAAAAAAAGAGTTTGCTAAATGTGTGCTTGCACACCTAGATAACTGAAATCCAGGAGTTACTTATAATCCACGAGAGAGAGGTGTTTAAAATGTTTCAGGACGAAAATATTTAGGGGTTCTGAAACACTTTACTGTACTCAGGTAGGAATATTACCATGCACTGTAAACAGGTAGCAAGGCTTCCTCTCTATGATTTATAGGACTTATGAAAGTGGGAAGAAGGATGTCATTGCCTCTTTGTATAAGACGTTGAGACTACATTTAGAATATTATGTTCAGGTATGGAGACCGCATCCGAATAAAGATATATGACGTCTAGAATGGGTTCAAAGAAAGCCAACCGGATTGGTGAACGGCACTAGTCGATACTTAGGAAGTGTGGACCGCAAAGTATGGCAACGGGACATTTGTGGGAAGCTGATTAAGGTATAAAAGGCTAAAGGAGAATTAGTAAAACGTACGAAGATAGTAAATTTTCATTAGTAGCAAAGATAAGAACTTGGGGCTGCAGATATAGAATCTTAGGAGTAATAACAAGACGGGATCTCTTGAATTTTACCTTCGGACAGCGTGTTATATAACAGATTGGAATAAATTACCTGCCGGAGAGAGAGCCTTGTTCAATGGTATTTTCACACGCCAAGAGCACAGACATGCGGTATCATCAGAGACAGTTCTGTTGGGTTACAAGAACGTTTGCAACTCAGTAGTTCACTGAATGTTTTGTTACAGTTGTTGCGTTTCTTTTTGTGCCTTCGTAAAGATGAGACAAGTGTAGCATTATGTAATTAGTATTATGTTAGTATTATTATTAGTAGCGTAATTAATGACAATGTTAATTATCATTAGTGTAATTAGCAGTATTACATAATTAGTGTTAGAATTATGTAATATTAGAATAGCATAATGATGCAAGGAAGCGAGATTATCTGCGAAAAAAAGGGGAAAAAAAAAAAAACTTTCATTATTCCCATCGTCGAAAAAGTTAGATTAAGATTTTATAGCTGTGCACTTTGATTTTTGACTCATTCACCAGTGAAAATATTCTGTTGTTACGTCATTGTTTGATGTAGAGATTTCTTAGATGCATCCTCGTCCTGGCGGATAATACAGTGACTTCGATAATTGTTCTTCACACTGTTTGGAAAGAGCTATGATTCGAAGCTGTGAATTGAACTGGAGAAAATTTTACCGACTCTTTAATTAATTTTTTTACACCGTGATCGAATTGGGATCTCGGGCGATTGCACAATTTTTAATCCGGAAGCAGTCACCATAGAATACATTAGCTGCTGTAGCGGAGTGGTGAAACGCGAAGGTACACTATTATACGCGTTTGAAATGAACGTGATTCAAATCGTGACTGCTAAATAATGGTGCTGTTCTTGTATTCATTCTATCTCGCAAAATCAACTGACCCCAGGTGGCCATTCCGATGCATAAAAAATTATTTATTTATATATACCGACCCCTAATTGCTTTATTTTCTTTGCGCTTAATCTAGAAAACAAGGGATGCATTCTGATGCTTTACTTTAATATTTTTCATGTACGCGTACACGTGGTACGAATATTGATGCATATCTGCGTAATGAACCAGGGTTTTCTTTTTCTAAGGAACGTGATTTGATTAATGATACCAAGGTCTGCACTACAGCAGGTATTCTTTTAACCGAGTGAAAACTGCAAAACGGTAGTAAATAATACACCATAACAGCTCCACTTCAACTAAAATTTGTCATCTACCTAAATACAGCATTATGTTCAAAAAATTTTTCTTTCCTTGAAGTATCTACAAAAGGATGGTCGGTAGTGTAGAAGCAGTGGCCTGTGGAATGACAGGAATATTAATGCTAAGTAGGTTGCAAAGGAAAACTCATTTCTTAGAACCGAGTTCTGTCAAGGTCGGTTAGCAGGACTAACCGAATATCGTTCAGTTTCAGTTCTCCTTCCCATTGTCATCTGTCTTCGATATTATCACTGAATCAGTTCATTTATTATTATATATTTTATTTTATTTTTTCAGGTATGTGATTTACTTGAACACATGTTTGGGACATTTTGGGCGCTAATTTGCTATTTGAAGTTGTCAAAGAATATTTCTTGCCAACCTGCATGTCTAATCTGATTAAAGATTGGTTTTAAGTAAAATGGGAATCTTAGAGAAGAGCTTTATTCCTCTAGTGCTCAATAACACTGACGGAAGCAGAAATGGATATTACAGAGAAAGTCCCATTGGGAAGGGATCAGACAAAAGGCTGAATAATCAAATGTTATGAAAACTGCTTGCATGAAATTCAAATGTGAGACTATTTAAAGTTGAATGAATTGTGCTAAACTCTTAAACTTGGATTGCCCGAACTGATCTAATGCGTTCTGTATTGGATCGCGACTCACAAAAGGAAGATTCGAGAATTTCCCCACCGAGTCCCACAACAAGCGAATTACTACATAGCGAACTTGCTTGTTCTGGTGACCACTGAAGGACGTTGCTCACAGAACTCGGTACTGCAGTTATTTGCGTAAAGGAGGTCAGCGGCGAAGGACGATGTCTTTCTGTCGTAATCAGTGGTGTCCGCGATCGGAGAAAATGGAGCAGAGTGATAGGCAGTAGTAGTAGAGTAAAAATAATGACGCTTTCAGTTGTGGAACTCGTTACTGTGCGCCGAATCAAACAACGTGGACTGCTTTTACGAGTCATTGTAAGGCATGAATAGCAGGCAGTGAAAGATTATTAGTGTATCTGTGCTCGAATAAAAAAAAAAACGTGGGAATTAGGTTATCACTGCACATCGCCAGAACCTTCTTTAAGCGTGTTTGGAAGGATAGGTTCGAACTTGGCGATTTTTTGAACTGTTCTTTCTGGGATGACTCATCAATGCACAGTTGGTTGGTCTTATATGAAATTTATAAGTTCACCCATCGATAACTTTGGTTTTATACCTAGCAAAAGAGATAAAACGACCTTTACAGTATGTTGAATTTATGAAAACAATACACAACACATCATGGCATGATGTGTTGTGTACATTGTTTTTCAGTAATCCAAACCTTATCTTTTAGTTTAGCGGGCGAGAACACAGTTTTAAAATTGAATACCGAGGATCAGTTGAATTGACTGAAATAAATAGAAGCAAAAACTTTTCGCTGACTTTCAGAAATGAAAATGGAAAATCGTGATTTAGATGAAAGCATAAAAATATTCTACATAAAAAAGCATTAAAAATATTCTATATTCTTTATTATGTAAAAAATCTGCTTGTTTTTGGAACAGTTCCTAGAGTGAGATAGTTGTTGCTTTGGTTTTACTTTTTTTTTCTGTTGGTCCGATCGTTCAAAATCACTTTGTCATTACGTCTCTAACCAAGACATGACACAATGCTACTGAAAAGGAGATTTCTCTCTCTTTCTCAAAAGCTTCTTAGCAACGATGTAAAATCTGTTCACATACTTCGCCAGTCTTATCCTTATTAACATATCCGTGGTGCTTGTAAACTTTCATCCATTTGCTTTCGCTTTCCTAAAAACTTCTGTTTGAATTTAACGATTCGGGCAAAGGTAAAAGAAAGTAATCAAGAAAGAAAAACATTGATGTCTGAATATCATGTTAACTGGATCTATTTTCAGAATATTTCACAATTACCTACCATATTGGTATTTTATGACTCAAAAGATACGCCAAAGTACATTTTATTTAAAAGAAAATTATTTAATACTGATTCAATTTATAAGGGCGATTTCAAGTTTTCAGGGATTTGAAAGAGCAAAATTTTATATCTGAGTCACATTTCAATGTCAATAAACAGAATATGCATGAACCTTGAAAAATCCTTGCGAAATTGAAGAAATTTCTGTTTATGACCAAAAACACACATTATGGTGTTCTTATCCCCAGAGAAGTAACCCCAGAGAAACATACGAACTGTGTGATACTACACTTAAGGTGGTAGAAAATGAAAAAGACCTGGGAGTAATTGTGCAGTCAGATATGAAGTTTTCTGAGCAATGCAGACAGGCTGCCAGGGCAGGTCATGGGGTTTTGTCAATGATATATAGGAATTTTGATAGCAGGGAAAAGGAGGTGATTGTCCCTCTGCATAAGGCAATGGTCAGGCCACACCTTGGGAACTGCGTACAGGTCTGGAGGCCTCATTTTAGGAAGGATGTAGATTTACTTGAGCGTGTACAGAGAAGGGCAACAAGATTGGTGAGGGGAATGAAGGGATCCTCTTACCAAGAGAGGCTTAAGTTCTGCAAATTGCAGTGGCTGGAGACTAGGCACCTGCGCGGTGATCTGATTGAGGTGTATAAGGCCTTGAATGGGTTGAGCACGCTGAATTCTGATGGGAACCTTCCACTTGTTCAGATTACGAACCTAACGGGACATAAATTAAAATTAAGAAATTACAGATGTAGAATAGATGTGCGGAAAGTTGCCTTTAGACAGCGGGTGGTTAATTGCTGGAACAAACTTCCATCTGTCGTTGTGGAAGTTGATAGGTTGAATAAATTTAAGGAGGAACTGGACAGGCATTTGGAGAGAATGGTGTGATTTTTTTTTTTTTTTTGGCTGATGCTGCATAAGCTCATACACTTGCTTTCTTGCATCACATGCCACTACTACTACTATCCTCACAAAGAGAACAGCATACCGTTTTTATAAGTTCAATATTTCTAAATGTCATGCGAAATGCTCAGAAGAAACTGCAACGCGTATTTGCAGCCTGGAACTGCACTCTTGGCTTCATAAAAAAAAAAAACGTTTCCTAACCTAATGTAGGTGTACATTTAACATTATTACTTTAGAAAATAAAGGGCTTGGTTTCTCCCCCCTTCCCCAATACTCGAGTGAAAGAAACAATGTAAGCTTGCTGTTACGTGTTTGTTATGATAATAGTGCAGTATCTGAAAAAAATTGAAAGATATGTTTAGCTATATTTATATTATAATATTGGAAAGTTTCCCGTTTCTATAAATAATCTGTGATAATATTATTATTCTTTAATTTAAGGTTTCTTTTCCTTAAATTTACGAAATTTGCATTACGACTCCGAAGTATAATATATTCAGAGCTCATGATAATGATATGTAGTATCATTATCATAAGCTCTGAAAAAATAAGGTTGCTTATTTCTTTCCACTCTATATATATTCTTGGGAACGAACAGACCGTATACGTATTTCGTTTCGGCACACTCCAACGGCTTGCATCATGGTAGGAACTACGATTCGACTATGGTTTGACCTTGTTAGATCCGCGAGAGTTAATTCCGAGACCAAATAATGAAATTAACCGTAACTTCTCAGAACTATAAATAAAATTATGATTTGCATTATATAACAAACTTTCCTTTACTTTTCTGCTTTCCTGTACTATTCCGCTGATCTGGAAAATAAAATAGGAGTATCAACATGCGATGCAGGGTGTTAACTTTGTGGATTAAGTTCGCATCGCAGGTTTACTGAATTTATAACGGTATTATTGTTAAGAACGTTAATAAAGTTCGTCACATCACACATAGCATATCAGGGGTGGCCACTGATACTCAGTACTCTAACTAATGCTCGCTTTTCGGGGCTAAGCATTTGCTTTCAATTTTTAATTAGCACCAAGGCAGCTCACTTACTAAAAATGGATTTTTTTTTTTTTTTTTAAATTGGGCTTCTTTTGAAATTTTTATTTAATTAATTGTTTCTCTTTGTTGGAGCTTAGTGTACTTCGATTATCGAGTAGTTTGTCCTCTGCTTGCGTTTCTGGTGGTTTTCTTTCTTGGCCATAGGTGGCATTTTAGTAGTTTTTTTTTCTTGTTTGTTGCCGAGTTGCTTTTTTTTTTTGAATTGTCGTAGTAAGACGTTTGCTGTGAACTGTGTGAAAAGAAATTTGTGCGCAGATCTGTGAATATACTTTTGCATAATAGATTTGGAGTACGATGTAATTGGTTTTCTTCGTTATTTAAGAATCCTTTTCAGCGTATCTATTTGGAAAAAGGTTAGATTAGTTTAAATTTATACAAAGAAATATATTAATGTATAGCATTTGGTGCTGTTTTAATCGATAATCAGCGAGATGATATAAAATTAAACTGTAACATTTATTTAATTAAAAATTAATTAATATTATATAATTAATTTTGATTTGGTTTATTTATTTCATTTTCTTTCCCTTGAAACCGCTGTACTTTCTGTGCTGTTGATTGATTGATTAGGAGTTACGTTCTAATAGAAAGGCCTATAAAACTTCTATATTACAAGAAATTCAGTTACAACCGCACTAACTGCAACCCAGTTAGTGGGTTGCAGTTATCATACCTTGGAAAATATGCGGAGCCAGTCAGAGAGAACCACTGTATGTGGGAAAAAACTCCCATCTACCACAAATGTGATTTTTATAAGCTTTCATTTACTAGTTAATTCAGTTTAAAAACTAATTCCTGGATCTATGTTAATCTGTCGGCCTTGCTTCGTCACATTCTTCTTACTTGCAATATACAGTATTACTGTAATAAAAATTGTGTAAGCAAATCGTATGATGCTCCACCATTCACCCTATAGTGATTGCTGTAATTTATAAATAGCGTCATGATGCTTACAGTATTCAATTTTGATTAAATAAATAAAAAATCCGGCAGGAGTTGGTCGGTCTTAGGCCTCGAGGGTTCCTTTTGGAATAAATCCGAAGGAATTTGACACCTGTGCCGCTCTATGCTTCGGTACTCTGGTCAGGAGCCTCCTCTATTCAACTAAAGAGATTTCTTGGGGTTGAATATTGGCTCCTGAGATGGCTAAACAGGGAGATGGGCTACCCTTTCACCATCTCTAGGAGTGCTCTATGCAAACCTTAGCATGAAACCCTGGGAAACCATCATCAAAGAGAGGAATCTACACACCTTGGCACAACTTCTATGTGGCCAGAGGGATTCGCCTGACATCTTGGATGTTTCTACAAACCCTCGGATCTCAGAACGAACCCGGTGCAGTTAACACCATGTCTATAATCTTCTCTGCAAAACGCGCAATTCCTTAGGTCAGTGTTTCTGGCGAATACGTTAGGAATATATAACTCCGTGGCAATTGATGCCTCATCTTTCTGCAGCTTGAAGCGCTATAGACAGGACATAGTGAAATAACTCTATAAACATGAACAATAATGTGAAAAAGTGCATTATGTGAAAAGAATTCCCTGCCAAGGCTTCCCTGGATTCACCGTTGTGTTTTTGGTTATTTATTTATTTTTATTCTGTTGTGTATTTTCAATCTGTTTTGATTTCTTTGCAATCCAATCGACATAATCAACTGGAATTTGCATAATGTACACCCTTCTAGCCAAACCAGGCTGTTCCAGGGGTGCTCACTGATATGGAAATAAAATGATGTCAATAATAATAAAAAAATATATAGGGCAGTGAAATACCAGGGTATGTTCCAAACTCTCCAAGACTAACAAATAAAGTGCAACCAAACAGAGAGAGAGATCTTGTTATTCGTGACTTGTTGAACCCACAGTTTTGAGGGATTATCGATGGCGGAAATGCGTTGCTTCCAAAGAGAAAATTTGGGTAAAGAGTTCAATAATAAAACCACTTTAATTTAAAAAAAAAAAGAAAAAAAAAACTGTTTTTAAACTGAAGTGTGGAAAGTAGCCTACCATTTTTCTTTCTTTCTGTATTATAAGGAAGGTAAATACGATGCCTTCGGGGAGCTCCCTCTCCCTCGAAATAAAAAAGCGACCGCGTCAACCTGATAATTAGGAATGCGGTAGATGTGTTAAGAAAACTGGAATGGACGTTACAAGGTTGTGGGTTAACCGTTCCGACGAATTATTTACGAATATGGTATTCAGTAGTGCAAGAAAGAATGAGGGGGAACGGAGAGGGGGTCGGTGCTTTAAACCAACTCTTGTTAGAAGCTGAACAGTCAGGCCATCTACATTGTCTCGTGGGACTAATTGCCGTCAAAATGTGTACACCACCCGCATCATGAAAACAATGATACAATTCCGTGTTCAGATACTTATGAAGCAAACTCCCTCCGCATGTCAATTGAGTGTCGCTGATCATTCACCGTGCAACCCGAAAACAGACACACCTTGTAATTCGCGACCTATTGAACCCACAGTTCTGAGGGATTATCGATGGCGGAAATGCGTTGCATGAACAAATAGAAATGTGGAGCAAATCAGAGTCTGCGCGGCAGTATTTTGGGAACAGGAAACGAATTAGATTGTCAGTAGAAATGTATGGCGGGTGTGATTATTGGGTTGCTATTTAGTACTTCTTTATAAAATTGCCCAGCGATCAAAGACAATGACACCCACATCGTATGCGAACTTATTTTTCGAGAATATTGCTGTTGCCTTGCTAGACACACCTGACACTTAATTGTGCTGGATGGCAATTTGTGGTTTATTACACTAATTCTAATAGCACGACTTTTGCATTGCTGAACTACGATAACATCATGGCCAATGGAGTGGGAGGCAATTGTACTGAAGGTCTACACCGACCCTTTGTTTAATCTAAGTATTTCGGAAGATCTGTGGATTTCTATATGGGTGGAAGGCTGCACATGCTTGTTTAATTGATGCAATTGCATACAGACGATCTTAAACTAGTCTAAATTAATTCTTCCGGTTTGCTTTTCCGGCTTAGAACAAATTCAAATGTCTACTACGGCAAAAAATATTGAAATACATTTCTTGCCGATGTCGTATTGTCAAGCGTGTGCCTGCAGAATTCTTGGTTCGGGAGACATTGCTTTACATCTTGTACGGTACTTATGAACTGTAGGCTGCTTTGAAAAAGCTTGTTATCTTAAGAACCTGTTGACCCAGCTATGCTGACTGTTCTTCCTAGATAACACGCCAACTCTTGATGTCGTGTCTCTTTCCAGTAAAATAGTAGCATAAATTAAAAGGAATCTAGAACGACAGCTTTTTCCATTCTTCATTGGTCTCTGTGATGCGTTATTCATTTAATCGATAAAAGGTTTCTTGATAATCTATTTATACAATTGTTCTCAGGTTTCCTAATTAGCTGGTTTTTTTTTTTGTTTTTTTTTTAACACGGTATATTAGTTTACAGCAAGTGTTCTTTGGATCTCTTCCCTGTTAAGGTCATGTGATGCCTGTCTTAGTGTTATTATGCAAAAGCGTTTTAACTTTCCTGCTCTTGTTTATTATTTTAAGAATAATAAGATATAAAAAACAAGTATAATCTATAGCAAGCTATAATCTAATCATTATAAATTTTTGTTAGAGTGAAATTTAGGAAAATTGTCGAATAAGCCATAAAACTGAAAGGTTCTAAAGTGGAACAATATCTGGTCTTGCCTTTCATATTTTGTTTTCAACGGTATATCACTGAAATCATCCTTGTTAACAAGGATTTCATATATCGCTACCTAACCCTTAGCATTCTAAGGATTAGGTGGACAACCGTTGCATCATACATTTAAAAAAAAAAAAAAAACACGTGTTCTAACCTTGCTGCCGTTATACTACTCGAATCCTAGCCGTATGATGTAGTAATTATCAATATTGGTCTCTCAACCCTTTTCCCCCTCCCGTTTTTTCCTAAGCTGCGCACGTGGCATAGACCAGACCCCAGCTTGTCTGGCACGTTTCAAGTTTTCGAAATCTAGTTAGGCAGCATTCTGGCGAGTTTTCTGCATTTATTACTGTAAGGTGCATAGCAGCATGAGAGAAATGATTCCCTTTTACTGTTGATGTAAGATTTCAGACAGCCTCGTTGGTTCCGCGTCTTCTTTTTCATCCGCATGTTAATGATTTTTGTCATGTGCACTGCTCGGCGCAGCAAGCAACAGACAACCAACCCACTTCTCAGCACGCCTTGTTCAAACGGTTCTTACAGCAGGAAGTTAACGGCACGTGCTTCATAAAGCAGGTGACTGGATAATCGCCTCCAGCTAAGTGTTATCACCTACGCCCCTAAAAAAGAGGGAAAAGTTTTTGAGAACAGTTCAGAGATTTCCTTATGCATGCACATTGGTGTCGGATAAGAGAGCACATATGTCCACGAAATTTATACACTCCAATTTACGCTGCTTATCTTTGATTGTTGGACATATTAATCTTTGATTAATACGTCCAACAGAGGGGCACTGGCTTTTATAGAATATTCTTTACCCCATCTCGACCAGACTTCATGGTTTTTTTGAACAATGGCGCAAAGTTGTTGAAAGATGTGAGAAAATAAGCTGTGTTTTGGCGATTTATTTGTACATTCGAAATTACTTGTGTAGTCGCACCATTAGGAACAACTGACTGAATTATCTCCCTAGTTTATGAATAATAATTTATATAACTATATTAATCTCTCATATATCGCTAGCATTTATATGCTAGTGATATATGCTCCAGGACGACCGTATAAGGTCAGAGGAGTTCACAAGATAGAGAATGCAAAACAGTCGCCCTATTTAGCAGTCGCCTGAGCTGTTAAGCTCACGTGACTACTAAATAGGGTGACTTTTTTGTATTGAGATGTTTGTGTTGACAGGGGTTAACCCTGTCAACATAAACTCGTTTATTACTGGACCCTCTCTCTTGACAACAGCTACTACGGACATCTCAGAAACGGAAAAAAAAAAAAATCAAGCAATCAAGCTTGCTGTAAAGCACTTAATACCCTGCCAGTTGTCTGCTTAACATCGACAGTAAAATATTTAGCTGCATTTTAATTTTCTGAATTAGTGAATATTGTATGAGGCCATACGTACGCTGAAAGTACCAATGAGTTATTTTTTTCATACAGTGGCCTTGTTAAATGTGCATGAATCGCCACCGGCCTGTTTTCGTCCAACCGTGCAGTCTGCTGTTCACCTGCTTGCCGTCACATACGCACCTGTTCATCAGCATGGAGTCGGAACCTTTTGATTCATTAGGTTAGGCGACTTTTCCAAACCGCCCCTTGTCCAGGAACGATGCTCCCGTATCCACTACAGGCAGAGGTGTCAACGATGGTTGACACAATCCAGCAGACTCTTGTGGAGCGTCTGCTGGATTGTGTACTGGGAAACGTTTCTCTGTGCACCCTGGCTGTAGTCTGCCATTAATTAAAGGAGCGTGAACTGTCAATGTTGTCTCGGACAGCACGTGCTAATCGCCGTTAACCGTCAATCACCCGCATGTTGGGTGGTTGTGTATCCTTCTTCGAACCATTCCCACTACACCTTCACTACGGCGTCCCTCGAACAGCCGACAATGCCTATTTTTGCCGAGATGTTGTTCCCCGCCTTCCTCACTCCCCGTTCAAACTCCGTCAGGTTCTTCCCTTCATTTCACCTGGCTTCCTACTTATAAACTGAAAAGGCACTACCCCATGCCGAAATTGTATATGCTGTGCCGGTCAATGAAGTCACTCATTGGTGCTGTGGGATGCGTCCACTCGTAAAGACAGGAGTGTCAAAGTTTTGGCTCATGAGTGTAAAATCTTTTGAGAGATTGGAGAATACCAGATGTGTTTTATGAATTAAAAATCATTTTTGTTTAACTAAACGAAAGTCTAAATGTAAAATGCGTAGCTTTTTAACCAAATAAAAATCATTGTGATTCTGCTGTTTTGAACATTATCATGTTTAATCTTTAAAATTTGCGAATTTGCGAATGTCTTTTTTTTTTTTTTTTTTTTATCTTAAGGAAAATTATAGTTCAGTTTAGTACTGTACTGAAATAAGTAATGTGCTTTTGTGAATGCGCCGTCAACGGCATTACTTTGTTTCGACGTTTGTATAGCAAAATCATTAACGTTACAACTTTTTCAGGCCCGATGTTATCAAGCGCGAGAGTGCAATTAAGCATTTATGTCCTCTTCAACATCAGTTAAGGCAACATATGCAAAAATAACTGCTGCCACATCTAATGAGGTCTGCAAACCTGTCTGTAGATCTGCCGCCACAGTGAGCAAACCTGTTTCTGATTGCCAGTCTCAAATATCACACCAAAGATCAAAACAGAACAAACCGTCAGAAAATATTAAAGCATCTATATCTCAAGGTACTTTCTCCAAGCTTCCAGCCATACCTCATCAAACACAGAATGTAACTACTGCAGAAAAATCTCAGTTACTCAAACACAAGTATAATATCACAATTATTCCCACAAAAGACCGAATTTTTCTTTCTAGACTTGGACCCTCCACTAAATCTGAAGATCTTATCAACCTAATTAAAGAAGAATATGGTTTCGGAGTAGATATCCGTTCTCTGAAGACACGATGTCCCGCCTACTCATCTTTTATAATAACATGCCTTCCATCACAAACAGAAAAAGTGCTGAATCTAAGATCCCTTTTATCAGGGGCTCTAGTAAAACGCTTCACGGACAGACCATCAAGGGAGTCCAAAATATCCTCTCCACCGGCATAGCAATCAGATACCCTGCTATCTACACATACTACGTTCTCCTCTCGTCATAGAATCCCCAGATCCCAACTGTTCAGTGTTTACCTTCAGAATTGCAGGAGTATAATTAGCAACCTAAACCACTTCAGAGCAATCCAAGGCTCACATATTTACGACATTTACCTGCTCACTGAAACCTGGCTCTCCATTGATATTGATGATCAAGAGATTATAGATGGACAATATACAATCCATAGAAAGGACAGAGGATCTCGTGGAGGCGGAGTAGCTATTATACATTCTAACCATATACTCTGTGAAACTACATCAAATTTCACAAATATTGAATCAGTATACTGCCTTCTTCATCTTGGCAAGCTAAAGGTTTTAATAGTATTGCTTTATTTTCCACCTCCTATAACTAATATAGACCTCCAGTACTTAGAAAGCTCGCTGGAATCAATCTTCCCACTAATTCAATCTGCCGACATAGCAATGGTTTTGGGTGACTTTAACTGTCAAATGGCCAATTTAGGATCTTCTTCTCCATCACTGCAGACTAGGGCTCTCTTTAATATGCTTCACAGCTATGGTCTGGAACAAATTTGCAACTTTCCAACCAGAGAAAATGCCTACCTCGACCTAATATTTTCCTCTACTCATATAGATGTTCACACCGACAACCCCATATTTCACTCGGATCATTCACCAATTACTTTTGACATCACAGTGACTTCTCATAACTTCAAATGCAGCTCCCGTACTCCTCGATTCAATTTCAGAAAGGCTGACTGGCCTCTGCTCAACCTAGCTCTAAGAAACGTAGACAAGCAGCTCGCTGACGCTATGGATGACATCGATGTGCTCACCAACAACCTGATTAACTGTGTCCATTCAGTTATATCTGACATTGTTCCTCAATCCCATCTTACCGCACGCTCTACCTACCCGCACTGGTATAACAGTGAACTAATACGTAAAATTAAATCCAAAGAATTCTACAGAAACAAGTATAAGCAAACATGTGACAGTCAATACTATGAAATATTCAGCCAACTCCGCAAAGAAGTGAAAACTCTCATATTAAACTCCTACAACATGTATACAGAGTCAGTTCAGGATAGTCTGCTTACTCACAGAGATATCAAACCATTCTGGAATTTCATGAAGCATAAGAACATAACCAGTAGAAAGTTACAACTCCGAAACGCAGATGGAATTCTCTTATCTGACGAATTCAGTATTGCTCAAGAGTTTGCCAAACACTTTTCTAGAATTCAAACAAATGATACATTGAGATCTGCCTCATTTCCTGACTTCACACCTGTTAAAGATGATATCCTCATTAATCTCTTTATCACTGATGAAGATTTAAATTCGGCATTAAAAAGCACGAGAAATGACTATACTAGAGGCCCAGATGACATTCCAGGCTTATTTTGGAAAAGGACTGTCACTACATTGAAACCCCTCATACTGCGGATCTTCAACCTCTCTCTCAGGCTGGGGAAGTATCCTAAGCACTTTAAGCAGGTCAATATAGTTCCTATTTTCAAAAAAGGTGATAAAAATGACGTATGCGATTACAGACCCATAACCTTGCAAAACAGCCTGGCTAAACTCTTCGACACAGCAGTGCACAAACATCTCTTCGAATTCTTCAAGCCTTTTATCGATCAGAATCAACATGGTTTCTGCAGTGGCAAGTCAGTAGTCACAAATTTACTTCCTTTCTGGCAATACACCTCTGAAGCTCTTGATAACCACCTACAAGTTGATGCGGTCTACACAGATATATCCAAGGCATTTGATAAAGTCCCGCACGAACAACTTCTGGAAAAACTTAAGCTATATGGTATCCGTGACCCTTTGCTCTCATGGCTACGCAGCTATATTACGCATCGTTCCTTGAGCGTTATCATCGATCAAGTGAACTCAGACTGTTTTATACCACTAAGCGGAGTACCACAAGGCTCTCCCTTAGGTCCTCTTCTCTTCATTGTTTTCGTAAATGATCTTCCTTCTTTCATGTACACCTCCAATGTTCAAGTTGCTCTCTATGCAGATGATCTTAAGATCTACTCAGCAGTGAAGGAGACTACCGATTCTCAACAACTTCAATGTGCTCTCAATAAATTCTCTCTGTGGCTATCTCTGAATGGCTTGTCTGCTAACCCCTCGAAGTGCAAAGTTATCTCTTTCTCATCTTGCAGATCTCCACAACTAATGAATACGGAGTATAGTATTAACTCTGTGATCATCGAAAGGTGTGACCAAGTTAACGACTTAGGGATTCTCTTTTCCAGCAGTGCTAAATTCGATGCCCATGTCCTTAAAATCACCAGCAAAGCATTCAAAACACTGGGATTCATCAAACGGAACACATACAAGTTCAAAAACTACAGATATGCGGTTATCCTTTATAAAACTATTGTTCTGCCAATCCTTGAATTCAGTTCACCCATCTGGAATCCTCACACAAAGACTTTAACTAACAAAATTGAAGCAGTCCAAAAAAACTTTGTCCGTTACCTCACGTACCGCAATCCTCTATTCTATCACTCAGTGTATTATGAATCGCTGTGTGATTACTTTCATCTGAGGCCTCTGTGCACTAGAAGAGTTACTGCTGACATCGCCCTTCTAGCCAAAGTAATCACTGGAATTTACGAAGCATCTGATATCCTGAGTAAAATAAACTTCAATGCTCCTTGTAGACAAGTCAGGAACCATACACCGTTTCGCCTTGACTCTGCCAACACGGACTTTATGAAGTTCAGTCCACTGAACAGAATCAGCAAATCAGCAAACGACTCTCGCATTGACTTCTTTGACAACTCCCAATCACTGATGAACTCCATCCACAAGTTTGCCTCTTCACTTAAACTGCAAAGTGACTAGCTCACATCTAATTATTGTAGTTTATTATTATTTGTTATATTATTTTTCTGTTCTCTAACGGATTAATTATTACTTGTTTTACCGGTAACTTAACTTAATACAATCCTCTTTTGTACATATGCTTTTAATGTTTGAATCTATATCAATGTTTATCGTCCTATAGGATTTCACATTATTGTTATTATGTTTATTGATCTGATCTCAGATACACTGTTAATGGTTACCTGTTGTGTATCTTGTTATTAATAAAATAAAATAAAAAAATAAAATAAAATAAAATGTTTGAGTGGACCGGGGTTCAATACTGTGTGACTGCTAAATACAATTAACGATTGTATTAATTTTCAAACCCGTAACCTCTTCTGACCTAGTGGTCGTGGCGGAGCATGTTCTGGAATATATATGGATGATTAGGTCATGCCTTTTCAAAGCATTTGAGAAACACTCATGATTTTGACACTTCTGTATTCCGGGGTGACATAGGGCCTTACTTTGGGATATGCGGGCCCTAGGCAAAAGTGTTTTTAGAACCCCTGTAAAAAATTTTTATTATAAAATGATATTTAATGTTTTTGGATTAATAACAATAATAATGATAAGTGGATAGGTTTTGGTGACGTTTTGTGAAGTCATGGTATGGTGCCAAAGCGCATTCAAAAATTCAAAGTAATTCTTGCTTGAAACTGCTTTTTAAATTACTGCTATTATACTATTCTGCTCTAAGACGAGGTGGCTATTTGTTCAGTACTATACACTTGACGCGCGGGTGCATAAGTACACGTGCCTTGAGTGACCGGGGTTCAAGCCCGTGACTGCTGAATACGGTGCTATTTCTTGTATTCTGTCATCTTGCGAACTCCCCTGACCGTTTGGTCGTCCCGGAGTATAAACAGAAAATTTAATTTAATTTTAATTTATCTGATACAGATGAAAGTTTCTGGAAGGCGTTTTGTGCGGCTATAATCGCCGAGGAAGAACAGCTGGCGTCTCCTTATCCGTAGTTTTAAGGTTCTCGCAGCGGCAGAAGGCACTGTGGTAGAATTTTGTGTTTTTTGAATTGTAAATAAAAAAAATTTATTTTATGATTCGAGGGGACAGGGCCCCCATGATTTACGGGCCCTGGGCAATTGTCTTGTTTGCCCAGGGGTAAGTTAGGCCATGTGTGACAACTGCCCTGTTCTTAGGACTATACTGTTTAAAACTGGCACTTGGAACATAAGAGAATGGTAGAGCATTTTAAATTGGCCAGCCAGGTAAACAGATTTAAATCCTTTAGAAAAAGTATGGAACTACATTGGATGGAAAGTGAGAGCACAACAAGGGCATCAACGAAACCTGAATAAATTACGGGCTCAATTGTTTTCAGGATGACCTAATGCTGATATAATTATTTGAGAGGAGGTCTAGCTGAATCCTACCAACGAGAATTCGGTAGCTTTAATGAACAAGGATATTTTTTATTTCGTTATTCAGACTTTAAGGAACTGCAAATAATTGTGGATGCATAAAGAAATTAAGCGTGTATTTTTCCGACTTCGAATATTTAAAGCTTGGTAAACAACGATCTTGTTCTGGTTTAAAGTTTCAGTACTTTCATATAAACAAATTCGTGCATGGAATCACTGGCCTGTATACAAGAACAAAATGCCAGATATAATACCACGTGTAGTTGTGTTGTTATTTAATAGTGCTCCAGTTGTCACGAATAAGGTCCCTGTTAGGACCAATTATGACATGACCTTTTTTTACAAATTATACTCCTACAACAATGACCCACTTTATGGTTACATGGCTGAGCGAATTCAACATGCTTATCACGCAGATGAAAAAAAGTAATAAAAGGCACGAAGGTGCAGAATGCATCACTGACGTCTTAAATAAATACAAATCTGCTTGAGGAAAATTATTGGCAAGCATGAAATTTTCGTGATCCTCTTGGAAAAGAGGAAACGATGGAAGTTAAAAATGAGTAGTCATACATGGGGATGATGACAAGACACTAAAGTAACCATACAACTTATGCAAAGTTTTGCTATAATATAGCAATGTTCTCGGTTTTACAAGCGAATAATACTTGCATTTCCGGCCAAATTAATGACCACAACAGTATTATCAGTAGGACATCATAACAATCTAACGGATCATCCCAGTGTTTTTATTATTTTTATTAAAATCGGGTTATTTACATAACAGTGAGATGCATATTTCATGTTTTTTTTTTTTGAATAACTGTTCATAAATAATGGAACTGTAACAACATTATAAGAAGTGGGTCTGCCCTTTGAATTTTTGAACATGCAAATAACTTGCACAGCGAGTTATCACGATTTCGATTGTTTTCATTGTACTAAGTGCGGATTCAGATTTCATATTTGGAGAAGGATAACAGCACAGGAAATCGTTTTCTTCACTAAGCTTATTCCAAAACCATATTTTTGGAATAAGCTTGGGAAGGGAGATAATTATCCCAATCCACTCGGATCTTCTCTTATTTTGAACATTACTCTTAGAATACAAACTAACTTTGACATCTTGCTAGTCTGAATTTCCAAGAAAGTTTTAATTTAGAGAGGATAATTCTAAATTTCGACACAGTTATTATTAAAAATAACTAATACATGATATAAATGTATTTAAAAATAAGTCTTAGTGTTAGGGGATATTATAAGAAAACGAATTAAACTAGAGGTACACACCGTTATAGATTATGGGGGGGGGATAAAAACATTTGATATCATCAACATGAAAAATTAATTAATTTTATTGAACTAATTGCTGCTAAATTTCTGCTGACACTCAAAATTATATACACAGGAAACAGTTTTATTATTAACCACCACCCCTCCAAAAAAAAAAGATTATCCTTGTTTAGTGGAATAAACTCAGAAAATAAGGGTGCAACCTTTCACCAATTTTATTCAGTCTATTTATAGATAGCATCATCAAAAACACAATCCTAAAAAGTAACCATAGCATTCTACAAGAACACTTATTTGACGATGACCAAGCCATTGGAAAGTGACCGGGGTTCAAGCCCGTGACTGCTGAATACGGTGCTGTTTGTTGTATTCAATCTATCTTGCGAAATCCTCTGACCGTTTGGTCGTCCCGGAGTATAAACAGAAAATTTATTTATTTATTATAAGTACTGTAACTTAGAGGATATATTAAAACGAGAAGTTTTCAAAGTGGACAGTAACAAAGAAATATATTAATAGATAAAATGAAAACTGTGCATATTAAGAAAAAAAGTATCGGTAGAAAAATAGTATAAACAATAAAACTGCTGAATGACTGACAAATTTTAAATAATTAGGATGCTTCAAAGGTTATCTGGCGGAAAATATACGTAATTTGGTTAAAGCGATAGACATTCTGGAACAGTTAAGATCTTGTCACATTTTCTCGGTGCTTATTTTGAGCACTCGAATCGAATCCCGGGTCAGGTGGTTCGGGATAGTTTGTTAATAAATCTGGGTATTATGATGTGAGACAGATTCTGGATTTTTTTGTCTCAGTCGTAATTAATCATATCGGTCTTCCTGGAGGAAGACTGCTATGATTAATTATTATTATTAACTTCTGGAACAAGTCAAAATATTTGTCTTCATTTCAGCATGACCTAAACTTATATATATATATATATTTTTTTTTTTTTTTTTTCTGCTATAAGTTAACTCTTTGCCTTTCAGTTTAATATCCTTACTTGCGAGAAAACCCTCTTTTAAACGGTGTTGATATTAAGCAGGTTTTTCTTCATTTCAATTTATCCGAGTCAGACAGGTTCTTCTCATACAAAGCATAATAATATGGCATCTTTGTTGGATACGTGGAAAGAAAAGTGATAACTTTCCTAAATTGATCTGATCGATATGAAATTTTGTAAAATTGATATACAATAGTTATATTCTGTATGTATATTTGTTTCAAATAATAATAACATATTTTAAAATAAAAATCCTAAACTATAAGAAATGAAACAGTACGCGCAGAGTCCATCAAGCTAGACGGACCTATCAGCTGACCATCACCTGAGATTGAAACACTTAAGTGCTAATAAAAAAAAAATATATATGTAAAGTGAAAATGTATACAATATGTATACATGAAATCCAATCTTGGCAAAACCTCTACAGAAACAATGAATCGTTGGGCTGATACGAAATAAAATTAATTCTCCAATTCTTTATACAGTTCTCTTCCTTCAAATAGCTCCGAAACACTGACCTGGCAAGATACAATTAACTCCATTCTGGATTCTTTTTATCCTGCCGACTAACCAAACTGAATATATTCTGTGGTCAGTTTTTTTATTTTCCGTCTGATATAACGTGTTCCGACTCAGGAGATGGATTTATTTGGCCACACTGCAAATTAAAAGAAAAAAAAAAGTTGTCCCTTGAAAAAATCTGAACGCAAGTCTTTATTTTATTGCCAAGCCAAGCCGAACTGGAATTCGATAAACTGCATCCCTCGCACACCGTCCTCCCCACGTGGGGTGGGAAAAAACCCGTGTCAAATCCCATGATGCGAGGAAGTTTTATGGACTTTTTCATGACTGTATGAGTTTCAGGTGATGGTTGCATGGTTTTTCGACGAGCAAACATGTGACACAATAAATTGGAATCGTAATGTCATTTGCACTTATTGTAACTGTAATGTCGTTTGCACATTCAGCACTTACGCCTGCGCATTTACGTATGCGTGCACAATTAATGGCATGCACATGTCCATTTGCGTATGCGCATACGTAAATGGACATGCGCACGCGCATACGTAAATCACATGACGCACTCCAAATATTGCGAACTAAATGCACACGTAAATGCCGACCGGGCCAGCCTGGCAAACCAAAGGTCGCGGGTTCGAATCCCGCCTCGGGCTTGGATCAAAGTACTGCAAAAAAAAAAAAAAAAAAAACCTTGGGAGGTGCACTATGGCCACAGAAGCCGATGCGCCAACAACTACCAAAATAAAAAAAAAAAAAAAGCAATGGACATGGACATATGCAGGCACATACGAAACTGGATATGTGCACGCGCATACCAAAATGAACACGCGCACGCGCATACGTAAATGGACATGCGCACACGCATACCAAAATGAACATGCGCACGCGCATACGAAAATGGACACGCGCATACCAAAATGGACACGCGCACACCAAAATGGACACGCGCACGCGCATACGAAAATTGACATGCGCACGCGCATACGAAATTTGACATGCGTAAATGGACATGCGCAGGCGCATACGAAATTGGGCATGCGCACGCGCATACCAAAATGAACATGCGCAGCGCATACGCAATTGGACATGCGCATCTGCATGGATATGCACGTGTATAATCCATGGGGATATGCGCGCGCATATCTACTATTCATAAATGAAATTGGACATGCGTAGAACTACTATTCATATCACTATTCAAATGACTATTCATATCACTATTCAAATGACTATTCATATCACTATTCAGCGCATATCTTCTACTATTCATTTATGTGAAGGCAGGGCCGATCATAGAGTTCAGGAGACCCGGATGCAAGAAGTTTGATCCATCCGTCATTGTTGCCGCGGTTCAAGGCAAGGAGGATCAGAATCTAATAAATTCCAACCAAGGGTTGGAATTTGGGGCCTTTTCAATCGGGCACCCGTCGCAATGATAATTGGAAGACTTGCACCTTTTTTGTAATGAAAACAAAACAAGACGAATCGAACTGTTGGGCCTGACAACAGTAGATAACAACTTAGGACCCAAAAACATCAAAGGGTCTTCGCCCGATCCCAGTAGACTGCACCATCCTTAAACTCTTTGAGAAGACCATCCTCACTCAACATATTGACCACTGTTTCCATCAATAACACTTGCCATTTTCATTATCTCTGTTACCACCTACCTGCTTCACACTTCAATCGTGGAAAATGTTTTCAGAATCTGTGATATAATCTCTTCAGTGTGCTCAAAAATATTCTACAGGAATGACGGCTCGTAGTAGGGCACAATGGATTCTCACGATCATTTATAGTTTCAAGAGGGTTCCACAGGGTGTTATTCTGTCTGCAGCGCTTTTTGCAGCGGCTCTGTAACCTCTTGCGAAATTCTAGAACATTATTTTGACGATTTAAAGCTTTGTTTCGAGATGTATCAGTTCGAATCCCATCAGACTGAAGTAAATTTTAAAGTCCTCTTCAATCGGCTATATTTAGCCGATTTCATGCGTAGCGAATAGGTTTTTCCCATTATTCCGTATTTTTCTTCCCGTACAACATACAGATCGGTTCTTGAACACACTTATAGAAACGTAATGTACAGTAGGGTCTGAAATTACGTAAGGGTTAACTTTCTGGTACCCTGCTTAAGTGGTCTTCCCCATAGAAAACTATTATAAGGTACGACACTACGAAAACTCCTATAAACCATGTAAGTTTGCATATAAACTTTTTTTTAAATTGAATGTACTGTACACATCTTAAGTGAAGTACAGTCAGAACGAGTCAGTCCTCATAAGGGGGGAGGGGGCTGCATTTTCAGGACAGGCAACGTTTAGGCTTTGCGACAGACACATTATCGTTCCTATTAATCCATAAGGTGTCATGTAGTTCAATTACGGAATTCTTACGCTTCCGAACGTAAAGCCGATACTGTGAATGTGCTATGTCGATCTTTCTTTCTCATGCCTCGCCGACTGCCAACATAAAACGACAAGCGATAACTACGAGTCACGAACATAAGTATGAATCGAGGATTGAAACCCTACTGTACAAGGCACAATATGGTGTAGGCCGCTGACGAACCTAAAACGCAGCAATCTCTTAGTGTATATTACGAAGAGTACAGTGGCAAAACTACCATACCGTCCCCCTGATTCCTCGAGTTCGCCACCGTGAGAGGCGGGTCGAGGAAGCCGACAGCTGATTTGGTATCGTTGATCACTGGCGATCGTTCGGCAGTCTGGCAGGGTGTGGGGAGGCAGAATTTATAGTTTCGCCACTGATATAGCCATTACAAAGCGCCCGTAAATCAAGTGAAATACAGGAACAGAAAAATATTCCAGACAGCATGACCTGACTTTATTGAAACAGGACATTTACGTATCTCCTGGTATTAGAAAAGAAAATTATTAATTTATATTCTTGCGGTCATTGAATTATAGCGTGTTTTCTGCACGCAAGGTTTCAATAAAGAGACACGTGGCCTGATTGGATAGCACATGGATAGCCTCGCCTGATTACAAAACACGAGTCCTCTGAAATGTTTATTTATTAACTAGAGAACAGACTAATCCACGTGCTAATTTGGTTCTTGTTGGTACAGTATATCACTTACCATGGATGAGACACCGTGTCCCAAAAATGCTAGTCACGCATTAAAAGTTTTTTAATATTTTAGGAGCTTAATCTCACAGGCTTTCAATTTTCATATATTTTGTGGGTTATTACTCTCAAAATATAAAAATTATTAAATTTTAATTTTAACTGAAATTTTAATGTACTATTCGCATAGAATAGCGGACTATTCCGTTCTGTTCAGCAAGTCATTCGCATGTGATGGTTTTATCTGTCATAAGAAACCAATTTTGGTTAATCAAGGAATTGGCAATTTTTGAAATACTGTACTTCCAAACAAACTGCATTCCCTAAAACAAGGAGATGACAATACCACCGAAACTGAACTGACAGCTGTTTCGGTGGCCATCTCATCGGAAAGTGTGAAAACTTTCTATCATAGAAAAACGAGTTATGAGAAAACTAAACTGTTATAATAATAAAAATTATTATTAATAATAATAAATTATCGTCTTTCTCTCAGGCCAGAATAGTAACAAGGATGGAAAATTTACAGTGTTCTCACATGAATTTTTTTTTTTTCTGTTTGTACTCCGGGACGACCAAACGGTCAGAGGAGTTCACAAGATAAACAGAATACAAGAAACAGCACCGTATTCAGCAGTCACGGGCTTGAACCCCGGTCGCTCAAGGCACGTGTACTTATGCACCCGCGCGCCTGACCACTAGGCTACGGCGGCCTTTCTTTTTTTTGTCTTTTATTTGCCTGAAGCTCACTTTAGATTTTCGTAAAGGGAAAAATCTGGATGTAGTTTGAATCTGTAATTTCATTGATACTAATTCCCTACTTTCCTTTTCCTTTATGAAATAAAATTATACAAAGTAAATATCTTATTATATCATATTTTCGAAAGAATATGAACATGAAATTAAGTAAATGCATGGAGCAATCATATCATCATGCAGTTTAGGAATATACAGTGAGCATTACCATTGGTAATAAACGATAATCAAATCAATTTTTAATAACTTATCAATTTTTGAACTGAGTATTTTAAGTGAAAAGACCTTTAATCCCCATTTTGATTAAGTGTCTCTGTTTTTTAGGGTCCACTATGGAACCCAACCGTAGCCTATATATTTTTAGCAAATTGCGAGCAATGGGTCAAGGGCTTTTGTACCTTCTAGTATGTTCAATAAAACTAAAATTTATTACCAATACGTTGGCTGAGTGCATTTACACTTCATTTAAAGTACTGTACTTCAAAAACTTCCACTTAATGTACTTGAGTTATTCTTTAGTACATACATCCGAACCGTTATCGAGGAATAACTGTGAACCGTGGTTTTATCATCGAAGCAGAAGTCTTCTGAAATAAGGATTTTTCACACAGCCAATGGATGTTTTATTGAGTACGCAAAGAGTGTTGTGTATTGTCTTTAGCGTGTTTCATGTCGATTAACTGTGGCATCTTATTTGTGTGCCGCTTCCTTCCTATTGTTACATGGTCAGGTCAGGCAACTCTGTGGGTAGAGGGTGAATAAACCAAATTGTTTCCCTTCCTCCCCTGTACACACAGGGAGGGTCCCTCTTGGGTGGAACACAAACACTTCTCACGAATACGCGCACACACACACACGCACGCTGATACAAAATGTGTCATATTCTCCTGCAGAGTGGCCACAGTGACCTCTCACACTACGAATGACACCGTTCTAAGATAACGATTGTCTGCCGTGTCTGTATCTGAACTGCCGTGATTACTAACATTACTCTATGCGTGTGTGCACTGGGAGGGGGGGGGGGGAACTTAATATGTATTTTCAACGCACCTAACGATTGCAGAAGAAATCAAGGTCAATAATGGCCAGCTAAAAATTAGGACATTATTTTGCTATTGTTAGACTGATTTGGAAGCCCTTTTATTAAAAAAATGAAATTCCTACAATTGTTTTTTGACTACATAAAAACTTGTAATAATTTATACGCTTCACTGCATATGTGTGGATGTAAACAGGACCATCGCTTCCATTAGGCACGTTAGGCACTGAATAGAGGGACCACACAAAAAACAGACTCGAAAAAATATAATTAAAATAGAATTCAGCGATTTTATTCCAACAATAAAAGTCTGCAAACCAATTTTTAAACGAGTATTTCTCAGAAACGTTTTCTGCTAGAAAAATCATTAACGACGTCAACAAAGTTTTTATTACGAGTAAGTTTGTGTTGAAATAAGTGAGGAAATAACTTCGACGTCAAATGTATAGAAACGCCTTTGAATTTCTTTAAAAACAAAAAAAAAAAAAAAAAATAATAATAATAAATAAATAATAATATAAAGAGTACCAGGGCCTGTGAACATCAAAAGACGGCTCTGGATGAAAATGCTAATTTCAGATTAATAGTTCTCAACTGAATAGTATTGATTTTTGTAAACAGGCGCACATTTCGCATCGCCCTGATTTAATAAAGGATAATTTTGTCGATCAATTCTGCCCTGGAGAGATTGTGCAAGGCTCAAGGGGTAGAATTTTTTCAGCCTGGTCTGTGCTTGTTGACAGGAGAGGCTACTCCTACAGGGATGGGGTATACTTAAATAGAAAGGGTGCAAGAATATTTGCTGATGCTATCGAGGCAGTGTTAGGTGGGTCGGAAAACTGCTAGCTTGGGAGGATACACAGACTAAAAGGTTAACAGAGGCCGCAGGCAGAGGCAAAAGTAATTATTGCACCGCTTCTATTAGAATGAGCATCAGCATGGAAAGCAAGGCAATGGATATTTTCAGGAGTGTTGGCAGCCATAGTGGAACAAATAAATACATGGCTGTGTTAGGGTAACTAAGAGTAGAAACAGGTGCATGTATACTTGCATGTACACCAATGCTAGGAGTATAGTTAATAAATTTGATGAGCTTGAAGTGCTAGTCAAGATCAAGGCAGATATTGTTCGGATATCAGAGACGTGGTGTCACACAGATATAAGCAGTGCAGAATTGGAATTTGGGGAGTACAATGTGTACAGGAAGGATAGACAGGACAGGAAGGGAGGAGGGGTTATGTTGTTAGTTAAGAAACAGATAAAATCTAAGGAAGTGCATCCAATTGATGTCGGTGGACAGTGCAATGTTGAGTCTGTTTGGTGTGACATGAGCACTGGGAAAGGAAAAATGAGAGCAGGTGTGTGTTATAGCCCTAATGAATCTGATGAGTATAATGAGCAGAGAAATATAGTGGGCTAGTAAATCAGAATGTCTTATAATGGGGGATTTTAACTTTCCAGATATTGACTGGAACTTGTGGGTTTGTCACTCGCAGACTACCAAGACTTTTTTGGATTTATTGGATGACTGTTTTCTACAGAAGCATGTTCAAGAGGCAGCCAGAGGGAGTAATACTCTTGATATGATTATCAGCAGTGATTATTCATGCATTAAGAATTTGCAGGTAAAGGAACCACTGGGTGACAGTGATCACAATGTACTGATATGGGAATTACGAGACTTAAAGATGTAACTACCATCAAGGCTAAAGCGAACGGCTTTTGCTTTCGTAAAGGTCTCAGACAGTTTTTAAATTCTATACAGTGGAATCAACTGATGATGTTATCAACGTTGAATTCTAGATGGGAAGCCTTCAGGGACTTAATCTTGGAGGCTACTAGGCTTTTCATTCCAACTAAGAAATATTGTTCAAGGTTCAGGCCTAAATGGAAGTCAGATGAATTAGGAGGCTCGTGGCAGAGAAGAAAAATGTATGGGGTGCATATAAATTATCAGGTGACACAGAAGCTTAAGGCAGATATAAGCTTGTCTGTAATCAAGTCTGTCTTAATTTATGTAAACTCTAGAAGGAAAGGGATGAATCAGATTGGACCTTAACATAGATGGGTTGACTATAGATGATCGGGCTCAGGTAGCTGATAAACTGAATGAGTATTTTGCATCTACATTCACACAAATTATTATTATTATTTTAGGGCCACCCGCAATCTGTTACATATACATATATGTATTATGACTGTAAATTGCGTGTGTCTGTGGTCGATTTGCCTGTTTTGCTGGACGAGAAAACCTCAGTTTTAATAACATTTGCCCCCTCAGTTTCTGGGGGGGAAACCTTGCTGTCTACACCTGATACCGACTAACTCAGCCACGGAGTGAAAAAAGCCCATTCAAGTTCCTCGCATCATCGACGGGATTTGAACCCGGGGTTTTTCCACCCGGTGTGGGGAGGACGGTGACGATACCACTGTGCTACCCACGCAGTTTACATTCACACATGAGGAGTTATTCAATGAGGGAAATGTCAGAAGTTTATCAAATAACAGAGAGCTAAATTATTTTGTAATAACCGAGAGCAAAGCGGAGGAGAAATTGTTGAAATTAAACGTAAAAAAGGCATCTGGAGTGGACGGGATCTATCCAATTATATTAAAGGAGGCTACAAAAGAAGTAAGCAAACCCTTAGCCATAATAACGAGAGCTTCCTTGGACTCAGGGGAGCTCCCCATGGATTGGAGGAGGGCAAATGTATTACCAATTCACAAAGGGGTTAAAAAGGTGACACAAGTAACTATAGACCTGTTAGGTATAACTTGTGTTCAGGGAAAAATAATGGAGTCACTAGTTAAAGAAGAATTGCAGGATCATCTAGAGAAGATTGCAGTAATAGTTAAGACACAGCATGGGTTTGTTAAAGGGAGGTCTTGTCTGACCAATTTGATTGGATACTATGATGTGGCCACAAAGGAACTAATGTCAAAGAGAAATTTTGATATCATATACTTGGATTTCAGGAAAGCTTTTGATATTGTTGCACATGGAAGACTGCTGTACAAATTGGAGACGTATGGCATTAAGGGTAAATTGCTACAATGGATAAAGGAATGGTTGAGTGGGAGACGACAGAGAGTGGTAATTAATGGACACTGCTCTTCGTGGACTAATGTTATTATTGGAATTGCCCAGGGTTCCGTGCTGGGCCCATTGTTGTGTTGTGTTGTGTATTCATCAATGATATTGATGAAGGTATATCAAGATTAATGTCCAAGTTGCAGATGATACAAAGGTTGGCAGGGCTGTTAACGACAGTAAAGACAGTATGCTACTCCAACTGGATGTAGATAAGTTAGACAAATGGGCTGAGAAGTGGCAAGTGAAGTTTAACATTGACAAATGCAAAGTAGTGCATATGGGTAGCAATAACCCAAGAGAAACGTACCAACTGTGTGGTACTACACTCAGGGAAGTGGAAAGTGAAAGAAATCTGGGGGTAATTGTGCAGTTAAAAATGAAGTTCGCTGAACAGTGCAGGCGAGCTGCCGGAGCAGGTCATGGAGTCTTGTCAGTGATATATAAGAATTTTGCTAGCATGAACAGGGAGGTAATTATCCCGTTGTACAAGGCAGTGGTCAGGCCACACCTAGAGTACTGTGTACAGGTCTGAGGCCTCATTTTAGGAAGGATGTAGAGTTGCTAGAATGAGTACAAAGAAGGGCAACAAGGTTGGTGAGGGGGGAAACAAAGAGGTGCTCTTACCAAGAAAGGCTTAAGTTCTGCAAATGGCAACGCCTGGAGAGTAGGCACCTGCGAGGTGATCTGATTGAGGTGTATAAGGCGTTGAATGGGTTGAGCAAGCTGAATGCTGATGGAATTCTTCCTCTTGCTCAGATTAGGAATCTGAGGGGCATAGATTGAAATTGAGGAAAGACAGTTGTAGAATAGATGTGCGGAAATTTGCCTTTAGCCAGCGGGTGGTTGATTGGTGAAACAGACTTTCATCTTTTGTTGTGAAAGTTGATAGCTTAAATAAATTTAATGCTGAGCTTGACACATTTGGAACGAATGGAGGGGTGAAATGGGTTTTTTTTGTTTTTTTTTTGCTAATGCTGCATAAGCTTGCTTCCTTGCATCGTATGCCTCTACTAATGTAATGCTAACTTCCTAATCCTTTAATAAATCAGGGCGGAAAAACAAACTTTTTTTTTTCCCTTGGTATAATTATTTCTTGTAAATAGAATACAAATTAATTTCTTCAGCAAGTGGTTCATTCATTTTTGGGTGAGATATATAGGTTTATGTTCTTCAAGGTTCCTTAAATAAAATCTCAGTGTATAAAGATCAGTGTTGATTCTGGGAAGAGAATATTGGGAAAGCCGCCCTATTATTGTTGGTTTCACATCGGAAACTTAGGTTATATTGCTCCAGTCTCTGTCTGTGGGAGGCATGTTCACTGATCGATTTGTATGTTATGCTGACAAAAAAACGGGGAAATATTCAGGGTTAAAACACCGCAACCTCCCCTGACATTGACTACCTACAGCTCTGGTTGGAGAGGCCTCTAGGAATTCCTCAGGCCTCCAGAACTCGAGTAATAAGTGGCGAAAGCACTGTATTCTCAGGACAGATAAAATTCCCTTCCTTGCAGTAATAGTCTCTCTATGATATTAATTTCACATAAAAATCTACATATTACGATGTAATAGTTCCTGACTTGTACCGACAAATTTATTTATTATGTTGAATAAGAGAGGGCGTGTCGAGGTGACATCCTATCAACTACTATTCTACACAATCTACCAATTTATTAATGCAGTTCATTAGTATAAAATCAAATTTATCATATCACTGTGGTAGAAAGTTACATCCTACAGCGAAGCCCACATCTAGTCAATGCCCTCATTGAGTCGAAATCAGTGCTCTCTAAGATGTTTTTGGAACCTGCAGAATAGGCGGAAGTCGAATGGAGCAAGGTCCGGACTGTTCAATAAGTTTTCAAGATCCCCCCCCTCCACAATTCCAGATGATCCATCGTATGAGGCTATTAATTATTGGTTATTTTCTTTCCCGTCCATTTTGAAGGCCTAGAAGGTAGAACAGTTGTCAGAATCGCCATCCTCCCCACACTGGGGGAAAAAGACTCAAGACTGAATCCAGTCAATGACGTGAGGAATTTTTATGGATGTTTTTTAACAACGTGGCCGAGTTAGTCGGTCTCAGACGAGGGTACATGGTTTTCCCCCCGCAAACTTGGGTTTTTCTTCCAGAAAACAGCAAATAGAAACAAATTAGACATTAATATGTTCGGCGCAATATGGTCTAAGTCGCTGATGCCTACAACAAAGCAAACCAAACCAAAATCCAATTTGAAAGAGCTAGTGGCATTTTTGCACATGTTGGACCTCATCACATTCTTCACAACTTTATTTCACATGAAACAAATAACTGCGTACGGGTATATTCCTTAGTGCAGTTGTCATTTTGAAAGATTACTGCGAATGAGACAATGATTGTACAAATGTCATCTTCAAGCTGTTTCTAAAGGTCAGTGATTAATGTTGCGTAAATTCTAATAGACAGCTCTGTCAGCTTTATGCCTCTCTATCTTTCTCTCTCATTGGTAAGGCGCAAAGCGACTAGTACAAGTGAATTGCTGTTATGCCAGAATGAATGGCTGTTAGTTCATATCGAAGGTGGATGAGGAACGTTTCTCTCGTACTCTCAACATTACCTGAGAATTTTTGATTCGTAAACTTTTTCAATGTTCTTATTTTTGTTCATATTCCAGCAAAGGAGAAAAATAAAATACAATAATTGCAATTCCTTCATCTATGACCTGTCACATGCACCTCCCCTTTTCCTCTTGATATTCATTACTGCAGGTTGTACAAGCCTTTGGTATTCTTCGGTATACAATGATTTCTATCCATACATCAAACGCGGTTTTCCCCCTTCTTGCATGCGTGTACACGGGTATTAAGCTTTTCCTATTATTCCTGTGGGTGTCCGTTTACTTATGACAAGGTTAACTGTATATAAGAAATAAATGCCTTCCCGATCCGTAGACGAGATACACATTAGGATTTTCACGCATGCTTATCACGTGCACTCGCTTTCTTCCCTTCCTGGAGAAGTCACTTCTCGAAACAACAAGGCTAACTACTCAAATCGTCCTCAAGTTGTCTGTGTTCTACATACATTCCACATGTAAGTAGTGCGTGCTTCAACCCTGCTCCTTTTTTGCGCGTACGATTACAACAGGTTTTGTAGTGGCAGGCTGAAGATGCACTTAATTCTAAAAGAGTCTTTCGTCACTAAAAAAAAAAAGGTGCTGGAATTAATGAACTTTTGAGTTGCACCGCATTTTCTTGTTTATTGAAAGGCACATTTTCTCTGGTCGAATCGACTAGAGACAGCAATGCAAACAATATTTTGCTTCCAGGCGTCAACTGTACAGTATATGGTATGTCACTTTAGCAAGTTTTTGGCCATGGAATGTAAACTGAAACTTGCATTACCTGATTATTAATGATGAATGTCATTAATAATTAAGAATTTGTGTTAATATTCTCAATTCAAGACATAGATCAGGTGTGGAGTTGAAAGACACGGAATAAAAATAAATATCGCTTATCTCAGTGCATATGTCGTTCCATATGAAATATCTCTTTTCTCTACGTCAAAGCAGTTCTTAAGAAATCACATCGTTGATTGCAAATGCAATGCCCCGTTTTTATCCACAAGGGCATATTAATTTACATAGAATTTGAATTCTGTTTTCATTAAATAGTCTTGAAATGATTTCAGTTTAAAAACATAAAAGAAAATAACTAAAATAAAACTATTTATTTTAACAAATTGGGCCCGAGGTCACATATTGCTTATAATTAGTAGCTGACCTATTTTAAAATATTGTAATTGGCAATCTTGAGGACTATTAAAACATAATAAAGGAAATCAAGAATTTTACGATATTTAAACTGAAACATTCGTTTCAGTTTTGCCAAAGATATTGTGAAATTAAATTTTTGCTACCTATTTGCATCGTAAGTGAAACACGAGTGATCAAGTGTTTTCTGTAGTATAATTCTTACATTTTAGAACGACTTGTCAGTTGGCTATAGCCAAAAAAAAAAAAAAAAAAAAAGTTGCAGGTTTACTAAGAGTTATAGTAAAGACAATAAATACGGAAGTGATATTTTTGCGTTCGTTCAGAGAGTACGATCGATAAACATGTCGAGATGAAGAAAGAAGCAGTTTAACCCGATAACCTATTAAAGTTTGATTTCCTAGTATTAACTCCTCTCAACACATTCCCAAGCCTATATTTGACATAGTTTCTTTCACTGCTGAGGAAGGTAACGGATTTTTTAAAGCTACTTTTGTGGGAACAGGGATTTAAAATAACGCTTTATAAAAACCACATTGTCTAAATTTTAATCTCTTTTTAGCGGATCAAAACGTAATCCTCAGAAAATCAAGATCATGAAGTAATTAAAATAATTTACTCGACTTAAAACAATGGCATATGAGGATAGCAGTAATCTCCGGGCATATTTAATGCCTTACTGATTATGTTTGTGTCCATTTCCTATATAATGTACATATTTAATTCGTGCTTGCAGTGTACTCCATAATGATGATAATATCATTAAGGAAAGACTTCCTTAAATCTGGTTGCGTATTTTAAGATTGTCAGCCTTGTTTTTCGTGAGAACGGCATCTCATGAAATTGGCCGAAAGGTTGGACGGTTATATGTTGTCTTGTTCTAGAAATGATGCAATAAACATTGCTTCTCAAAGATAATTAACAGACAGGAGCTGTGTCCAGTTTTGTGTTTGGTTTGCAGCTTGTTTTGAAATTTTTGCACCAGTACTATGAACCAGTTAGACAATTTTGTTTATTCAAAAATTAGTCTTGTTGCAAGTATACAAATGAAAATGGGTTTTTATAAACTATTTGTATTTTGTATTCATTTCATTCATAAATAATAATAATAATAACAGCGGGACATATACGCTGATAGACTTACGAGAAATAATTTTGAAAGAGAGAGAGAGAGAGAGATAATCTTTAATGCCCTTCACGGCCAAAAAGCCAGGGGTTTACATTTGTACAACTTCCCGAAACTTCCGGGAAAATAGAACAATTAATTTACAAAAACAGGTAATTTTACAAAAGAAAACATATTTTATACAAAGGAGAGAACTCCTTACGAGAGTTAGGTCTGATTGAGCTGACTTAACATCGAGATAAGAGCACCAGCTCAATCAGACAGGAACAGATGCAAGGTACACATGTCAATGCAGATTAGTCCTACTAGACATAATTTTTTTCCTGTAAGTCCGGTCAATAGCGAATTTGTTCAGGTCGGCGTCAAGTGCCTGGGTTTGCTTGAACATCTGCTGAGGGAGGAACCTGTCCGAGAGATGGAGTCGCGCTGAATGCGAGTAGAGCTCGGGATTGGCCCTAAGGGCAGCAGGGGGGATCCTCCAGCCACAGGTATCCCAGAATGAAGGTGTTGCGATTATGCCTGTTATCATCTTGACTGTTGCTAGGAGGCGTTGGTCTTCGACTAAGGTGGGAAGCCGTGGAATCCCGAGAGAGTTGGCAAGCTGCGTGGTGTGAATCAGAGCTGGAAGGTTGTGCTTCCTGTTGGCCCACTTTAGGAAAGGTTGGAAACAAAAGTCTCTAATGGTATTAAGACCATTGTAGCAGCTTGGATACATTATAATACATAATATAGTAGTAGATATCTGTCAGGATAGTATTACAATATAAATTAACGCTTACTCCGTGCCAGTATAGCCTTAGTCACTTGGAAGTGATCACTAACCAGTTTGTTAGACCTTTTTAAACTGGTACCCCTTTCCAAACTCAAGTTACTAAGCCACTACAATAGAACGGAGTAATTACTACTCTGTATAATATACATTATACTACTTTGTATTATAATATATTCAGACCGCCACAATGGTGGTCTGATTACCATTACAAAGAGATTTGATTGAGCAGACCTAGAAAAATATACAAAGCTCAAAGATAAAGGCCTCCGGTAGCCGAGTGGGCAGGAGCGGGAGTGCAGTAGCACACGCTCTTTGAGTAGACCGGGGTTCAAGCCCCTGACTGCTGAATACGGTAGATCTGCCAACCCGCACTGGACCAGCGTGGCAGATTATGGTCCATTTCCCTCAACATGAATTGTTGAGGAGGCTTCCATCCTGCAGTGGGTTAATAATGGCTGCACTTTACTTTAGGCCTGACGTAGCTCAGTGGTCAGGAGCGAGAGTGCATAGCACGCGTTCCTTGAGTGGACCGGGGTTCAAGCCCGTGACCACTAAATACGATAAATATTTGTATTGACGATTTATTGTAAACTCTACTGACTTGGTTGTCGTGCCGGAGTATAAACAGAAAATTTATTTTAATTTATTTATAATCATGTAAAAGACAACTTCCTTAGCAAGATACTCATTTTCAGATACAAAAACCATACTGTAATCCAGAAATGGCACTCCTTTTCAGCTATTTAACCTTTGTCATCTGTAAATGAACTTTTTTGACACTAGTGTATATATTTATAAAGTTGTTATTATTATAGCAGCACATATATTCCCTTAGTCAACCGAAGGAAATCGTAGAGACAATAATTAGGGCAACTGAGCAGTTATTGAGATGAAATAATTGAGATTGTGTCAGAAAAACTAAGTGGGGCTGGGAAGATTGCAGCTGGAAATGGACATCATAAAGATTGGAACTGAGACCGCATATTTGTGAAATGAATGAGGAAGTTTTTTACATATTGATTATTTATAGATGAGTCATACGTTGATTATTAGTGTTTTGTGTGTGTTGATGAATTAGATTTAATTACAGTTTACTCTTTTTAATTATTAGCAAGCCATTCGAATCAGTGTTCCGTTTGGGCAGAGTGGGATTTCGTAATGAGATTTCGTACACATTTTTACCTGTACTGTTTAATGGCACCAACGTAAGGAAAAGTCGAAATTGAAAATAAAAATATTTAAAATCGAAAACATTATTCCTTTTTAGAGTAGGGGATATATACCCCTGTTTTCAGAATAGTGAATGAACCATTAATATGGATCAGTTTCGAAATTATCATTTTATCAACGGTTTTTATGCAAATTCGCCCACCTTGTTTTTATATTCGATCACTAAACTGTATGTTGTACAGTTTAGTGATTGAATATGTTCTACACTTTTCTACTTGTACATCCACTCAATCCACAGCTTGATCTCAGGATTAAAAAAAAAAAAAAAAGCAGCTGTCAGCGAAATGTAAAGTACAGTTTGTTATTATGGTTTCAGGAGCTCTTTGGCTTGCCCCGAAGAGCTCCAGAAAAATTTTCCCCTGCAAAGAGGAGAATGAATTCTAGTATTATCTTCGACGTTTAAACAAAATGAGGCTGAAACAACAGTTCATATTTTTAGCTAAATTGCGGGTTCCGGAAGTGAAGAGATCCAAGAAAAAAAAAAAAAATTTAAATGCCAGCATTCGACCAGTTCAAAATGAAGCAACTTTGTCAAATTGAATATTTCTTTCTGATTCACCCTTAACAGATCTAACTATCTGTATGCGCAATAAGATAATCACGCCTTTATCTCTACCAGCAAAATTTCTGTATATGAAAGATAGAGCACCGTGTTCTGACCTGACGGCCTGTATGCACTATTAAGGTTGTAGTCACATCCAGGGGCGGCTCGTTGGTAGGCACTGCGGAACTGCAGTACCCCCAGCTTTTTAAATCTAAATATACAGTCAACGGAGTTATATGAAATTTTGTGAAGAACAGTGCAACGCAATGAATATAACAGGTCCTGCATACAGTATACTTATCCTCTATTTCCAATAATCATTTCAATAATAAACGAATAAAAACACGAAATTGTTTTCAACGTGAAGTTTAAACGTAGGTGGAACTGTACGCTACATAGTTCCACATTTTGGCCGCGGTGGTTGAGTCAATGCCCAGTTAGCAGGTTGCCAATACGCATATTTTAGAGGTGATAAAACGAGTCCAAGGAACTGCAGAGCGAGTAGTGCCGATTTGAACAGTGCACGAAACTTGAATGAAAATGTTATTAATCTATTTTCAACAAATAAAAACCGAAGAATGGATTTTATTTTTAAATAAAATTTCGAGATTACCCAAATCTGTTAATGGTAAGTGTCCAGTTAATATTTTGTAGTATTTTTAACTTGCTTATTATTATTATTATTACCATCTATATCTACATGTCTTATAACCAAGGCAATTTAATGTAACTTTAAGAAGTAGCACGACCATACATCAGAGTCACGAGTCGCCACTGGTCACATCAGATTGTATTAAGCTGTTGTAAAGTCACGTTAGAGTGTACGTGTATAATTCCTAAATCTCTTCATCTTTAACTTTGTCACTTCTAAGCAATAGGTTAATCTGGGATTCTTCTTATCCAAACAAAGAACCCTGCTTTTACCAGCAGCGTACATTGTTTTTTCGACTGCCGTTTTTATCAAAATATGAACATTTTATCTAGGTGGTTTTGAAAGACTATACCCTGTTTAAAGTTGTCAACCACCCTTCCATTATTTGAACGGTATGTGCTATTCGCAGTTATAGCCATTTGCAATATAAGCACTCTTTATGTCCCAACTTCTTATATCTTAGAGCGATTTCCCACTAAAGGTACATTACTCCAATTTGTACAGAAAAAGACATTCATATGGGACTGTCTCGCAAGCATCACTAACGCTTAAAAATATTATGTAGAAATTATTATTTTCGTCCAGTTCTTTTGCAACAACTTTATATTAATTTATGAAATTAGTTACACATGATTTTCCTTTTGCAAATCCATGCTGCTTGTTTCTCATATAATTTCATTCTTGTGAAGACCCCTCTGAAAAACATCCCTAATCATTGACTCCATTATTTTTATTGCCACTAAATTTATAAGTCCGTAATTGCCCATTTTTACCTTATGACACCTATGAAAATCTGTGACACATTTTCGCATATCTCCAATCTTTAAAGAATACACCAGTGTCCTGTGATGTTCTCATTGTAATAATTAAATATTTCATTTGTTATTCTCTTTATTTTGTCTCTGGATAAATTGCATTAAATTCTCGTGTCTTGTTCACGATGCAGCTTGATAATTTCTCTACCAGTCTATTCGTATTAATCACGAAATGATTTATTTTTCGATTGATGCCAGAACCAATAGTCATACGAACAAGCATACAAAAATTTGGATATTAAATTTAAATGTGTTCAGCTCCTCAGTTACCTGTTTAGTGTCGTCAATGATTCAATAATATGGACAAAAAAAAAAGTTATATTATAATGGATGAACACTTCTCAGTCCTTTCCCTCTACATTTTTTTTTTTTTTACATTTTTATTAAACATAAAGGCGGTACCCAGAACGTTAGTTCAAATCCGCCTAACTCCCAACTGAGTACCTTACAAGCTTCCTAAAAATAAAATAAAATAATAATAAAAAATGAATAAATAAAATAAAACGCACAAAATTTTGAACACTAACAACTAGTCCAGGTCTTATACAATCGTGGGTACCAAAAGCTGTAACAACCCCGGGGGCTCACATCTGGTGAGCCCCCGGGCTTGGCACACCCAGGGTCCCGAGCTGGATATCATCATTCTTCTCTTTCTTGGTGATTCCCTTCTACTTTTGACTCTCTCTCTCTCTCTCTCTCTCTCTCTCTCTCTCTCTCTCTCTCTCTCTCTCTCTCTCTCTCTCTCTCTCTCTCTCAGGGTAACTCGGGAATTTTTTTTCCTTGTGCAGCATAAGCCTCAGGCTTCCTTGCACCATATGGCTAATAATAATAATAATAATCATACTTCTGCAACTAAATATCGTTGAGGTCTTCTTAAACATCACATTTTCGTAATTGACGAAGATGATCGTCATATTGTTCAAGAAACGGCTTCATACGATAAACATCTAAGATTAGACATCATTATAATAAGCATCTTTATAAGGTCAAGGTGCTTTTAAAGGTCATCTTGATCTTATAAAGGTCAACTTGACCTTTATAAGGCCAACCGTAATAAAATTATGTACAAGGAAGGTAACCTCATCGTAGCATGGTTATTAGAACTTTGATGTATGATACCCAATAACGTAAACAGAACGCATCATGCAACAAATTAAAAATAAAATACTAACAGAAACCTGCAGAACAACAAAATACTCACATTAACAAAATAGATAAATTATATTATGTACAGCAAATGAAAACAATCTCGATACATAGAGTCATGCATCCATGAAATAGATAAATAAAATAAAAACCTGTATAAGGTGAAAAACTCACACAGCATAGAAGTAATAACGAAAATTCATAACATCGAAGTCATAAATTAAACATTATATAAAACGTATAATATTATATTAAACTTCCAATCAGCTACAAAAATTTCACGTTTAAATAACTAAAAACATCATATTAATTTAATGAGTAAAACAATACAAAAGACCCAAAAACAGAGCTATCAATAAAACTAAATAGTAATAAACCCACCAACGTATTTGGGTTAGTCACAGACCGTCTGTTACCATTAACTACTAGAAATAGTGAATTGCCTATTCGAAGCTCTTCGCGTAAAAACAGCGTTTGCAAAAACTTGTAATGCATTCAAAGTTTGTTCATCTCGAACAAACATCCATTCCTGCCATACAGTCATACTCCCAACATTGACCATTAATCTTTCGCTAAGGTGCCTCGGTAGCCAGGTGAGTAGGAGCAGCAGTGCGTAGTTCGTGACCATCAAATACGGAGGATGCGGAAATGTCAGGGAGTGACCACCGCATATCCCCGGAGCAATATGGCCTTAGTTGCTAATGCCCCTAAAAACCAAATAACAACAACTTTCTCTAAAATCACTATATAATGTATAATCGTAAAGCATATGTTTCCAATCTTCTAAACAACCACATCGACAGAGGTCTGTGTCAGACAACCGAAATTGGAAAAGTTTCGCGTTTAAAGAACCATGTCCAGTAAGTAAATAGGACAAATACATTCCCATAGAGAATCATCTCTGGTTCTTCTTATTCAAGAAGAAAGTAACGACAGGAAAACATGCTCTGGTAACCAGACCTTTGGCAGTCGTGTCCCATCTAGTTTGCCAAATATTATTCAGTTCATTAAAATATCTAGTTTTTTCTTTATTAATGTCAGTGTTGATATTTATCCCAAAAATTTCAGCTGATCGCCGTTTACCAATGCAGTAACATAAACCTGTAAAAATCACCAAGTCCAAAGGCAATGTTCCAGCAAGAACCTTTAAAGCTGGGGCAGAAACGGTCCTGCAAACCCTCAGCATGACCAGAAGCATAGTTCGCTGAATGGAAATCAATTTTGAACTAAACCAGACAGTGCCAACCCTATGGAATCATACTCCATAAGTGACCATAGAGAGAAATACCGCCTTATAATATATCGACAGTTTTACGAGACAACCCCCCCCTTAGTACGTGATATTCTAACCAATGCACTAGTAAATCCTTTAATTTTCGTGGCAATATTAAATAAATGAGAATGAAAATTTAGTTTATTATCCATGGTAATCCCTAAACATTTTAATTCTTCAACTATTGAAAGTTGTTTGTTACTAATTTTTATTTGAGGTGGACGATTAATGTCGAGTTTAGAACCAAAGACCATCATTTTCGTTTTATTAGGAATAATCTCTAATTTATTATCAACAGACCATGCTAATAGATCAGCAAGAACATAATTTGCGGTATTTTCCAAAGCCCGACGAGAGTTTCCGTTAATCAGTGTGGTAACGTCATCTGCGTATGCAATTATTTTAGTAAACTCAAAATCTCTCGAAATCCAATCCTGCAGAACCATATTCCATATAAATGAGCCTAATATTGATCCCTGAGGACAACCTCTCGATATCTCCCGAGAAACCTACATATGCCTTTTTTTGACCACAACAGATCTATCAGAGGAATAGCTCCTGAAAAGGTAGTATATTTTCTGCGGGCAATGAGCTGCCCGAAGACGTTCCAGGGCGCTTTCCCACCATAGGGAGTCGAAAGCGCCCTCGAAGTCAACAAAAATTGCCAACGTATACTTAAATGATGAATTTTTAATATGAGAAACTAGTTCCCCCAAAGCGTCCTCACACGACTTGCCAACACGAAATCCAAATTGGTTAGAAGCTATTAGATTCTGAGACTAATAGTTCTAAAAGTCGATGAGCCATTAGTCTCTCCAATAGTTTCCCGAGATTTGCCAATAAGGCGATCGGACGGTACGATCTAGGTTCTGTTAATAGGTTGTTAGGTTTACGAATCGATTTCAACACGACTGTTTTCCAGACAACTGGGAAAATATCCTCCAATAAACATTTATTGTATAATAACATAAGAACGTGCATTCGTAATTTAATAAATCTCAATATAAAAATGTTCTTCACCAAGTCCAAGCCCGGACACTTCGTAACATCAAGTTTCCTAGCAACGTTACCTAATTCATCAGGAAGGAATGGTCTCTCCGGAGAATCAGAAATGTATTGCAAATTGTCATTTTGGATTCTAGAACGTTTCTCAGAATCAGCAACAGGATCATCTATGGGAAATAATCTGTCCAAAATGTGGTTCATTGTATCGTTCCAATCGATTGTCTCCTCTGTATTACAAATTACTGTTCCAAAAACATTAGTATTAACAGTTTTATTTCTAGTAATTTTGTATAGAAGTACCCATGGATTCTTATTCCCAGAGGTTTGAATAAAATTAGCCCAAGTTGAACGTTTCCGAGATGCAATAGCTTTAGAATAATTGTTTTTTAAATTAATATAATGCCGGTAGAAAGGTTCAACCTCATAAGATGGGAAATGGCGGTGACGTTGATATTTCCGCCTTGCCTGGTGCACCTTTTTGCTCAAGAAAGACAATTCATTTGACCACCAGGGGCATTTACGCTTGGTTATAATCTTCTTACGAGAAAACTTTTATATGCAGCTTTTGTCAAAGATTTTTGAACCATCTCAGCAATTTGAAGAGCAGAGAAGTTATTAATATCTTGCAAAGAACCTTCAGGATAATCCAGAACTATAGAAGTAGCAAAGGCTGTCCAATCTATATTTTTAATAGAAAATCTTATCAATTGTGGAGTAATTAAAGTTCTGGAATCAGTAGACAATACTTGTACTATATTAAAAAGCAAAACCCGGTGATCACTGACTGTCCAATGAGAAACAACATCCCAATTTTCAATATTAGCACCAAATGCCGTATTAACAATAGTAACGTCAATGTTAGTTTCCCCTGAATAATTAGAATTTGTGGTGAGCACATGAGGTTTGTTAATTACTAACAAATTATGACTAATAATGAAATCTTCCAATAATTGACCACGTGTATTAGCCCCATTACTTAAACCATAAATTAGACTTAGCATTCACATCGGATTTTATTATAATATTCCTTGAACCAGTCATAGTAAGAGCAAAGTCTAAAAAGTTCAAAGTATTATTAATATCCTCAGAAGGAGGGCAGTATATGGACAAAAGGTAAAATGAAAAAGAAAAGTATGTAATAAACACACTCCTAACACAGCTGTTACATAGGCCATTAATAACCGTTACATCCAAAATATCATGCGTAATAACTATACAAGCTTTTGGATTTAAAGATTCAGGTTGTATAACTCTTCAGGTAATAGGAAAACCTACAATTTTAGATAACTGATTTGAAGGAAATTTTAGTTGATATTATTTCTGTATTGTTTGTTTGTTTCGCTGAGATTCTAATCTCACTGGCCACAGTTTTAGATTTATGCCCATTTATCTCCATAATTTTTAACTTTTTGCACATCACACCATTTCCGTTGTGATCTTTACTGCTCAAATTAAAAGAACTAGTCATAATTTACCAAATCCTTCAATAATTTCTTCCTTAGACAGTTCTTTTGGAACGTCATAAATAAGTTGTTTATGAAGAATTTTCCTTCCTGGGAGCTCCAGAAATAACGCCACCAGAAACAAGAGAGCTAGAAGCAGAAATATGCTCCATATCAGTTTTTCAAGCAGTCTCAAGAACAATATCACAATTCCTAGCTAATCTTAAAGATTTCACATTTTTAAATTCGGATTTCAAAGTCTTGGTTACTAGGTTCTTAACATTCACACTCGTATTCAAATTACTGTTATCATTAGCTCGGAAAAATAAGAACATTATCACTTATGTCTGCCGACTTCTCCCTAGTTTGTGCTCCATCTCGAGCAACCTCAGCAAAAGTACGTGCAGAAGCAATTTGCAACTCAGAGTCATTAACTTTATCAGGCATAGTTTTATCATTCGAATCAGGAATCGGAATCCTTTCCTTCTAGTGTTTACATATGTAACTCTGTTATTTTCATTCTCCTTTTCCAAAATATTTTCGGTCCTCGTGAATAGCATTGCTATTCTCATCCACCAAGTGTGTATAGTCTGTATTCCATTTCGGTTGAAGTTGAGAAATATTTTCACTCCCCGGTCAAATTAGTCGGTATCAGGCAAGTATCGTATTGTCCCTCATCCGATACTCTTGTTTTGCATCCAACAACCATAGAATACACACTACATACGGTCTTAATACACTCAGTGATTATTGGAGATTATGATCACCCCATCCGTAATGGCTATGCCCAATATCTCGCAGTATAAAAAGCCGAACAGCTTCGTACGCTAGAGCAGTGGTAGTTCGCATCTCGTCGTACAAGTCAAAGTGCTAAAGTAGTAGTTATGGGACCTATTAAAGATACCATGGAGTTTCAAAGGGCATGATCGTGCGTCCAGTGCTTCCATATGAAACTAATTTATCAAATTATTATGTTAGGGTCACCCGTAACTGATTACATATACCATATATATATTTTGTTTGTAAATTGCGTGTGTGCTCTGGTCGACTTGCCTGTTTTGCTGGACGAAAAAACCCCACTTTCTGGGGGGGGGGGGGAACCTTGCTATCTACGTCCGAGACCGACTAATTCAGCCACGGAGCGAAAAAAGCCCATTAAAATTCCTTGCGTCATCGACGAGATTGGAACCAGGGTCTTTTCCACCCGGTGTGGGGAGGACGGTGACGATACCACTGTGCTACCGCGCAGACGGTGCTTGCATATCAGAAATGGCATGTCTTCTTGCTTGCTACGGCCCGCTCTGGTTAAGGTGTACAAAGAATGGTGTAGAACGAGTCAAACTACCTCCCGCCTACAGAACTGTAAAGGATTACGCAAAGTGGATGTTCATGTTAAGCGAAGGGTGCAGCGCGTTGTACGGCAGACAGTTGACATCACAATACAATATGGGGATTGAAAGAACAATATCTCAAATGACAATGCGCCGCACACTCAGATGTATGGGAATTCCACAGCAGACGACCCAAGAGACACCCTTTCCTCACCGCTGATCATCATCGATGGTGAATGCTGTGATGTCAACAACACACTGGTTGGACACTGGAAGACTGGAAACGTGTGTGCTGGTTGAATGAGCCCAAATCCTGGTGCAACGTGGCGACGGGTGCTTTTGTTTGTAGAGCAAGCAACACGAGTTCATGAATCCATCTGCTTAGTGCCCGCTGTCAAGGCAGGTGGCAGTAATTGCTTAATATGGGACTCCTGGCAGGGGCGTATTCATGGGTGGGCAGAGGGGAAATATTCTCCCTTAACCAAAAATTTTAAATTAAAGAAACAGAACGCAAGAAAGGTTCTTAAAAAAAACTCAAGATCCTGATCACCATGCCCCCCTTACGATGTTACCTGGACCTGGTTGGCATGCCCCCCTTACGATGATAACTGGATACGCCACTGAACTCTTGTGCGTATGAACTAACGTTTCACTGATGAGGTCTACGAGTAGCTCTTAGGAGACCATGTGCACCTTGCCATGTTACATTTTTTTCCCGGACAGAAACGGGATCTTCGAAGATGATAATGTCATCGAGTCCGCACGGCGCACGAGTGGTTCGAGGAACAGAATGGAGATATCATCCATCTCGTTTGGCCTCCAAATTCGCTGACCTCAATCAAATTGAACACCTGTTTCCGGAATGTTTTGGAAAGGGAAGTGAGATTTGTGGACACAAAACCGTTATCTATTCCAATACCGTTTAAAGACCTTGCAGGCAGCATGGCTGCAGATCCCTACGTACGTCTTCAGACATCTAATGGATTCAATGCCTACACGAATAGTTGCTGTTATTCGTGCAAACGGTGGCCACAATTCAATTAACACTGACGGTATATTTCTAGCCGTTGCACAATGGGTTCAGTTGTCGCCTGAATATAAGGATTCATTTTTATCACTCAGTTCCATCTATCATTTCACAGTAACTTCATTACATATCGTTTTCCGCTGCAGAATATACTTCTACGGAGACCCGCTCGTTCGGAGAGGTCTGCATTCATATCTCAAAGGTCTCTTCAATGAGAATTGCAGTTAGCGGATTTCAGGCGGTCTGTTTTCCTCGTGACATCAATTTTCAGCTTATACAATATTCAAATTTACTACCGAGTACAAAACACGTAATTTACGCACGTATAGTAGACTGCGCACGGGCACTTGACCAGGGAACCGAATGCCGATTCCCGATAAGAATTTGTGTGTTAAAGATATTCAGTCAGTATTCAGCAAGCAAAGAATTGCGGATTAATTTGTGCTTGTCATGGTGTTCAATGTTTCCCTATAATTTATAATCATCAGAGAATTTTCTTTTCATCACAAAGTTCGTCAGTTCTTTAGGCATCCATTTTGCATGAGAAGTACGTAAAAGGTATAGAAGGTGGGTGGGTAGCTTCTAGAATTATTCCTTAAACATTCTTGTCTATTATTTGTACTTTTTTTTTTTTTTTTTTTTTTAGATTGTCAATTGTTTCCACTGAATAGAAATGCTTAATGCACTGGTGCATATGCTGATGAGTGGGAATAGCCCTTGGCTCTGCTCTCGAGCAGTTTCTCCCGTTGTCTTATTAAGAAAGCCGAACCCTTTGAAACCAAAAAGCTCTGGACCTTGCAAGTAATATATCGAATTGACGGACTTGGCTTTTGACCTCTGATACCTCTTGATTATCAGAATGAAACCAACAAACAAATAAACGCTAAAGTTAAAACTCGAGCAGGATTTTTAAGCACAGTAGAAAAGCACTTAATAATAAAAGCCAAAACTGTGATCGCGAGCAAATGTATGGTTAAGATTGGAGATCTCCAGGTCGACTATGCTGCATAAGTTATGAATTTTTAGACCTCAATTCTTGATTGCCTCAGAATTATCCTTGCTTGTTAATAATAACATAATAAAACCTAAACACCTCTGGATCCCATAATTTCCATCCATTTCCATTCTCTAGCGTGTTTCTTCCTGATCATTGTCCTTTTATCATTGCAGTATTTCTTCATTTGTTTTTGCTTTTGTGTGTTAAAGAACAAATTTCTTTGTTTTTTTTTATGTAGAGCTTTTCTGTCTGAAATCTCTAAAGAACTCCTTTGTGTACTTGGATAGCTCAGCAAGAATGATTGATTAAGAGCACTCTATCTCGGAAAATATCAGCAAATTTCAGTCAAAGATCTATTCTTTTTATTGTTACTGGAATCTTTATTTTGCGTGGGGTAAAGGAACTCGCTCCGATTGTCCGTATAATGAATACAAAACAGGTTGTGAAAGCGGTATTGGGGTCACCGAAAGTAATCACGTATCTCAGTATTACTCTCACAGTTTTCCAGACTGCCAACAGCGAATACATCGACCACATGATATGACAAGGGAAGATCAACTGTTTTATCTGTATCTATCTGTTTCAGGATAAATATCTCGTGATTAGTGAAGCGTACAGTATAACAAACAGGCGATGTGTGATATGGAGATAGAAATAAAATGGACAAGGAATTAAATGACACTTAATGGAAGCTTAAATTATCACAGTATAGTGACATCGACACACACACACACACACACAAAAAAAAAAAAAAAAACTTTTCAGAGCATAAATGGAATTTTGCAGAGTCGCACCGTCTGAGAGTTCGGAATGAGAGTTCAATTTAGCCATGTGCAAGCATAACCGCTCGGTACATATTAAAAGTAACCGGACATTCCTGTTTGGAGTATCGTTTTATTGTGATGTTGATGATTGTCTTATATTTTAGCTTCATTTATTATGATTATATGTTGTCATCGACGAAATAAATCCTCAAATGCTTGAACAATGCCATATTTTTCCCAAGAACTCTGAATTACCAAGAGCACTGGTCCTGAACCAGTGAGTTGTGAACTCCTCAACTACTACCTGGAATGTCTTGAAGAATATATTGGGGGAAGGGTCGCGACGTACCACAATAAATTAAAAACACAGTCTCAAACGAAGAAGAAACAATCTGATATGACTAATAAGGCAGTCATGTAAGGTCGTCATCAGAAGTCGAAGGCTGAGAAACAATTTGTTAACAAGAATCTTTCGGGTTAATGTATATCTTTTGTTTCTACAAGGGAAAAGTTCATTGTGAGTATTTTGCATGAAGGGGAAATCTTAACTTCTTGGGAATTATATACAGGCTAATGCGATGGTTTTCGGTGCATTTTGCGTCTGAGAAAAAACTCGGAATAACTCATGGTGATAAAAGGAGTTCCTTGGATTTCAGACCAGCTAATCCAAACGCGAGTAAAATGACTTTCAGAATTCCTCCGGTTTATAATAACGGAACTCAAATCCAAATTCCCAATTGGCTTTGGAAAACATCTATATTCATTTAATTTAATTACATCCCTGAACTCCTCATCTACCCTACAATTCAAACGCTTGCCATTTGAATTTGTAGGGCGTTTCAGTTGTTGCTATATGGTGAATAAAAGTGCCGCCTCCCTTGCGTCACGAGACAGCTCTTTTCGATGGTCTTGCGCAAACTGGTGGGAATAAATTTGGATTAAGAGTGTTAACACACACAGTCCATATATGCTGTCTTTCTACTTTGGGCGTTTACAGAACAGACGAAGAATCTTTTCTGTAACCAAATGCCGTTGTAGCTTTTAAAATCTTTCTACGAACGCAAAATGTACAGAGTAACGAGTTAGTTGGAAATTGTAATCATATCTTTGGATTGTTTTGAATAAATGTAACAGTTTCTCAACACATCGGAATATCATTACAGTATTTATTCAGGGAAACCAGCATACATCAGTACAAAGTATGATTTTCTCTTCCCCCCCATTCAACCTGGGAGCAATGCAAGTCGTTATGCATCTTGATATTGACTTTAAAAAGTTGTCCGATACGCTCTTTAGGAATGTTTCTCTATGACTGAGTTAACTTTTCCATTAAAACCGGTATCGTTTCAGTTTGCTGTGGCATGGCGTCCCATCACATCCCAAATATGCTTAATAGAAGAGAAGTCAGGGGACCTAACACTACAGGAAAGCATAGTGGCATTGCAAAGTTTAATGCTGTCAGACAGTGCATATTTGGCATCATGTAACAAAATTTAGCGGTGTAGGACCGAGCTTCCCCTATTGGAACAAATGGAAAAAGGACAGGTCCAACTACAATGAAAATTCGACCACTGCGATTACCCTAGAGAAAAAAAACCGATTCTTCACATCATGATTCCCAGTGTTTTGATTTTCATGTGACTACAGGAACACCCCCTTTCATCGTGTGTCAAATGGGTACTTCTTCCTTGTCTTGTCAGACAGAGCACTGACCAATCAATTAAAAACACTGAAATTTAAAACAAATATCGCGAAATATTAAACTTCGGAGAGAAAAACATGCATTGCTCACATGAAACGAAGCATGCATTGCTCACATGCAAGAAAGCAAGCGTATGAACTTATGTAGCATCAGACAAAAAAAAAAAAAAAAAAAAAAAAGACATAATCATTCCCTCTAAAAGTTTGCCCAGTTCCTTGAATTTATTCAACCTATCAACTTCCACAACGACAGATGGAAGTTTGTTCCAGCAATTAACCACCCGCCAGCTAAACGCAAATTTCGGCACATCTATTCTACAGCTGTCTTTCCTCAATTTGAATATATGCCCCCTCAGGTTCGTAATCTGAGCAAGTGGAAGAATCCCATCAGAATTCAGCGTGCTCAACCCATTCAAAGCCTTATACACCTCAATCGGATCACCTCACATGTGCCTAGTCTCAAGCTGCGGCAATTTGCAGTACTTAAGCCTCTCTTGGTAAGAGGATCCCTTCATTCTCCTCACCAATCTTGTTGCTCTTCTCTGTACACGCAATAATGACAATAATGACTTCCCCTGAGTCCAAGGATGCTCACATAATTATGGCTAAGGGTTTTCTTAGTTCCTTTGCCGCCTCCTTTAATATAACTGGATAGATCCCATCAATCCCAGATGCCTTTCTTATGTTTAACTTCAACAATTTCTCCTCCACTTTGCTCTCAGATATTATAAAATCATTTAACTCCCTGTTAGAGTTTGATAAACATCTGGCTCTCTCCTCCTTGAATAACTCCTCATGTGTGAATGTAGATGCAAAATACTCATTTAGTTCGGCAGCTATCTGAGAATGATCATCTACAGTCAAACCATTGATATCAAGTGGATCAATTTGATCCATCCCCTGCCTTTTAGAGTTTATATAAGTAGAGAAATCCTTGCTGTTTTTCTTATCATCCTTTGCCAAAGATTTCTTGTAATCTGCCTTCGCTTGCCTAATCTCCTTTGTGACTTGATTACAGACTAGCTTATACCTACCATAGGTTTCTGTGCCACCTGATAATTTAAATGCATCCCATGCAATTTTCTTCTCTGCCACCAGTCTCATTAGTTCATCTGACATCCATTTAAGCCTAACCTCGTACAATATCTCTTAATAGGTATGAAAAGTTTAATTGCTTCCACGATTAGTTACTTGAATGCTTCCCACTTAGAATTTGCTGTTGGCGATATCATCAGTTTGTCCCACTGTACAGAATTTAAAAACTGTCTGGGACCACTGTAGTCACCTTTACGGAAGCAAAAACCTTTCCCTTTACTCCTGATAGTAATTATACAGGGTGTCTCAAAAATATTGGTACAAACGTTTATGGGAGGTAGGTAACATCTAAAGAATGTGAATCGCATAGGAACCCATAACCGGAAACGTCATGGGAAAGTAGTAGCAGAGGCACAAGAAGCAGAAATGATACAAGACGCATTAGTGGCAAACATTTATTTGACATAATATTAACAATGGAGTACGAGATGGATGCATTTCATGATGTTACAACAGATGCTCGAAGGTTCCACCATGAGACGCGATGCATGCGTGACACCGACGCAGCATGGATTGGCAGACACGGTCGAACACACCTTGAGTTTCTTTGACAGTAGCAGCAGCGCAGACGAGTCTCGCCACGAGATCCATTTCCGTCTCCACAGGCGATTCATACACGATAGAGTTGAGGGCCCCCACAAAAAGAAATCAAGGCTCGATAAATCAGGTGAGCGTGGGGGCCAGGCAACGGGTCCACCACGATCAATCCATCGACGCCCAAAACGCCTGTTCAAATGGTCACGAACACACCTTCCATAATGGGCAGGTGCCCCGTCATGTTGAAACCAAATGTTGTGTCTCACATTTGCTGGAACATCGTCAAGTAACCCTGGGCCGACCGGGCTAGCCGAGTGGGTAAAGTGCCTGCCTGGCAACCCAAAGGTCGCGGGTTCGAATCCCGCCTCGGCCTTGGATCACAGTACTGCAAAAACCTTGGGAGGTGCATTATGGCCACAGAAGCCGATGCGCCAACAAATAAAAAAAAAAAAATAAAATAAATAAAGTAACCCTGGTTGAACTTGTTCAAGAAAGATCCGATATTTTGCGGAGTTCATGCGGAATGGTAACAGGTATGGGCCGACTAAGCAGTCATTGACCATACCTGCCCACACATTTATTGTGAATCGATGTTGTGGCGCATGGGGGCGCACCCTGTGTGGGTTGTCGTGAGCCCACACATGAGCATTGTGCTGATTGAATAAACCTTCCCGAGTGAAATAAGCTTCATCCGTGAACAAAACATAGGCTGGAAAATTCATGCTTGAACACTTTCTTGGAGAAACCACTGCGCAAAAGCCACACGTGCAGGATGATCTTGGGGGAGCAGTAACTGAACCCTTTGGAGATTAAAGGGGTGTAAGGAATCGTTGTGCCAGACACGCTGTACACTGCAACAAGACACTCCTAAGGCAGAGGCACGTGCCGTTGCCTCTGCCTTATTATTCTGTAGGATTATTCTGGACAGAATTCAACACACTTTCTTGCATGGCGGGAGTTCGCGTCGAACGTGGTCTGCCCGCACTACTCCTGTTACCTCTAAATGACCCATAATCGTACAAATTTTGATGCACACGCGCAAACAAACGGTGGTCCGGTACATGTCTGTCTGGGAAGCGTTCTCCATCAATTCGTTGAGCGGCTCGTCCATTGTCCTCTGGTAATCCATACACTAGGTGCATGTCTGCCAGCTGACAGTTCGTATATCGATGCATGCTCTTCGTGCGGTGACTACTGCTTGAATGAGTAAACCAGAAATTTTCCCTCTGGCGAACTGATGAACAGCGCCGTGTACCGACTTACGGTGACGTTTCCTATGCGATTCACATTAATTTAGATGTTACCTACCTCCCCTAAACGTTTGTACCAATATTTTTGAGACACCCTGTATCTTTTAAGTAAATCCCACATCAATACATTGTGATCACTGCCACTTAGTGGGTCCTTTATCTGCAGATTCTTAATACACGAATAATCACGGCTGACAACCAGATCAAGAGTATTACCCTCTCTGGTTGCCTCTGGTACATGCTGCTTCTGCGGGAAACAATCATCCAACTATAGATAGCAACGCTACAGTTATTATTTCTTTGTCCGTCCGTCTGCATGTAATAACTCTTCACAGCGGATGGATTTTAAGGAAATTCATATTTCGCTCTGTAAAAAAGATTTGTCGACCCTTCCTATGTTTCATTAAAATCACACCAATAGAATTCCAGCAATTATTATTATTTCTCTTTTTGGAATATATTGTAGCCGAGGCACTGGATATTATGTTTGCTGACATGCGCAGAAACGAATAAATTTTCTCTGCTCGCGCTTAAATAGTGCTTTTTATTGTAAATCATTAACATTTGCTCAAATGAAATGCTCTGTACACATTAACTACATTTTTTTTTGTAATGAACTTATATTTTTGAGCAGGTGCAAGCAATTGATTTTTGCTAAACATCATGATTATTCGCATTTTAATGGATGATTTTTAACTGCAGTTGAAGTCCACTGCCTCAGTGCATTCTTTTAAGGAGCAGTACATGTCTGTTAAATAGACTGCCCGCAACCCACCTTACGATGGTGGCGCGGCTGCCCCACTAACCCCCTTCCCTCAAGAGGAAAGTCCGCAGCGAAAACGCTGCGGAGTTTAGTCTACTCGCGTCCCTAGCCCTATCAAATTTTCGTGTACCCCTTGTCGCGAAGGGCGGTTTGTCTGTTGTGAGGGGAAAACCGGAGTCAATCCCGGTGAAAAACCTCACGACCACGGTTTGAGACCGCCAAACTCAATGCTGAATGCCCCTGGGAAAATTCCCATAAGGGTAGCGGCTGGAATCGAACCTCGATCAGCTATTCAGCAAGCTGGCAACGTTACCACAAGGCTACCGTGGCCCCGTATGCTATCGCTTTAATTCCAGTATTTGACATCACATTTCTCACCAGTCACGTGGGTAGTGTGACGTGTTGCTAAACTTCCGTTACATTCCATTGTTAGGTGCCTCAACAGATGTCTTCACATAAAAAATAATGTATATTTCCCCCCATTCCGGCTATGGTCTGGAATAGAAAACTTCTTTTTACGAGCCTCGGAAGATGTGCAGAAGCTTATACAAAAATCTCTCTATTGATTGCCTAGTTTCTTTTCTCACGAGCAACCATTTTTTTGCAAACTATGGGTTGGCCGGGCCTCTCTTATGTACATGTTTATGCAGCTTTTCATCTGATTAAACGATAACGTGCATCTCACTAAAGACACTCAGTTATTGCCTCATGAATGTTATTTAATTACCACTTTAAAGATGAAGGCAGAAATTCCGTACTGTTTATAGTTGCAATAAACGAAGTATTGGTTTTATTCGCCGCTTAATTAGATACACATGATGTGCTACGAAAAAGCAAATTTGTTCATTCGTGACACAGTCTGTGACCGAGGAGTTACAGATGAAGTGCTCATTGTTAGCTTCAGAGGGAGGAACAAAGAATAATAGTTTTCTAAAGTTTTTGTGTGTTATCGCTGAAAGTAATCTGGTAATTACATAATTAACCCGAGGAATCAATTTTGGAATCACTTTCTTGTAAAACAGAAATAAAATTTCATTGTGAATGGTAGTGTAAATGAGATTACTTTCCCTATCAAAATGTTAAATGCTTAAAAGTAGTCATATGCGTATCAGCTGGATTGAATTTTAAATTCGAAAGTACTTATTTACGCAGAAAGCAAGAATTTAAGAGGAGCCATATTTGGTCCTAGTTTACAAAAAATGTATTACTTATTGTATTATATAAAGTATGTTATCAGAGGTAATTATTGGGCTTCTGCATAATGTGAAATTTAATTACTTTCCTGGAAAATTGAAGGACAAAGATTTCGGCGTAGCAAAAATTTTGAGAACAATTGTGATTTTCTGTATATATCCCAATTGGCGAATCTTTGCTTCTTATCATTCTGAAAGAATAAGCCAAGCAGAGAGAGAGAGAGATCTGTTGATAATCAGAGGGAAAAGACTACCTTAAATTGTTTTTGGTTTCTTCATGTGCTTGTCTGTGAAAGTCATTTTAAAGTAGTTAAGTTTTTTTTTTTTATTACTAAAGAAATGTCTAAACATCTTCCTCATTGTTAAAACACTTCTCGAAGAGAATAAGATTTGGTTTGAACACGTTATGCGACTGTGACAGTGTTTGTGAAAATTATATTTATGTGTGGTTTAGGCTCTTGATTATCCGGTTGCGGATTAATTTTTCTCTAGCCATTTACATTTTCATTTACATTTTACAATGTTATTGTTCTTGCAGGAACATTACATTTTGTAATGTTTCTGCAGCGAAGACCCTTGAATTTCTCAGAAATCTCATCCACACCTTTGTGCTTTCTGTCTACTTCAGAGATGCCCAAAGTGTAAAATGCGCTCCCTTGGGAACACAACTGTTTTTTTTTGGGGGGGGGGGGGGAGGACCTTGTTTTAACGAGAAATATAGACAAATCATCCCACTAATCCAGGTACGAAGCGTTTTTTATTTCTTTGTGATTAACTGTAATTGAAGTACTGTATATACTATTTTGTAAAAGTATGTATTCATTGTCAAATTTCAGGTAAGTTTGTTTCTCTGGAACGTACGGGGGTGCGCATGAAATTTAGGAAAAAAATGTAAGGGTTTCAAGGTATATATCACAAACTTTCATACCATGATAAAAGTTTGTGACCTCTAACCTACAAGCTCATTCTAGTCAATTCATAATTCAGTAATCCTTTAGTTTTAGTACGGTACGATTCTTCTTTGTGTTTTTTTTTTTTATTTTTAATTTGCTTCATGTTAAACGAAAAAGGGTTCTGTCTATTGAACAACCACTTTGGCACTTTTCTCGAGAAATGTGCTGAAGGGGTCAATATAATGGGTCCTTTTCTTGACCACATGGAATAATAAGGACACGCAGCCTTGTTGACAAGATTATATTCGAAATTACGTACAGTATTAACATTCCCAGGAAAGCAAACTTCACTGTTTTACATTTTTCAAAAAATAATATGCACAGTACGTATTAAATTGTCAAATTTGATACGTACATTTTATTATAAACGAAGGTGATTATTTTGCATAAAGCGTGAGACTACGTGTAAGATTCACTAGTGAACTGTGCCATTGCACTGTTTCGTTCGTAGTGAACTGCCGAAGTAGATAATTGCCATCGTTTTAATTGTATCTCATATTGTGAATGCCTTCACAACGAGTTGCCATGGTATTGCACTTCTTCGAATAAGTAACACTTCACCAATGGAGAAGACTAATACGCCGAGAATAAGTAACATTAGTCTTCTCCATTGGTGAAGCGTTACTTATTCGAGGTAGTGCAGTACCATGGGAACTCGTTGTGAAGGTATTCACAATATGAGATACAATAGTATTGCACTATCTCGAACACTTTACCACGAACGAAACATGGTGCATTGGCACTAACCCATTCACTAGTACATATTATTATGTACGTATTTCGAATTGGTCAGTCAGCTATTTCCGGACGATTTCCAGAAATTTGAAAGATCTGCAAGAAAACCCGTTGTTTACGTACCATTCAGGAAAATAAGAGAACCCGTATGTTTTAATGAGTCTGAATAATTTTTCAAGAGTTCCAGCAATTCGTTAATTTTTCATTATGGTTCAGAGACTGATTTAACAATTCGGTATAAATGAAATTACGAAATTGCACAAGCGTTAAATGGTACGCTTTCCTGCTTTCAGAGGTAATTACGATATGCTTGTCAAAATGCAGCGATAATTACTAAGCCATTTAGGGTTGGTTCACTCCTACCCTTTACAGCCAGCAAAATTCTCTCTTGCAATAAGAGATCCATAAAAATATATGTATTTGTTTCTAATAGTTTCCTAACAAGAAGCATAAACATAAAATTTATTACAATATTAGCCAGTCACTAACGCTGTGGATGTTCATATGTATACCAGGAAGCAATAGCAGCGCCAGGTGGATGAGGGGTACGGTCGACTGGTTTCTTTGTGGTGAGTTCTTCGTTTAATTGTAGGTAGCCGACCTCGTAATATAAGCCTATTTCGTTACCTTTGCATCTGTCTACGTTTTTTCACAAAAAAAAAAAAAAAAAAAAAAAATGAAATGATTAAGAAACAGTCGGTTAGCTGGATACTTCATAGTCTACATTTTATAATAATTATTTTTCCTTCAAATTTAGAGAGAGATTGTGTGTGTTTATAAAGGAATAATATTCTTATAATTGACTCTTCATTCAATTGATTTTCGCTCGCTGAACTTATTGCCCATTGTGAGTATTTAATAGCTAGTGCCGGTAGAGAAAAAGATGATTAAACTTACAGAACCAATGCATCATTATTATTATTTATTTTTTGTGTGTGCGATTTCAGAATATGCACAAATTTAGCACTGTGCAGGCCACGCAGAATTCAACCAATGCCAGTTTTCTTTTGAAGTGCGCATTAACGATCTGTCCAACACAGATACTCTCGTAGTGTAGGGAAAGTGTCTAAATCCTCTCGAAAAATATTCTGTTCAAAAAATTAAAAAATAGATTAACTGGTAACCTTTCTCTTACGAGAAACATTTATCTGTTCATTCCATTTCCTCTCACACAGTCAAATAGATGATATTCTACCGGACGCCTTTTCTAGTGATTTCCTCAGCCATGTGTCGTTGTAATTCTATTGCTTTTTTCCAAGTACACTCATTACAGTAGTTCTCTACCTGTGGTACGCATACTCTTTAGTGTTAGAAGAGAAACCGGATTACTTTCTGATATGAATTCAAATGGGTGATGTATTTCGTTGTGAAAAGAAATAAATAAAAATAAACATGCTGTGCCATGAATATTCCAAATCCATGTCACAACATGTTTAATGTCTTCCACGCTTATCAATAGTTACAATAGTGTCACAATAGGAGTGTAAAGTTGCGAAGAACATGCTTCAACATTTCCACACAGAAAAAATTTCACCCTGTCGCTTTGTTCAGCGCAGAAATAGTTCGTAGGTTCGTTGAGATAACTCCACAGATAAAAATCGCATGGGTTTAAATCAGGTGACATCGGAGGCCAAGTCCATCCTTTGCTATATGTCTCAGGATAAGCAATTAGAATCCACTCTGTTTTCAAAAAAATTCATCCAGGACAACTCTGGAGAGTATTCAGCCTTGCCAATCAAATCTCCAAATCTTTCTATAGAGTAATGATGTTGTTTGGTATGAAAAATTTGAAGCTTGCGTAACTGAAAAGAAATACATACTGGACAAAAAAGGAAAAAAAAAAATACCGACCTTTATTCAATATCGAATCGGGCCGCCTTTGTTTCGAATAACATCAAGTTTGCGGTGCAGCATGGATTCTACATGGTGGTTCAGGGCGTTTTGGTCTGTTGTAATCATCCTTCCAGCAAAATATCGCGCAGCTGCGACAAAGTTGAAGAAAGAAAATTTCATTTCCAAACAGCTCTCTCCGGCATATTCTACACATTCTCAGTAGGATTGAAATGAGGTGAATGTGGGGACTAAGAAAGATAGTGGAAATCCATGTCATGTTCTCCGAACTATTCTTGCACGATGCGCTGTTGCATTATCATCTAAAGTGGCCATTAACTTCGGGATGAAAGTGTAACATTGCAAGGAGCTATAGATTTCATACAAAATTCAGGTATTCCCTGGATGACATTCAACTTTTCACTGCCATCAACGGAACCAGTCCGTGCTGACAAAACATTCCCCATAGCATGATATCACCCTGGCAATGCATTTGGATGTTTGTTACTCCAACCATTTGGATGTTTGCACAATGAAGCTTCATTTCTTTGGAAACTGTTTTACAGCGGTTTCCGTATCCCACGGTGATTCTATCACCTCCAGAACCTTGGGTTGTCTTAACAAGGCAAGTAGGATCCATCGCTTCGAAGTTCTGTCTCCGCACTCTCCGCTTACCATCAGTGCAAAACAAAGTGTATCGTGATTCGTCTAACCACATGACTTTCTTCCATTGTTTCACTGTCCAATCACAACGTTCTCTGCATCACTTCCAGCGGATTCCCTGTTCGCGATAAGGGGTTTAAATAGGGAATTTCTGGGTTTGGTTGAATTCAGATGTTATTTTCTGCACACTAGATGTCCTATTATTTATTTATTTTTTTTTTTTTTTTTAGTACAGTCCTCCTTAGTGTACGACGGCTTCGCTCTTGAAATATTGTTTTTATGCCACATTTATTTCCATCAAACGGTTCTATCAGCCTTTCAAATGGATGCTTTTGAGAAACCAGTTATGTCTTTCGTTTCTTGAATCGTGGCTCCTGCTAAACGTACGCTCACGATAAGAACTTTTTCAAAGTCTGCTAGATCATCCGTTTTCCCCATTTCTGGCTTCAGATAACTGCAGTCGAACAGCCTGTGCAGTCTTTATACTCAACGAGGCAACACGTCCTTACCCCACGTCCCAATTTTCTTTGCATCTGTTTGCATTTCTTCTGTCTGTGATTGTCTTAATGCAAAGGTTCGTATTTTTTTGGCCAGTGTGCGTAGTATGATGAAAAAAAAAATCACTACATTAACTGAACATAGTACAATATAATATATCTATAGGATGATTAGAAGATCGCTTCCAATTTTAAGAACTCTGTTGTCTTCTTCTTCCAGCCACACAGCTCCCTGAGGAGCTGTTGTGGCCACCAACAAATTCCTCCAACTACATCGATCGTGTGCTACACGAGCAGCATCGCAAAGTGTCATGCCTAGAAGTTCACCGATCCCATCCTTCCACCTAGTTGCAGGTATTCCTCTGCACCTCTTCCCCTCGGTTTTTCGTTCCATTATATTCTTCAACAGAAAGTTTTCCTTTCTTACTATATGACCAGGAAACTTGAGTTTTCTTTTGTTGATGCTATGAAGAAGAATTTAAGGCCTGCCAATTTTATTCAATACCCACTCATTTGTTCTTCGATCCAAGTAAGAAATACGCAGTATTCTACTGTAACACCACATTTCAAACGCCTCAATTTTCTTCCTGTCAACTCTTTTCAGATTACATCCTTCACATCCATAAGTAGCAACTGGAAAAATTAACGAATCAATGATTCTCAGTTTCTCCATAATTTTATCAGATCAGCGACCAACGTTTTAGCAATTGTCTGTCGTCTCTTCATATCATTTGAGCAGTTACTGTTTTTGTTTATTCTTGACCCTAAGTAATCAAATTCATCAACTTCTTCAATATCTTGCCCATTTACCTTCACTCTGTTGTAGGAGCACAAAATCACATAGATTATTCACATACTGTGAATAATCTGTGTTTTCCAGAGAATTCAATACTATTTAATGTTGTGTGCTGCAGTTTCGATACGTTTTAGGAAAATAATGGTTGGACAATTGACTTTCAGCGACACATGAAAAATTGCAACCAAATATAAAGAAGGTGAGGGAGAAATAGTAAAACCATTCAGAGGTAGTTAAACGAGGAAACAGTGAATCCTAAAACTGATGAGATGGGATCTGTAGCCAAGTAGAATTCTGGCCGTTCACTTTGTAGTTCCACCCGATATCAAATATGTCTGATGAAAAGTAGTACAAAATGTTTTTTTACAAAGTTCTAAGAAATCCATTCGAGGGGTGTACGTGAAACTGGGATGACTTAACATTCTGTGCAGAAAATTTTTAAAAATAAAATAAAGAATTTGCGTGGTTTCCATGCTTTCCACTTTTGTTCTGTTACAGAGTTATCTAAAGATTTTGATTGATGAATTCAGTTTTTCTGAAATCGTGCTTATATGGTTACAGGATTGGCGAGACCACTTAGAATACTGTTTGGTCTGGTGAAGCCTTTTCCACGTTGCCGGCTTCGTTAACACACCAAACCCTTTTACTAGTGGGGAACAGCGAAAGTCGTCCTGAAGTATCAGCATGATACTAGGATCACATTTAATATAATTTTCGCTCCATTCATTTTATAAAAAGGATGAATTCAAAACGATACCTCGCTGTGCTTCAATATTTTGTTTTCTTGAAGTCTTGCCCATATGCACAGGAAATTATCTTATGCAAAGATTGGGAATCGCTGTACTTCAGAATTCATGTGCGAAACTGATGGCAGCACGTGCCAACAGAGTGACTTTCAAGGAGCTCTAGTTTGACTTAAATTCTTCAACAATACCTTTTAAAAATAAATAGTTTTTCAAATTACTCTGTAGTAAATACAAAAGCAATATAATGCGTAATAATAACTTGAGATAAAAATATTCTTATAATAATAATTTCTGATAAAAGGTTTGCAATTTTAGCTGAAACTTCTCTAATAAGACACGAAAAGGGGAACAGTGAAAGCATCAGAATGAATGCGATTGACTGACTAAAAAAATGCATTGACTAGTTTCTGTTCAGATACAATGGGATTATAGCAAGAGAATTATATTGTCTGTTGAGAAGGAAAGTAGGTTTACGTTTTTGGTGCTAAGAATCGAAATTACACGAATCGCTTTTAGAATTCGATTTGTCATGAGATTATAAATCCATCGTGTTGTAGCTTATGCAAAGAAAGCTTTGGGACTACATCCACTGAAATGTATAAGGGAGATGCGGATATAGCAAATGAGTTTGTTGGACCATGTTTGAAGTTGACTTTGAATCTAAAGGAATTGTTAAAAACCGACACGTTAGTTCTTTTAAGCCTGAAGCCTACTGTTTATTTTATCATTCTATTTGTTCCCAGCTTTAAATATTCAGGATGTGATCGACTGCAAACAAAGAAATATGAACTGAATATTCTATATCGAGTCTAGCCAAGTCAGAATTAAGATCATTGAACATCGTTAGAATGTTTAGAACTGTTTATATTCTCAAAATGACAGTGCAATGTAATTATCAAATTGGCAATTTACATACAGTACTTATACAAATTAGCAATTTGGATAAGTATGTAAATTTGATTTTTTTTTTTTTTTTCCATTTCATTAAAAACTTTGAATTTACTCCCATCTTTTTGCAGAAATCATATTTTGACCCGTGATCACAAAAGATTGCCGACATATTATAATTATATTTCATTATTTTAAAACAATTATTGAAATGCCCGTGTTTTCTTTATAGTTTCGAAAGTATTCACTGCAGGTTGAGATTCACAACCTTAAAGCACTTACACCCTTTCGTGTTTGGGATAGCCACTGAAAACATTGTGATGTTACTGCTGTCCTCCATGATACTATAGTGGTTTCGTCACTTAACTCGCTTGGAGATGTCTGAGTTCGAGTCTTGTTGGGGACTGGAAGAATCATTAAAGGCCTCTTCAATGGGAGCTGTAGTTAGCCGTCATCAGGTGAAGGGAGTAGGGTAAACTCGCACAGCATACAAATCAGTTCATGAACGCATAATGCACACAGCGTAAGACCTAATTTAACAGCACATTAGCCTTAGATGCTAATACGCTGTTCAATAGTCGCGCTTAATTGTCTGGAACTCGTTTCTTAATGATTGTTGGACTAGCATCGTTGCTATGGTTAAAGGACACTTCATTAGTTGCATTCGCTGGTCAAGGTCACCTGTCCAGTGAGGATATTGGATACTTCCTGTTCTTATTGAAACTAAAATCTTATGGTGACACGTTGTTCTTGTCCCTAATGGCTATTTCTTCAATATCGCTTCTTTTCATTTTTAAATCAGCTTGTTTACTAGATATACAAATGATTAAAATTTCAAAGCCGGTAGATCTAGTCCTGTTGGCTTTCATCTGACATTTCTCTTTTCCAAAATAAAATAAACTACAAGAATTATCGTAAATTTTCATTTATATTATATAGGGTCACCGCTGCCTGAGGTGTTAAGAACTTTATCGTAACTCGAGCATGTTTTATCGCAGCAAATAAACCAGTGCAACAGTAACGACGGTTGTACATTTCTTGTGGAGCATACGGGTTCGTTCAATGAACGTGCTAGAATTCGTGTACGTTACCAGAGCCGGTCCTAAGATCTGTTTATAGATTTTAGCGTGTACTGGATATGGAGAAATCACTGTCTCAAATTAGCAAGTTGTTTTAAATTATCTCAGAAAAATGTTCTGAACTTTGTTTACAAAGAATACATCAGGGTAGTTATTTGGGGGGGGGGGGGGTGCTCACCCTAAAAACGAACATTAGCATTTATAAGAACTACCTATCACATTCATCCTAGTGAATGCCACGTTTTCACTTGAGGGGTAGTCAAATTAGTTGACAAAAGAGATGACGCAAGGCTTTTCAGGAAATTCTTTGTTGGATTGTTTAACAGAATATCTAGTATATAATAGTTTTTAGAGTTTACAGAACCATTTGTCACGGGTGAGTGCAGCTAGGGCCACAACAACCCCTCAACCTGAATGACGCTCAAGGAAAGAAGTGTATGTGCTGAGTAGCACCCGTGCCGAGCTTCATCCCTAAATGACACCCTGACATGTTGATGTCTCTGGAAATCAGTTCTGGCCGATCATTCAGGCGTATAAATGTTCTTTGTATTAAATAACTAAAGGATAATTCTCATGAAAACCAGATGCATCACTTCTCAGGTGAGAACAGGATGGCCTTGCCGCCAAGGCGAAACCATCGTCTCGTCGATTTCCCCTCTCTCCCCCCTCCCAAAATAGATTGAATCCTATTAATATATTTCAGTTTTCTAAACACCATCGTCCCTTTCCATATCCTGTTAATTTTCCATGTTAATTCTCCTCCTAAGGAAAAAAAAAAATCATGGTGACGCCATTGAAAGTCCTATTACTTTGCAAAAATTAATTTGCTATAAATGTAGTTAATTATGTGGTTTTTATCCAGATGTGTTGCATGGGAAACCTCCTGATAAATCATAGCTAGCGTGATTTCCTTGCGAGATTCTTAGAGACAACATCGCATTGGTATTAGTCAGTTTTTGCAACCGATTCCATTAAAAGGAAAGACCACGATCAGAAACACTAAACGCGAGGAGCATAGTGTGCATATATAAATGAATTGATGGATCATTCGCTGACGAAATAACTTCGGAAGCGATCACAGGAACGTGGTCTCTTTCTCCATATTGAGTTATGGATCCCCACGTTCATATCAAAGATCACAACATGAAACCACATTGCCTTCCATCTGTTTAATGAATTTGGCGATGCAGAAATGAGATGAGATGTGAATGTTTCCTGGATGTAGCATCCACCTTGTGACCCGAAATTCCTGTTGTAAAATGTGCAATTTATAACAAAAAAAAAAAAAAAAAAAAAATGCTATTTCTGGATCATGGAGAACTCGTACTTCTTTGAGAAATTGGAACACATGAACCATACATTATAGTATTAGTTGCAATGTCCACACAACTTGCCTCAGTATATTACGAGAGTGGTTTGTTTCCGATATGAAGAGTTGGGACTACTTGGTCAAGTGTGGTTTCGACATGATGGGCACTACTCATTTTGCCATCCGTGTGTGGGAATTTCTCTGCGAAGCGTTCCCAAACAAGTCAAGTTAACACGGCTCATGTAACAAATGGTTATTAGAGTTCATTAAACAAGAAGTGGCCATATGACAATGGGCGTTACCCACAACTAAAGAATTAAGACAAAGTTGTCCGAAATATTGTCATCACATGCATTTGGTTTTTTCACTCTGGAAAGCTGTGTTGGTTCTCACACCTCACATGGAGGCGCATAATTTTGTTTTGCGAAAATGGCAGCCCTCAGAAACACAGACAGCAGACATAAAATGAGTTCATTTTAATTTAATCACTTTTCATTTTTATGGTGAGGGAACGGATTTTCTGGTATACTAGTGTTTGGATTTTCCAAACTCCCTGCAGTATATTAGAAAGTTTTCGAAATACTTTTCCAAGTTATCGTAATGCTACCACCCTATAGATGGTAACAGCAGGAAAATGAATTTCTCATTACTTCTGAGATAAAATCTTTTAAATTATTTTGCTCTTTTTATTTTCGCCGCTATCGAAATAGTTTTATTTGTAAAACTTGTTTTAATACGCATTCCTGACGGCGACAATTAGACAGTGTTAGTAATCCGTTTTAATTAAATTGCAACATTTCACCAGTGCTTTCGGAGACAGGTAGCTTGCTCTCTTTACTTAGGAACGAGGACACCGAGAAAATGGATCTATCTACGATTGGGGAAAAGGTCTGCGTAGCAACAGGCGTTCTTTACTGGAGGCAAATAATATCAGCGTATCAACAATAATTCAGTTTCATTCTGACCTTTCAAGTTATTCTTCGGAACTTTATACAAAATGCAAAATGATTCTCTCAGGCTTTGTCAAGAAAAAAAGCTTTGTCAAGCTTTTTTTTTTTTCTCTTGTAAAAAAGTACGTGGTATGAGTTAATAAATCCGCCTAGCTGATTTATTAGCAAGTACCGAGAGAGAGAGAATTTTTTGGCACAGGCAGTATCCATCAATCTTAGGCCAGAGAGACTACTTATGAATTATTTAGTTCATATTTCTCTCCACGCCGGTTGAAAGAAGAGGGCACCACAGTAGTAGTTGGATTACACTTGAATAGAGGAGAAAGAGAGATTTTTTTATTATTATTTTTTAATATTCTGTTCAGTCAGCTTTAAAGATTCCGGGGAAACAGCTGGGTGAAAAGTTCAGCAACTGCATGAATAGGGGAATAAAGATGTTTCAGATTGCTTGGATAACACTTACAGTGGGGCTTACACTCGAGTCAAATGAAATAAAATTGTCGATGTTGAGAGACAGAATTTGACTAATTTTACCAGAGATTAAGTTAATATTTCTCTCGTTATGAAAAGTTTGGCTTCAGTAATATAAATGCACTACTGTACAGAGCCATACAATTGTACATTCACACATAAGTACTGTGTCTGAATAACTTAGACGAATATACATTCCACATACAATTATAGACAAGTGTCTCTCAGTTGCGTTTTATAGTAGAAAATTTGCATTTTTGATATATCTGGATCCCGGCACAGAAGGGGGACCTCAGAAAAGTTTAATTTAAATGGTTATAATATAGTAACAAAAGAAAGGGGGGACCCAAACCAATCATGCACTCGATCTTCTCCAGATACCGTTGAATGAAGGGGGGGGGACACAACCAACGACAGTGGACCGCCAGTTTGACACTTGGCATAAACTGACGAGCCTGTACAGTTCGACAGCAGACACCCTAATGCAACTAGTTCAACTGGCAACCGCTGGGTAAGGCTGTTGCACTAATATCAGAAAACCTGTCCCATAGCATTTTGCCCACACGTTGTGTACACATTGAGCCAGCGTGCTTTTCAGCTGATAACACGAAGATGAAACGTTGAAATTGTTGCCTCATGAATAAAAACCATAAGCGAAACGAGAGTGATTAGGGTGTGTACGTGTCAGGAGAGAAATAATTTGTAGCCATTTATTTATTTATTTCAATGTATGCACAAAATTAAAAAAAAAAAAAAAAAAAAAAAAAATGGGAAATGGCTAAAATAAATTAAAAAATATATGAAATATATACAGAATTTTTTTTTTTTTCCCGATTTCGGTAACGAGTACAGGTGGTGCAGAGAACTCCATAAAATATACGTACAGCTATCAGCGGTGGTTACCGGCAACCTTGGTCAAGTGTGATCTATGGTCTACGTATTTATACCTTAACATAATAAAATATTACACATGGCGCGTAAGAAAACATAAAAATAAATAAAAAATTATTCATTGATTGAAATAATTTTTTTCGTGTCTGATACATTACGGTGTGCACCGTAATGTATCAGATTTCTTGTAGGGTGCGCCTATGATAAAAGCGTTCTTTTAATATAATTTGACTAACGGGAGTTTACTTTCGGCCTCCATTATTTAATAAAAAGCATTGCACCCAGTCTCCGACACGAGTTTGATCAATACGAATCTGGTGTAATACGGTGTTTAAAAGCAGGGATGGCTTTCGGCTGATACGACTGGTCTTTCGGTTTACCACGATTTCTCCACGACTTCTTCATGATCCTAGAAAGCGCAAGAAGCGTCACGCTTCTTTCGCTGTGCACACGTGTACGAGTTGCTTCCCTCTCACTCCACAAGTCAGTTCGCTTCTAAGTCTATGTTTGTCCTCCGGTATCTTTTTTTTTTTTTTTGTTAGTTGTTGGCGCATCGGCTTCTGTGGCCATAATGCACCTCCAAAAGTTTTTGCATTTTACTCAGATCCAAGCCCGAGGCGGGATTCGAACCCGCGACCTTTGGGTTGCCAGGCAGGCACTTTACTCACCTGGCTAGCCCGTTCGGCTCCTCCGGTATCATGCTGCTCACATGGTCGTCTCGGAATCCCAGTGATCTCTCAAATTAATTTAATTAATTGGCATAACTTTGAGGTGTACTCACTTTCCAAGTAAAATCATGAGTGGTAAGGATCAGAAGTGTGGTAATGGGAATATGAACTCCAGAAAAGTTAACGCTAGAGCAAAAATTGGATGTAATCAGCATTATGAGAAAAATGACTGAACATTGGACATCGTTTTGTGATATAGGTCATCGTGAAGCAACCTGACCAACTACTCGCGCTGACGCCGAAGACTTGCACAGCTTTCAGGACTAGAAATGACTTGCTGTTTGCATCGCTTTTCTAGGTGCAAGCTACTCATAACAGGCGAGGCTCATGAACATGGAAAGAAAGCTTGTGATCTGGATGGAAAAGCTAGTGAGGAGTAGGAATTCATTGGTAACCTCGTGGCTATAAGAACAAAGGCTTTAAAGTTTTATTTTTAAGACTTGGAAAAAAAAAAAAAAATACCACAAGGATACACGGAATTAAAATTTTCACAACATGCGGTTTACAGGAGGACAGATGTCTCGAGCGACAAACAAAAGGAGCCAGAACTGACAGTAGCAAAGGATTGTGTGACATTAATGTTGGAGAGAGAAAATGGTGACAAAAAATTTAGCCATGCTCTGACCTGTTAGGCTAAAAATCCAAGGAAACTAAAGAGATCGCTGAAATCGTAACTGCCTGTATATTGGATTTCCACGAAGGGTCGAATTTCAGGACAAATGCGTAGTAAATGGCTTACTGAACAACCTTACAATAGAATAAATCTGAAGGATTGTTGCAAGGCTGAAAATAAGGATTTCAAAATTATATTAGTGTTGGATAATGCTCCAGGACATCCTCGTTTCTCGCGCAACCGTTATACAAACATATCAAATATATATATTTTTTCTTTTTTTGACCCACAATAGTATTAGTAATAGCCATATGGTGCAAGGGAAGCGCGGGCCCGAAAAAAAAAAAAAAAACCTGAGTAAATAAGAAAATAAAAATTATATGCTTCTCTCCTCACACAGGTAACTATCCAGTTGACCTTTGAATATATTCAAACTGTAAATTGAAGGCAACCTGTTCCAGCAATCAGCGGCTCGTTGACTACAAGAAAACTTCCTACAATCTACTGTAAATTTCTTCTCCTGTAATTTGAATTTATGCCACCGAGTTCTGGAATTCTTTATAACAGTCAAAATTCCGCCTTCGTTCATGTTAATAACCCCTCTGAGAGCCTTATAACCCTCAATCAAGTTACATTTGAGATGCCTGGTTGCCAAGCTCTTTGGCCTACATAACCCGAGTCTTTCCTCATATGATCACCATGCGAGTTGCCCGTATTTGGATCCTTTTAAGAAGCTCAATGTCTTTTTGATGTGAAAACATAATAATAATAAGAAGAAGACTCTTTATTAATGAATCGTATACATTAGTGATTCCTTATACAAAGAATCTTATAATACATTGTCGGCGTCTTGTGACACCGATGTTTGGGGGTGCAGCGTCTTAAAGTTACATTAAATTGCCTTGGTTATAAGACATGTAGACATACACAGTAATAATAATAAGCAAGTTAAAAATACTACAAAACATTATCTAGACATTTACCATTAACAGACTTGAACTTTTATTTAAAAACAAAATCCATTCTTCGGTTTTTATTTGTCGAAAATAGATTAATAACTTTTTCATTCGAGTTTGGTGAACTGTTGACCAAGCTTTTCTCTATTGAAAGCATTGCTTGAGCATTTAGCCTTTCCTGATTCATAGTGCTCCCAAAAATGTTTTTATTCTTTTTAATGTCGAATGGCACTCTGAAGTAGTCATCGGAATGGTCAAAAGAACTTTTATGAATTTTGAAGTTCACCAAGAATTTCAGCTAGATTATTTTCTGAGATAAATTTCAGCAAGTCAGTTAATTTGCAATAATTGTGTAGATCATGTCTGCTATAGAAAACATGTAATTCCGTAAGAAGTTTTTCTCTTTCAATAGAAGAAGACTACTGAGGCATGGAATATGCCTCAGTAGTCTTCCATACCTCTTCCATGAGCATTTTCGTACGAAAAATAACAAAGTTCTCCTTGTTAAACAATTTAGCAGCAATTAATTGCTTTGTAAAAGAATATCTCTCACCTATGTCAACACTTATATAGTCGCATACTTCCTTCGCTTCAATCATGAGTGTTTTTGAAGGATTTTCACAGTACATTGAATTCCTGATTTTTAGAATGGCATTCTTAAATTTTCCTATATATTCATGTGTTTTAACTGCCTCAATTTCTCGAGATTGCATTTGATTATAAATAACTTCCACGTGAGGCGTTATCTGATGGAAAAGTTCTAACCAGAACTCGAATTTTTCATTACTCAAGATGTGCAAAATTCCAGTTGCTTCTGAAATCGTCTTATCTGCGTTTGCTGTCGCTTGTAGTTCCTCCATGCGCTTTTTTAAGGATTCAAAATTTTCATAAACGCTGTTCACGGTGCGTGTATTGAAGTTCCATCTTGTAGGGGAAGGTCGGACAACACGGCTGTCCATATGCTTTCTGAGAACAGAGAGACGCTGTGGTGATCTCGAGAAAAATGTTGGTATCGACATGAGGTTCGAAAAGAATATTCTTGAATCTCGGGTACTACTTGCTGCATTTCTCATCATCAGATTTAGTTGGTGTGCATAGCAATGAATTGGTTAACTCCACTTTTCTTGCCATTAAATGTCTGAGCAACCCGTTTTTAAGTATTTCCTTCGAGGATTATGCCTGACTGATCTAGAATGTACTTCGATATTCCGTCTGCCGTTTGGTTTTCCGGAGTGAAAAAACGCCCACTGTCTCCATTCAGTTCATATCTCAGAACAATTACCATTTGTATAGGTTCTGAAACATCTGTTGTGTCATCATGACAGCTACGAACGAAGCTTCTTTAATTTCTCTTTTTATTTCATCCCGGCATATTTGCAGCAAACAGTCAAGAATATCATTCTGAATAGTTTTTGAAATGCCTTTAAATGCTGCATTACTTTCTAAATGGTTCTTTAAATTGGAATCTAATGTACAGGCGAAATTTATTAATCCTCTGAATACTCCTGGATTTTTAGAATCGTCTTTTTCGTCATGTCCACATAAAGGAATTTCAAACTGTCCACAAAATTTTTAGATAATACCTCACGATTCTTGGCAACTTTTCTGTTATGTTTTTTTAAGATCGAAAGTCTGTAGGCCTCACTAAGCTGTTCTTTAATATTTACGCTTCCTAAAAGCGATACTGAAATTACATTATCAATATGTTTATTCGAACTCTCATGTTTTAGAGTTTTTTCCTTCATTCTGTTTATGTTCGTAAAGCCATTTTTGTCCAGGTTAAGTCACCTCCGAACAGTACACATGGAAAACAAAACAATACATTTTTAACTTCACAACCACAAAGCAAAATTTTCCTTTGGTACCATTCAGTTTTAAAACTGCAAATATATTTCTTATTATTACTTATTCCCTGCTGAGAAATTTGAATCTTTGGTGTGGGGTGGCCTTCTGTTTTTTTAATCGCATTTTTTTTTTCCTTTGAGAGATAATTGTGAAAAACTAAGTTGCTGAAGTTATTGTCACGCGATTTACTTCATGGAGGCCATGATCGAATCAAATTTCACAAAATCGTGTATCGTAGAAATAATGTTTAACTTACACATCACCTCATAATATAACTAAAACTTACCAAGTTCAAGCTCAATTCGCAATTAAGCTGTAATCACATAATTACTGTTGAATGTTGAGTATTGACTTAACACTGATATTATTTAGTTACTTAATGAGAATTCGGACGGATAACAAAAAGACACCGACATTGTGGCTACACACCCATCATGGACAACGATGAAATCTGCACTGCATGCTTTACAATGACTTTGATTCGTTTCACCTATAAAAAAATGTATACTGTATTGGCAAGTTGCCAATGGCAACCAACTACCAGCTATTCACTGGAATGCAAAATATTAGCATTAGTAGAGGCATTTGATGCAAGAAAGCAAGCTTATGCAGCATCAGCCAAAAAAAAAACCCACTTCCACTTCACCCCTCTGTTCGTTCAAAATACCTGTCCAGCTGAGCCTAAAACCTATTTAGGCTATCAACCTCCACGACAAGGGATGGAATTATGTTCCACCAACCAACCACCCGCTGGCTAAAGGCAAATTTCCGCACGTCTATCCTACATCTGTCTTTCCTCAATTTGAATTTATGCCCTCTCAGGTGATTATTGTGAGCTAGAGGAAGAATCCCATCAGCATTGAGCATGCTCAAACCATTCAAGGCTTTATACACCTCTATCAGATCACCTCGCTGGTGCCTAGTCTCCAGACACTGTAATTTGCAAAACTTAAGCCTTTCTTCGTAAGAGCACCCCTTTGTTCCATTCACTAATCTTGTTGCCCTTCTCTGTACTCGTTCCAGCAGCTCTACATCCTTCTTGATATGTGGCCTCCAGACCTGTATACAGTACTCTAGGTGTGGCCTGACCATTGCCTTATACAAGGGAATAATCACCTCCTTATCCCTGCTGGAAAAATTCCTATATATCATTGACAATACTCCATGAGCTACTCTTGCAGCCCGTCTGCACTGTCAGAGAACTTCATATCTGCCTGCACAACCACCCCCAAGTCCCTTTCATTCTCTACCACTGTCAGTGTAGTACCACAGAGTTGATACGTTGCTCTGGGGTTGCTGTTTTCCATGTGTAGTACTTTACATTTGTCAATGTTAAACTTCATTTGCCACCTCTCAGCCCATCTGCTCAACCTTTCCAGATCCTGTTGCAGCAGCATAGTGTCAGTAGTGTCCTTGACAACCCTGCCAACCTTTGTATCGTCTGCAAACTTGGACATTAAGCTTGATATACCATCATCAATATCATTTATAAATACAGAAAACAATAATGGACCCAACACTGAGCCCTGAGGGACTCCACTAATAACATTAATCCACGATGAGCAGTGTCCATTGATTACCACTCTCTGTCTTCTCCCCCTCAACCACCCCTTTATCCATAGCAGCAATTTGCCTCCAATGTCACACTGCTCCAATTTGTGTAGCAGTCTTCCATGTGCAACAGTATCAAAAGCCTTTCTAAGATCCAAGTATATAATATCAAAGTTATTCCCTGCATCCAGTTCTTTTGTGACTGCATCATAGTATCCAATCAAATTGGTCAGGCAAGACTTCCCCTTAACAAAACCATGCTGTGTCCGAGCTATAACTGAAGTCTTGTCAAGATGATCCTGCAGTGCTTCTTTAACCAGTGCCTCCATTAATTTTCCTGGAACAGAAGTTAAGCTCACAGGTCCATAATTACTTGTGTCAGCCTTTGATCCTCCTTTGTGAATTGGGGTCACATTTGCACATTTCCAGTCTATGGGTACCTCCCCTGAGTCCAAGGAAGCTCTCATAATTATGGCTAAGGGTTTGCTTACTTCCTTTGCTGCCTCCTTTAATATAACTGGATATATCCCATCCACTCCGGGTGCCTTTCTTGTGTCTATCTTCAACAACCTCTCCTCCACCTTACTCTCAGTTATTTCAAGATTCTGTAGCTTACTGCTAGAGTTGAATACACCTCTGGCATTCCCCTCGCTGAATAACTCCTCATGTGTGAATGTCGATGCAAAATATTCATTTAGTTTGTTAGCTACCTGAGCAGGATCATCAACAGTTGACCCATCAATATCAAGTGGACCAATCTGATTCATCCCCTTCCTTCTAGAGTTTACATAAGTAAAGAACTCTTTGCTGTTTTTCTTTGCATCCCTTGCCAAGGATTTCTCGTAATCTGCCTTCGCCTGCCTAGCCTCCTTTGTAACTTGGTTGCATATCAACTTGTATCTATCATAGGCTTCTGTGTCATGTGTTAATTTGTAAGTATCCCATGCATTTTTGGCCTAAACCTTGAACAATATTTCTTAGTTGGTATGTAAAGCCTAGTAGCTTCCAACATAAGTTCTTTGAATGCTTCCCATTTTGAATTTGCTGTTGGTAACATCATCAGTTGGTCCCACTGTATAGAATTTAAATACTGTACTGTCTCAGTCCTATTTAAATGTCATATTTAAATACTGTCTCATTTAAATATGTCACTACCTGGCGCAAAGTGAAGCCTGCGGTTAATTAAACTTCAAATTTGGAAACGATTTCTTGTTTTTATTCGTTTATTATTAAAATGATTATTGGAAATAGAGGATGCGCATAATATACGCGGGTTCTGTTAATAAAAATATTCATTGCGTTGCAGTATTCTTCACAAAATTTCATGTAACTCAGTTCACTCTATATCTAGATTTAAATAGCTGCAGTGCAGCAGTGCCTATTTACGAGCTGCCCCTGTCTATACCTATAGCCGCACTTAACAATGGAACGCAACAGAAGTGTTGGAAACATGTCACACTACCCACGTGGCTGGTGAGAAATGCGATGTGAAATACTGGAATTAAAGCGATAGCATACGGGGCCACGGTAGCCTTGTGATAACGTTGCCGGCTTGCTGAATAGCTGATCGAGGTTCGATTCCACCCTTATGGGAATTTTCCCAGGCATTCAGCATTGAGTTTGGCGGTCTCAAACCGTGGTCGTGAGGTTTTTCACTGGGATTGACTCCGATTTTCCCCTCACAACAGACAAACCGCCCTTCGCGACGAGGGGAACACGAAAATTTGATAGGGCTAGGGACGCGAGTAGACTAAACTCCGCAGCGTTTTCGCTGCGGACTTTACTCTTGAGGGAAGGGGGTTAGAAGGCTGCCGCGCTACCATCATAAGGTAGTCTATTTAACAGACATGTTCTGCTCCTTTAAAGAATGCACTGAGGCAGTGGACTTCATCTGCAGCTGAAAACCATCGATTAAAATGCGAATAATCATGCTGCTTAGCAAAAATAAATTGTTTGGGTTTATACCTGCTCAAAAAAAAATGTAGTTAATGTGCACAGAGCATTTCATTTGAGCAAACGTTAATAATTCACGATTTACAGCAAAACAGCAAAAAGCACTATTAAAGCGCGAACAGAGAAACGTTTCTGCGCATGTCAGCAAACATAATATCCAGTGCTTCAGCTACAGTAAGAGAAGATAATAATAATTGCTGGAATTCTATTGGTGTGATTTTAATGAAACATAGGAAGAGTCGAGAAATCTTTCTTACAGAGATAAATATAAAATTTCTTTAAAATTCATCCACTGTGAAGTTTTATTACCTGCAGACGGATGGAAAATAAATAATAATTGTAGCGTTTCAATTATTACGATTTTAATGATATTCGGAATGCTCAGCAAATCTTTCTAAAAGGTCCGAATATGAATTCATGAAAATCCATCTTGAGAGTTGAGTTGTTACATGCTGGTGGGCGACAAGCGTGGTGAAGGCAATAGGCACATTATGTATATATGCAAACGTTCTTAAAAACGGGACCATATTTTACAAATCGGGCAGTTAATTGCATTGTTAAGGTATGCTTACTTTTATTTATTTTTGATATGAAAACATCTACAGCGGCATCTAACAATTGAATGTAACGGAAATTCAAATGTTGTGGTCAAATAATTGTTTGTTGCAATCATACTAAGGAAGCGTGATTTTGACGTCACAATCACACTTCCTTATGATTGTGCAGATGTAGTCTCGATGTACTATTCCACAAATGGATTTCGCTAACCTCTTCCAAGCCAAGAATGTTTTCACATAAAACATCTTTCGTGCGTACAGGGTACAAACTCTTTAATTTTTATTCAGAGGGTTCCATACGTGGACACAGTAGTAGTTAAGTGTTAAAATTGTTATCGGTGTAGATAAGGAATAATGCTTATTAACTTTTTTTAGTTCCTAATTTTATCATTGTTTCCTTTTCTCTAATAATGAATTGCATATAAGAAATAATATAACTTCTGAATCTGGAACAGCTTTGTCACGCTTAAGCTGCTTTTGATACAAGTCCACCACCTCTTCTATCTTCCGTATCTTTCCTAAATACATTGTAGAAACCGCAAATGAATCTCTTCATCTCCCATTTCCGAATGATACCATGTTTCCGTTAAGCCTATTATGTCAGCTTTAGTTTTCCTAACCAGGAGTATGGATTCACGTCTAGTGGCATAACTAGGGTGAGCCAGGTGGGGCACGTGCCCTGGGCGAAAAATTTGGGGTCGCCTTTTTATGGTTAAAAAATGCAAAAATTCCAATAGAACAGTTTTCAAGGGGTGCCAATTTTTTTTATTTGCCCTGGGCGCCATCAACCCTAGTTATGACACTCCTGACATTACTGCAAACAGCTAACTTTTGTTTTTGTTCTTCTGTAGTTCGCTCTACCCTGACACAGGATCGGCGCTTGCGTTTTTTGGGCCTGAGGCAAAACTTTGTAGCCGCGCTTAATTCATATCGTATCTTAACACAATGTTATTAATTAACGGCGTGGCGCCTGTGGCAAATGACTCGCTTGCGCGCCATTAGCGCAGGGCTTGCCGTTACACGTCCTTGAAGCTATTCAAGCATGTTTTCATAGAATTAGCTTCCCGCTCATTTAAAAACGTCAATACCTTCGAAACATCTTGCCGATATCGGTTGCCAACAACTTGCCAACATACACACTTCTTGTTTGTTGCCGCAGCAGCAAACAAGAATTCTTAAGTTGTGTATAAGAATTATTTTGACACGCTTATGCACACATATCATCAGATAAACGTATATCGATATTACTATTCTTCCCTCTATCAAGCAGTTTTCTTTAATCCTTCGGGTATCCCCAATGACACTGGCACAACCTTTGTACAAATGAATCCCGTCCTTACAAAATAGTCCTACCTACAAGTGTGGATACGTTGATAAAAAAAAAATTTCCCTAGAAGCCTTGTAGAAGTCTTCAAACCTTGAGTTAACGCACAAAGCTTTCAGCATATGATTCCTCCAGTCGTGCCTGGGTAGAATTTCAGACACATACACATTCTGACCTAACCGGAGGCATTTTTTTTAGTACGGTCCTATATTTACCCAGCAACTCGTCATTTCGTGTGTGCTTAATATCATTAGTTCACACGTGAGCATCAATGCACTCGTCAACAGTGTTGCCAACTCTTAATAATATTTCCCGCTAGCCACATACTCAAAATCCGCTATTTTTAACACTTAACCCGCCAAATTTTTAAAATTTTCATTTGTTTGTACTTTGTAGTGAATAAAAACAAACAAACAAATAGTATATATAAATAGTTATTTATTTTCTGTTTTTAATATAAAATCAATATCTAAAAATCTAAATTAATTTCGAAATTCAATATCTCCTCATCATATGCTTCTTGTGTACCTATTTTGCGAAGCACTTCTTCAGGTAAAACAATTTTTACAACACTTTTCAACTCTTTTGAGCCCATATCGTACTGATAAGATTGCATTAACCATGCCAACACTCATTCTGTTGCGTGTTTTGTTTTTTACTAGATTTAAGTTGCTGAATATTCTTTCCACATCTGCATTGGATAATGGCAAAATTAAAATACCCAATGCAAATTGGCTAATTTCTTTAAATGGATTTTCACCGCTTGCATCTGGATATTTCTAAACTTCTCACCAAAACTTCATTGTATTGTTGATGTTTTCCCATTTAACAAGAGTAATGTTTATATACTGTTGCTCATTTTTTTTCAATTTGATTCAAAAGATTTGTCTACTCTTTGTACTTCAGATAAGATAGGTTTTAAAAATAAAATATACGCTAAATTACTTTCATCTTTGAACATTGAATAAAGAAGTTGTGCAGTATAACGTTTGTCAGTCAAACGAGTTATTTCAAAATGGGCTTTTATTTCAATATACTGTTCTAAAATTCTTGTTATAGCAACTTCAATGGATAATCACCTTGTTTGACACGAATGAACTATCTTTTTCGGATCTGTACCATCGTTTATGGCACTGTATAAATATTTGAATTGATTTTGTCAGCTAGTGGATTTACTAAACCAATTATAAGTTTCAGCGATCATGAATTCTAGACTTCTAGGGAATGTTTCGCGGGTTGCATGAGATACTGCTAATTGCAAAGAATGACATACGCATTTAATTAATATCAATTTCGGTACATCGGACTTCAAATGTGTATAAACGCTGTTATTAACTCCAATCATAACGCTAGCATTATCTGTCCCAATGCCCACAAATTATTTAAATTCTGGTTTAAATCGTTTCAGCTAATTCTTCATATTATTTTTGGTATATTGTAATTATGGAAGGTAGATTAAATGATACTGAAAATAGACTGGCTCTGATGCCGTAGCCTAGTGGTCAGGCGCGCGGGTGCATAAGTACACGTACCTTGAGTGACCGGGGTTCAAGCCCGTGACTGCTGAATACGGTACTGTTTCTTGTATTCTGTGTATCTTGTAAACTCCTCTGACCGTTTGGTCGTCCCGGAGTATAAACAGAAAATTTATTTAAAGGAAGTTTAAAATTTTCCGCGTTTAAAAATTTAAAAATTTTTAAAAAGTTTAAAAATTCAGCGTTATTTTAATTGAATTTGAAATATTTTCAGCGTTACATTGATCTAATTCTACAAGAGCCAAGAATGTAGAAACTCTTTTATCGAATTGCTCATCATAATACACAATTGCAATACCTAATAGTTTTGTTACACTAATATCGTTTGATTCATCTAGTAACGAACTATAATTTGAAAAGCCATTGAGCACTGACTATAATAAATCTTTCTGAAAGTGGGGGTGTAGGATATATTTTATAACGCCGTTGCATTTTGTTCGATGAATTTTTAAAGTTTTGGCTGTTTGATCTTGGAATGCATTCTTACATAATTCACCAAGGTGGTCTATTGCCAGTATTGACGAGTGAGCACAACAAACAAACTTAACTTTGCTTCAGCTTCCACTGTTTGTAAATTCTTGGTGGGAAAATTTAATTTAGATTGGTTGCCTGATCTATTAGGTGAAAATGGTTCTTCTACTGACTTAATATGTTTGAAAGTTTTTAAATGACTTTTAATGTTATGTCGGTAATTGGGATCGCATTTCTTGGAAGCCAATCAAATACGACGAATAAAAATTATTCAATGCCATTTCTTCGCGGTTTCAAAAAAGGCGTCATTAGAATTTTTCCCACATTTTTAGATTTGATTCAACAATTAAAGCTATGACCCAACGGTCAGGTCGTTTGACCGCGGGCGTAACTACGTAAAATTGTTGGGGTTCTCCTCAGGGAAATTCCAGAATAATATAAAACCGATTCTTCGCTTTATAAAAAAAAACTATGAAATATGATATCCTTACTATGTTTACGATGTATATCGATAAAACATTTCAATTATGAAATATTTTTATTGTTAATTAAATAATTACTTGAACAATTAATTTAATATTTGTTAAATAAATATTTCTTAATTTAAATGTTACATTGCCAAAATATATAAAATGCTAAACATTTATACTCTTCCCGCTAAAAAATCCGCTATCCGCTATTTCATATTTTAATCCGCTAAACCTGAAGCAATTCCGCTAAATCTAGCGGGAAAACCGCTAAAATGGCAACACTGCTCGTCAACCCCCTTAAAATGTTATAACCTGTTGGTGACATCATTAACTGTTGCTCCTGGCAGATCCAACCTGGTTGTAGTCCAATAACGATAGGTGTTCACCTATCCTTATTGGACTAGATCCTCATTGGAAAAAATGTTGTCATTTCCCTGACGATGGAATCCTCAAAATTCACTAAGTTCTTTGGAACCAGAGCAGTTGCACTTGATTATTCTATTTTGCGGCCCGAATTGGGAGTGCATCACTTGTCAGATTAATAAAATTACGAGTCCCTGACGAGTTCCTAGTTACATTTGTACTGAATATTATCAGAATAATATTCAGTACCAACCGCACTTAATTAAGAACGGTGCTTGAATCGGAAAATATTAATAACAATAATTTTAGCAGCCAAAAAAACGTTTTTTGAAATGTAACAACCGGAATGGTGTTAACTTTAATTTAGAATAGTAAACTTTATCACTCGCAACGGCGTTCCTACCCTATTTTTTTAAGAAAAAAAAAAAAAACCTCATCAGGATATTTCGTATCGTTGTCATTATTAAATAAGGAACTAATTTTCTAGGATCCATCTGAACTTATACTCCTTTTTTGTTGTTGTTGCTGCTCAATAGCATGTGTAGAATATTTAAACTTACACTCATTGCGAAATGTAATTTTGGATAATTTTATTCATAGAGGAAAGCACATTTCCCCCTTTCGTTCAGAGCGAATATAAAGGGTTTCATTTCTTTTATCTTTATCAATATTGTGAAAATTATTAACCTTTCGTCATTAACTTTTTTATGTGTTTTATCATGCAGAGGAAGGATCACCTCGTTCTTTTTTATAAGTAGCCCTCGCTCTTTTAAGGACCATTTTAATTAGTAAGAAATAGTTATTAGTGGGGGTGGTTCTGACATTAAACTTCCGGTTTATTGAGCTCGTTCCTGTGATGTCTTAAGACGGATGACAAGTCCTACAGAAAAGATAAAAAGAATGCCAACTACCATAGTATCTGTGGTAGAGCTATTTCTTTATTTCTCTTTGTCAACACCTTTCATTACCAAAACGAAAGCTATTGAAACTCAGCGCCTTTATTCCTTCTGTTTGATACAAAAGTTGACCCTCAAATGTGGTTCCTGTGCGCTACAAGAGATGACCTTTGTTATTGTGTCACGCTGCTAAAGGGAGTAAAGAAGATAAGCGTTACGACATGAATTGGTGACGATTCTTGTGCCCCCTTCTTTTTTCTTTGTTTGAACAACGATTTTATGTTTACTTGTGACCATGACGCCATCACGTAATGCTTAAATAAATGAATGTAGGAGCAAAGCCACATGATTCTATTCAGTTTTTCTTTAATCTTATATAACCTGTATGCGAAATAATGTTACGCTTCAAACATTTTAGACAAGGTCATCATCCAGTTCTAGAAAGTTTTAACTCACAAGAAGTTAGGGTTAGTCGACCTCTGAACATAATGACTAACTGTGGCGAATCAAAAAGCAGCAGAAAAAATAATCTAGTCTTACTAGATTGATTTAGTTATTCATAATTTTGTTCCATTCCAGAAATATTGAGTTAGTCGGCATAGTTTTTCACTCCCAAAAATTTTGCATTTCGCAAAACTGGGAAACCGACGATCACATTCACACCATTTAAAGAGAAACGATGTTACGGACGCAAATTCTAAAACACAAGTAACTCCAGAAATAAACATTTGTGAAAATGAGCTTAAATAAATTGCTAATACGACTTGATTAAGTTTTGGAATACTGACTGATGTGTAAGTGCATTGAGAGAAAGATGTGGCAATTTTTCGGCCAGTAACGTTGCTAAAATGAGTTCCGCACAGCCTTTATTTTTCGGCCTTTATTTATGATGATATCCAGCTCAGGACCCTGGGTGTGCCAAGCCCATACTCACCAGATGTGAGCCCCTGGGGTTGTTGTTTCGGTTGTTCGGAATTCAAAGAACCTCTTGCAGAATGATTTTTCAGATGACCTTTAATGGATACAGATCTCTAAACAGTGGTCGTCTAATTTAACCGCAGGGGCTCACATAATAAATAAATAAATAAATAAATTTTCTGTTTATACTCCGGAACGACCAAACGGTCAGAGGAGTTCTGGTGAGTATGGGCTTGGCATACCCAGGGTCCTGAGCTGGATATCATCATTCTTCTCTTTCTTGGTGATTCCCTTCTACTTTTGTCTCTGCCTCTTAGGGTAACTCGGGAATTATTATTATTTTATTTTTATTTTATTTTTTTGGCTGGTGCAGCATAAACCTCAGGCTTCCTTGTGCCATATAGCTGATAGTAATAATAATCATTGGAAACTGACTAAAAAAAAACTATTTTTGAATTTCCAGCATTGTGTTAGTAGTGTGAGGATTTTGGTGCAACTATCCATTGACGCTCTATCAATATAAACTGACAATAACAGCAAAAAAGGTTACCAAGAATCAGCTTTATGGTTTAATCCAAAGTATTTTAATCAGAAGGGCTGTTAAAAAAGTTTGAATCGTATGTGTAAGCTGAGTAGCCAGGTGTTAATCGACAGTTTGTAAATTATTGCAGCACTTACCATTTATCTAATAAAGGTATAATACTATGATACTTTCTTCTTGACTCATTTATAGCTTGTCACATTGTGACATCTGTGTTCTATGAGTTTAGTTGTGTGACAATAATGTAAACCTAATGCTAGCTCCTTGAGTTACAATGGTGACTGTATCCAAGAAGCTTGAGGAGCTACTTGTGTTTTATTGAACTCTGTGATATGAGTAATATGGATCAGAAACTATCTTTCTAATTAACTGCCCATTACGTGAACGATTTTGTGTACACGTGGCGGGGTTGCCACAGGTTGACAGGGACTTGTTAAAATTAAAATATCCCTAAGTAGATGGCTCTGGAGCGAGTTCTAAGGCTCGTACTGAAGAGAAATTTGGACAACAGGTACAATAAAAAATGCGCTCGCCATTTGTTGGGGAAAAAAAAAAAATAGTTACAAAATTTGTCACTGTATGGCGCGTAACTATCGTGGTTACGATTATGCAAATAACTTACGTTATTTGCAAAATCTTATGCATAATCGTTTTTTTTTTTTTTTTTTTGAAGAACCAGGTGTATCGGGAAGGAAAATCCAGAAAAACCACCACAGCTTCCTGCAACTTATAGACCAATAGCACTACTCTCTGTCCTAGCAAAACTCCAGGAACGGCTCCTACTCTATCGGAATATCGGTTGGCTGGACTTGCCAACCGATATTCCGAGCAGCAACTCTCGTATCCCCACACCAATTTTGTTTCAAGATAGGATGTAGCACTGAAGACGCCATCTACAAACTAATTACTCATGCCACACAAACGGAAGCAAAATATTCCTTGGCTATTATGGTTGACTTCCTGGGGCCTTCGATCGACTGTGGTGGCCCAGTGTCCTTCGAAGACTTCGGCAGGCTGGAATCTCCAGCAACCTCTACAACAGTTTAAAATCACACCTTGAAGACAAAACAGTGCAGATTATCACTAAATTTCAAACAGTCACTAGAAGTGAAGTGTCTCCCGGGGTCGTCCCAGGGCTCTGTCCTGGGACCATTTCTATGGTCCATTGTTTTGGATGAGTTCCTGGGGATGGACCTTGATGGGATTCTTCCCTTAGCCTACGCTGACGATCTTGTTCTCATCATTCAGTCGGACACTAGAGCTGCCTTGGCCTTAACCTCCAATGTGGCTTTGGGACGCCTCCAGAGTTGGGCCAGAACACATCAACTTTCTTTCTCTCTCCAGTGAAAAGATGATGTCGATCTTATTGAATAGGAAACTCCAGATACGCAGACCACCAGTTATGAAGATTAATAATATTCCAATTCGCCTCTGAGGAAGTTAAATACCTAGGCCTCTACATTGACACCAAGCTAATCTTCTATCCTCATTCGAAATACCGAGCAATCAAGATACAGAAATATGCAGCTATGATTAGAAGCATCAGTAGAGCAGATTGGGGCGTTAAACACAAAGCCCTCTCCCTAACTTACAAAGCAGTTTTTGTTCTGATTGTCAGTTACGGTGCTTCAGTCTGGTGCACCAAAGTTGCACTGGAGCGAAACAAACGCAAGCTGGACTCCATACAGCGATTTATATTTCTATCAGTAACCAGGGCGTGCCGCACTGTCAGCACCCCTGCACTACAAGTCATCGCAGGGTATATGCCCCTATACCTTGAAGTTGCCAAAAGGGGCCTTTTCCATCGTCTGAAAAAAGGTATACACAGCTACTTAATCTCCAACTGGACCTGACAAGCGACCACAAACAGGAAAAAAGACGAATCTCAGATCACTTGCAGCGCCTCTGGCAGGAATCCTGGAATTCAACCCACAAAGGAGAAATAACAAGTTTTTCCCCTCAGCCAGCTTCAACTTTTCCAAGCCTCCTCCCTAGTACTCACCTGGATTGCAAGCAACATTTTTATTAATAGTACACGGATCATTCCAGCAAAAACTCAACTCTATGAGTATCGAACCACATCCCTTTTGCCATTGTGGAGATGAGGAGTCCTGGGCCCACTTTATGTATGAGTGCCCCTCCTATGAAAACCACCGATTACACAACTGTTTACTGTAATCCGAGGAATTCCCCTCAATCAGGAGCAAGATCTACTAAATGACGGAGATAAATATATAGCGTTCACTCGATTTGCCCAGGCTGTCTTCACCACAAGGCGTTCAAGCTCACCGCTGCTAAGACATTCCAGAATACTCCCCACTCCCTGCTAACCCTTTCGGGGGTAGGATAAATGCAAATCTGTGCTACAGAAACAATACTGCAAGCCCTTTAAGGATTCATGCTGGCACCCAATTTAGGATATGGGATCACTGCTGGCACTCAACTGGGTGCTAGATCAACACACAGGGGAACCTGCTCCTGCGACTTTTAATCCCCTTCCCTACCCCTATTTCTCCTAAATCCTTGGTGGACTGTCTTCACTCTTAGTCCAACTTTCTTTCACCACACAGTCTCACCTCCTCCTCCTCTCTTATTCCCTGTGAACTCTCTTCAACAAAAAAAAAAATTTTTTTTTTTTTTTTTTTTGGGTCTCTATCAGGAAGCTCAAGCGACTCTGGCAGAGGACAGCCAGAGTATGATGGGCAGCCTGGCTCACCTCCCAGTGGTGGTGGCGGGAAACATGGGGCCCTGCGGCCAAGAAGCCAGAGAAACAACAGAACCCAACACAATAATTTACAGAGTCCTGTATACTTCACAAGAGTACAGATGGTGCAGTTGTGGGAGACCACAGGTGGCGCCTTACACTAAACACTATGCCACTATGTATCGAGAAGGATGTCAAACTCTGGTAGATCTAAAGGACAGCATTAGACGTCATGTGCTGGCTATTCCAGTTGACATGTTACATTCTGTTGTAGAAAATGCTGTTCTTCGAATGGAAACTGTTGTTGACCAAAATGGAGGACACATTGAACAATTCTAGCGCTGTTCAAGTGATTTTGTTTTACCACAGTGCCATATAGTGACAAATTTTGTAACTATATTTTTTTTTACAATAAATGGCGAGCGCATTCTTTATTGTAGCTGTTGTCCAAATTTCTCCTCAGTACAAGCCTTAGAACTCACTCCAGAGCCCTCTACATATGGATACTTCAATTTTAACAACCCTCTACTCTTAAATACTGCTTCAATGAGGACATAGTTAGCCAAGTGGAGGGAACAGAACTAATTCCTGGTATCAGTCGCAAAAAATCTGCTCTGCACACATTTGTATAGACATAATTGCTGATTGCAATCAAGATATTATATAGTGAAATACGTTAAGGGTTTTAGCCTCAGGCTGCGAGAGATTTAGACAACGTACAAGTTAGTGCACACGTATCATATTAGTAGGCAGCTAAACTCTGAATTAGCAAAAATATGCAAAGGCGGCATCGTTTAAGTTATATCTCATATTGTGAATACCTTCACAACGAGTTGTTGGCGCCTCCGTAGCCAGGTGGGAAGGAGCAGCAGTGCGTAGCACATGCTTCTTGATTAGACCGGGGTTCGATCCCGTCACCACCAAATACAAATTTGTACGGAGGATGCGGAAAGGTCAAGGAATGACCACCGCATATCACGGAGCAATATGGCCTTAGTTGCTAATGCTCCTAAAAACCAAATAACAACAACAACGAGTTGCCATGATAGTGCACTACTTCGAATAAATAACGCTTCATAATATTTTCATGGTATGGTATGGGTCCTCTCTTTACTCTGTAAGGCCCTATTACTTGGAGAGTGCATTTGAATATTCATCTCATAACGTTGACGTTGTACCCAAACGGTGATGAACTGTTCTAATGGCGCATTTCATACAGGAATTGTATGCAGACCATTCCAGCGATATTCAGCATATGTCAGGGCTGCAGAGTCAGACACGAATGCCATCGAGAATCTTTGAGGTTGTGTAAAACGGTGCATCTATTATCGGCTTCAGTAACCAACAAATTCGGTGCGGTGCGATAGATTTAAAGATCATTCTCGAACCGGAGTGAAATAATATTACGGGGGACACATGTTCCCTCTTAATCGAATCTATGCCATGCACAGTTTCTTTTCGCCACTAAAAGTGGACCTACTGTACCTTGTTTCCGTTCATTCCACTTAGACAGAACTTGAGTTGTCTCTTAATATCCTTACCTTAAGCTCTGATTGAGCCTGTTTCAGAAATTTATTTTCAGTTCACCATTTATGAAACAAAAAATGCTTTACAAAAGGCACCTCTTCGTAAATATGTGTTGCACTTTCATGCATATCAGCATATAGTATATGAAACAAATTAACTGACTTGGTTTATAAAATGGACCGACGAAATCAAGGGCATGTGCACTGAAATAATTATTGGCACCTTTCGGACTACTTTTTCCTGGATCATATTTCCCATTGCCGTCATACTGAAATGAAAACATACTTCCTCTGTGCCAGCGCAGCTATAAAAGATAGTCTTGTTCTCCATGAGAACCACTGGGGGAAATTAAGTGTATGGATGCTGAAACAGCAGCAAATAAATAAGTAGTTCTCCGAACTCTTTGGCCTGATGTCAATAGAGGGCGGGCACAAATGCCTCGTTAGTTTGCTAGTACAGAGTTTCCTACGCCGCGTGTTGGACCGAATGAAATATCTGTTTATTGAATCAAATGTCTGGTATCGCCCCCAATTCTCTTAATTTTTATTGAGTGAATTCGGATTGTTTGTTCACAGCTTTTTTTGGGTTAAACAAACTTTGAGGGAAATTAGATCCCTCATTCCGCCGCATTTTCTTTTGCTGCCTTGCATTTTTTAAATTTTTTTAAAATTGTTTTTTTCTGAGTACGGGATCTCTGCACCCTTAGGTAAGGCTTGCGCCTTTCGGTGTGGATGAGGACCTTTTGAGGACCGACAGGGATAATAGTTGAGGTCTCCTCCCGCGCGGTTGGGATGGGCATACTGTGGAGGCTTTCTGGTTTTTACCTCTTCTAAATTGCTAATTCAGTATCCCGTACGAATGCTACCGATTTACACGGCCAAGTTGAACAAATGTTCCTAGTGCCTCATAACCTATGACTTACATTACATACATACGTACATTTCGATACAGTTGCTCTGGATACATTAAACAAATCAGCAGTTGCATTCACCCCAGCTAAAACGTGCACCAACAGCATAACCTCTTTGGATTTCAGACAGGTCGGTCATTTTCATCATATAACTTTCTATATCACCTCTGAATAAACACCAGCTTTCATCATCTATTATTTACTGTGCTACCTAAAGAAAAAAAATATCATCACTGCATATTCATAAATACGTCATACAGCCATTACAAAAGCTACTACTTTCGTATCAGGTTTTTTCATTGTACTGTACTTCACTTTTCCTTATGTATATGCATAAGGAAAGGTGAACCAAGTTGTTAGCAAATACATATTAAGGAGATAAAATACAAGAATATAATTTAAAAACTAGAGGGTGTGAATGTATATACAGTTTATATTCGCACCTTCTGCTGCTTTCTCCATTTTTGCTAACCCATTGCATTCTTTGTCGTATTTGTTTACGTTTATCGTGTAGATATATCTCATTACCATTTTACTTTATTTTTTATTGAGCCATTTGCTGTAATTTAACTTTTATAGTGAAACTACGAGAACTGCTGTAATACGTTATGCTTGCCAATTTTGTCTAAATGTTTTATGTAAATACGTTATGCTTGCCAATTTTGTGAAAATGGCAACTGGGTTTTTGTAAAGTTAATTAGATGAGCAAAGTTATAAAACATTATCTTCACTGAATTAAATCTTTCGAAGCTAGCGGAAAAGTATGTCAATAAGAAATGTTTTTACAATTTTTTTTATCAGGACAGTTTCTTAATGGTTTCTTGTTCCGAGTGTTTTTTTTTTCGTATTTACTTTTAAAAACGTAAATAATGCATTTTATTGTTTTCCTAACAGTAATAGTGTGATGGAATAGTTTCAATTTTGTTTTCACTTACGGATTCTCTTACAGCTGTCCCATGTTCGCCTCCTGCCGTGCCATTGTACGCAATTGTAACTCTATCAAATGTAAATCGAACACCTGGAACAAATGCAACGTACAAGTGCGATTGGGGTTATGAACTCTTTGGGTAAGTAGGACGTTACTTCAACTCATGTGAATAACGATTTCTAATTTAAGAAACGATTTCTGCTTCTTCCTCAAGTAATATATAAAAACAGTATTGTAAAATGATAATTTTATTAGTCAATTCCATATGCAAGAACGAATTAATCATTAGGTTATTAATCGCTAGACTTATATTACAGTATGTTCTGTGGGGGGATGGAGTTATTGTTGAAGAGAAGATAAAAGTAAACAGAACTGAACCGCAAACACAGGAAAGCAAAATTCTTTGCAGAAGATAAAAGATATGAATCTAAAACGGCTTGCAATATCATAAAGAAACTGTTAAGCCCTTTCACCCCAACACATTAAACACGAGTCAAGCAGTGCTATGGGGGGACTAGGTCTTCCCATCTCAGTTATTCTGGGTTTCTCAGTCCACACGACATGCAGATCGACTGGAGAACACATATTTCTATACATATATACAACGAAGCAATATGATATGATCTAAGCCGCTGCCCCTTATGCTCCTAAAAATCAACAATACGATTACAAGACAGACAAGAAAGCACAGACATTTACAGATTATTACTCAGAACTGTTCGAAGATGATGACAGCACTGTACAAAAGCCATTTTCCGGAAAACACTAGACGATCTGAGACGAAGTTCTCATGACATCTAAGCAGTTGAAGTAAAGGAGCAACAGTACAGAACTTTGACTCAATGGACAAGACGAAACATAACCCATCGTATTCACCGATTTAAATCAAGTTTTAACGAAAGGGTAATTCTGATCTTACCCGCTGAACGACAGGAATGGTTTTGGAAAAAAAAAAAAAAAAAACGAAGATGGAAGAAATTTACATGCTTTCCAAATATTACAATAAATTTTCATTATCAGATTTAGCCCTTGTGGGTAGCACAGTTGGTAGAATCGCCGTCCTCCCCACATCGCGTGCAAAAGACTTCAGTTCGAGTCCCGTCGATAACGTGAGGAATTTTTATGGGCCTTTTTCATAACGTGGCTGAATTAGTCGGTCACAGGCGAGGGTAACATGGTTTTTTCTCCCGGAAACTCGGGTTTTTCGTCCATCAAACAGAACACCGACCACAGACTACATACAATTTACAGATAGTATATACGGAGTAATATGACTTTAGTCACTGCTCTTAAACTTATCAGATTTATTATTATAGAAGACCTGATGTGGTCGTCCAATTTGATAAAGTTTTATTATTTTCTTTCTTCACCTTATGGATATTTTCCATCATGCGAAGGGTACTGGTACCACGCGCATAGGATGATTATGTCAAGCTGTTATTAGTCGAGGAACTCTCTGATTGCGCTAAAGATGTTCAGGATTGCGGCTTTCTGGAGTTCCTTGGAATCTCTTAGGCACCATATTGGTGGTTGACACGGTGATCGGAATGGTCGTTACTTGCTCCATGTGCCACATCTATTTTACTTCCTATCTAAGGACAGTGTACTTCCTGATATTTTCCTCGTTTTCGCCTTCAGTTTCTCCTAACAGTTGGTAGAAACTTTGTTTTCTGTTTCGTTTTATTCTGTTGTTCGATGAGGTTTGTCAAACCTCTCCCTCCTCCTTTCCGGGCTATGATCAGTCTCTCGATTGCCGTCCTCGGATTGTGTTGGCGGCTACTGTAGTCCTTTTCGTGATACCCCCTTTCCCCCTACCTCGGCTGTTAGTCCACTCTCTGATCTCAAAGAAATACGTTAGTTGGGGCTGCTCAATTGTTTATGGCCTTAATGTCAGATTTAATGTATTCCCTCCGTTTTGTTTTACTTTTAGCAGGCTTCTGGTTCTCTAATGGTATTTATCGGTCAGGTGGCCTTGATCTTGTGTTCTAGCTGTTCAACTTGCACTATCCTCAGGTCTCTCTCCGTCTCTTTACTTTTCTTCAGCTGGTAGTTTTGGTAGACTGTTTTTCCCTGATACAGTCGTAGGTCTTACATTTGTTTAGTCCCAATTCCACCCCGATGTCACTGCTGAACTCGTCTGTGATCCAGAATAGCTGTTGGAGTTGGTCCTCAATTGCTACATACAGCTTGATGTCATCGATGTACGAGGGGTGATCATTTAATTCGCAGATTGGTGCAAGATCTTATCTTAATTGTCATCATCTGGATCTTCTGTGGATTTCTCCTTCTCGAAATACTCTCCCTTGAAGTTTACACACTTTCACCACCGTCGTACCCACGCATTAAATGCTTCTTGCAAGCCATTTTTCGAAAGACTGCGAAGTCAGTGTTGAATCCAGGGGGAGTGACGGGGTGAGTTTCACCCCCGGTGAAAAATAGTAATTTATATTTTATAAAACACGAATTCAATACATTTATGTCAAATAAACAACACTAAAAATCACATCAACTAAGTGTGGCACTTGTTGGGTGGTAGACGGCGGAAATAAATCACTAAAATTCAAGACACGAAATTTTCAAAATAATTAAATGAGCAATATTTCTGGCTGCACAAATTGTAACTAAACGCCACTATTTCAAGTGTCCGCATTTTCGTTTTATGGTTCCCTTTATTTTTACACAAACCATCTCTTGATAAATGGTCTACTTGTAACTAATTCTTTGTTTGTATATCGCAAACAATATTGCAAGCCGTGAATAGGTTCGCCTGAATTGCTTCCTGACAGATGCTGTTGTAACTGTAATTATAAAGTGTTCCACTGCAGGGGAGTCTGCAGCCACTAATTCAATCGTCAGCAGTTTCGCTTTATGGTTTTCACATTCCTTTTTTTTTTTTTTTTTTTTTTTTCACAGAAAGAGTCTACTTGTGGCTAATTCTACCTTTGTATACCGCAAACGAGGCAGTTTGGTTGCAGCCTATAAACAATACATTTTGTAACCTTTTTATTATATATGCATCTGTACTGTAATATTACAAGATTGCCTTTTTTTTTTTTTTTTTTTTTTTTTTTTTTTATGTGAACCCCAAACACGAGAGGTATTAGAACCTATAGTACTTAGTACCGTGCTTGGGTTGGAGGTTGAGAAGACGAAAGAAGATATTTGTTGACAATGGACTTGAACTTCTGTAGATTGTAATTTTCAGGAAATACGGAAGAAGGAAGGTTGTTCCAGAAAACGGCAGTTGAATGAATAAATGAGGAAGATGAAAAGTTGGTTCTGTGGGTTTGAAGTTGGACAGTAAATGGATGTTGGCTGGTGGCTTGCACGTGTTCGGACTGTTTTGAAAGAGAGAGCGGGAATTATAGAAGCCAATTCAGAAGAACAGTGCCCATGGAAGTATCTGTAAAAGAGGCATGCAGCAGAAACAGTACGTCTATGAGACAGCGAGTGGAGAGACTCTGTTAGAGATGAATCATTAATTAACCTAACTGCCCTCTTCTGAATGGAATCAAGAAGCCTGAGAGAGGTTTTGCGGGCACCACTCCAGATGTGAGAACAATATTCCATGGCGGATTTTCGATTTATACAGAGTGAGCAGCTGTTTGGAAGAAAAGTAATGCCAAGAGCGAAAGAGAAAACCAAGTTTTTTAGATGCAGAGGAAGCAATATTAGTAATGTGCTTGTGCCAAGAGAGATTAGAAGTCAGGGTAATCCCCAAAAGAGATATATCGTTTTGCCTAGATATCGGAGTGTCACTAAAGATAAGCACAGGAGCAGAAGAATCCTTTTTGCGAGATATAAGACAAGACTGAGTTTTAGAAGGGTTGAAATCAACTAAGTTGTATTTGCCCCACTGGAGAATTACCTGAAGATCGGCATTTAAGGAAAATCTGCTACCAAAACGCAACTTTTGGTAGCAGATTTTCGAGAAGTTGAAGCTGATTGAGCAGGACAAGGTTTCTCAAAATGGAAAGTGGAATGCAATGTGCTATCATCGGCAAAACTATGGATAGGATTAAAACTATGGATAGGGGATAGTATTAAATACACCAGCTGCCGTTGCAGATGAACTCAACATTTATTTTGCATCGATATTTACAAATGAAAAACCTTTTGTGGCAATGGGATATTGTGGGAGCGAAGTTAAAAAATATGTAATTAATGATGTTGAAATTTCGCAAGATTATTTAATGAAAAAACTTTTGAGCCTACAGACTAGTAAGGCTCCTGGAGTTGATAGAATATACCCAATAATCTTAAGGGAGGCGGCAAGCGAGTGCATTGAACCATTGAGGCTAATTATGCGAGCATCGCTAGACTCTGGGAAATTCCCTTGGATTGGAAAAGTGCAAATGTATCTTCCATACATAAGGGTGGCTCTAAAAGTGAAGTTGGAAATTATCGACCTGTCAGTCTGACTTCAGTAGTAGGGAAAATCATGGAGGCAATGATCAAGGGTGGAATTCAGGATCATTTGGATCGAATTGAAATTCCAAGGATACTCAGCATGGTTTTGTAAAGGGAAAATCATGTTTAACAAATCTGGTTCGCTATTTCGAAAGGGTCACTCACGAGCTGGATTTAGGGAATAATTTCGACATTGTTTTTTTAGATTTCAGCAAAGCTTTTGACACAGTCCCACATGAGCGGTTGCTTTATAGGCTGGAACAGGTTGGAATCACTGGGAAAATCCTTAGATGGATAGAAGGATGGCTTCAGGGCAGGAGGCACAGGGTTGTGATGAATGGTTATTCCTCAGAGTGGGTTGATGTAAGAAGTGGGGTTCCCCAAGGATCAGTATTAGGACCACTGTTGTTTTTAATTTTCATAAACGACATTGATGAAGGGATAGAGGGAGTGATGTCTAAATTTGCAGATGATGTTAAAATTGGTAGAGTAGTTAATGATCACTGTCAAGCTGAGCTTCTTCAGAGAGACCTAGATAGACTTCAGGAATGGTCAGAAAAATGGCAGCTATGCTTTAATCCAACAAAGTGTAAGGTATTACACCTGGGAAACAGTAACCCCAAAATAACTTAATCACTTGGTGGAGTTCAACTAAACCCAGTACTGAAGGAAAGGGACTTGGGTGTTACGATACGGTCAGACATGAAATTCTCTGAGCATTGTAAACAGGTTGCAAGGAAGGCCCATGGTGTCCTATCGATGATCTATCGAACTTTTGCAAGTAGAGATAGGGATGCGATAATCCCATTATATAAGGCATTTGTTAGACCACACTTGGAATACTGTGTTCAAGTATGGAGACCACACCTAAAGAATGACATCGAGCTTCTTGAAAGGGTGCAAAGACGGGTAACTCGCCTGGTGAGATCTGCAAAAGGGCGTCCTTATGAAGAAAGACTTCGAATATGTGGGTTGCAGAGTTTGGAAACTAGACACCTTAGAGGAGATTTGATTTTGAGGTGTTTAAGGCTCTGAGAGGCATCAGTAAAATGAATGAGGACGAAATTTTCAAGATTATAAATGATGCTTGAACTAGGGGGCATAAATTCAAGTTACGGGGGGAAATGTTTAGATTGGACTGCAGGAAGTTTTATTTTAGCCAGCTAGTTATAAATTACTGGAATAAGTTGCTTTCATGGGTGGTAGAGGCCGACAGTTTGGGGAAATTCAAGGGTCATCTGGATGATGCCTTCGGGTAGGGGAGGCGCGTGGGATGATAGGTTTAATTTCCTTTTTTTTATTAATAATTATTTTTTTATCATTGTTTTGTTCGGATATTTTATTTTATTTATTTTTATTTTTTTTCTGGCTGGTGCAGCATAAGCCATAGGCTCTCTTGCACCATGCGGCCATTACTAATACTAATATAGTCTTCTCCTGGAATTTTCCTGTTTTTCATTCTTGCAGCAGCTAGGTTGAGATTTGTTAAAGTAAACGGAGGCTCTTCCACTGGTGTCCAGTATCTGTCGTTGTCTAAACATAGCATTTGTTGTACCGTTGTCTGGTGCGCCTTGTATGGCAGGAGTAAGTGGTGTAGGATGTTTTCAGTCGAGGATTTCCAGGTGTAGGTGCCTTGTGGTGTTTTAGTCACTGATGCCACCTCTCCCCTGTGGAGTTTGTTTGTGGTTACTCTATATACCACACCCCAGGGGTTCTGGACATGTGTATATGTAAATGGTGGCTCCTGGAACGTTTGTTCAACTCCGCCTCGTATCTCTGTGAAGAACGGTATCACTACAAATGGGCCAGATATGTGTGTGACGTAGTTTGTGTGTATTATGTGTGCGTTCTGTTGTTGTCTGGCCGCTTGGCTACCCAGAAGCATCAGTCACCTGGACAGATGATTCTGGGTACTCGTCCACATCACGGGAAGGTGGCCCGTCCATGTAAAGCACGTACCAGTTATGGAGCGACTGGCAAGGCTAACGTCTATGGTGGATTCCCACCGCGTGCTGGAAAACGTGGTGGGCTGATTTGGTCTATTTAAGATAGTTTGTTGCTGGCGGAAATAAAGTCTTCTAGGCGCTGTCCATTTCTGGTACCCTGGCGATTAGCTGTCTCACTGTGCCATGCAGGTGATCTGCAGTTGGCGTCCATGCCAATGATCAACTTAGCATTCGGGAGGTGTAGTTGCAGGTTCTGCATGTATCAGATTGCAGTCATGATGTCTTCTCCCGGAAGTGCATAGATGGAAACTATGTAAAAGGCTCCAAGGGAGAATGCTATGTGGGCACAGACTACCCAGTTGGTGCATAGCTCTTCTCTGCTGCCTTTCACATTTTGGTCACAGTGAGCTCAGGATTTCGGACGATGATTGCGGCCCAGGGAGTATCATCATCAGTCTGGACTATCTTTAACTGGAGGGGATATCCTCTTACCTTTTTGCTGTGGGTGTAGGGCTCTTGAATTATGAGTATGCCCAGGTTTTCTTCTTGTGTTTTCTTTCCCATTTGCTGTCGATAGAGATAAAGAAAAAATTATGATAGTAGGGTACCCTATAAATGATTACATCTGCCCATATATTTATTTTTTCCGTAAATTGCGTGTGTTCTCTGGTCGAATTGCCTGTTTTCTGGACGAAAAAACCCCAGTTTATGGGGGGGGGAACCTTGCTATCTACCCCTGAGACCGACTAATTTAGCCATGGAGTGAAAAAAGCCAATCAAAGTTCCTCGCGTCATCGACGGGGTTCGAACCCGGGCATTTTCCACCCGGTGTAGGGAGGACGGTGACGATACCACTGTGCTACCCGCCAGACGTCGATAGAGATAGGTGGTAGACGTCGTCAGAGTTCCCGGAACATGAATGACTGGACTGAGGATGACACCGCCGCCACCAGCTTGTTTTTGTCCCACGGTGCATCTAGGCACCATCACTTCCTCAGGTAAATGACGTACACGTACCCCGCCGTCCACATGGTGCAACACGAAACGTGATTCATTGGACCAGACGACCTTTCAATCACTCAAGGTCCAGTTTCGATGCTCGCGTGCCGGTTGTAGGTGCTGTCGCCAGTGAACCATGGTTAGCATGGGCACTCAGAGCAGTCTGCGGCTACACAGCCCGATTTTCAGTGGGGTTCGATGTACTGTGACACATTACTCCCATCACCGGCATTTCAATTACCGGCGAGTTGCGCCACAATCGCCCTTCTGTTGCCACGTGCGATCCCTGTGCCTTTGCTCACCTCGAGCATCGATGGGCCATGGTCGTCCAACACCTCGCCGACGGTTCGTGGGGTTTTCCCTCCTCGGACCACTTTCGTTAGATACTAACCACGGCTGACCGTGAGCATCCTACCAGCCGTGCCGTTTTGGATATGCTCTGACCTAATCATTTTGCATTACAATTTGGCCTTTGTCAAACTTGCTTAAGTCTGCTGGCTTTCCCATCTGAAGAACAAGAGTAACACTGATTAACGGATCTCAGTATCATAGTTTTTTTATACCGTGTCCTGACCCACGCACGCGCCGTTGTTTACCTGCAGTTTCTTCGATTTGCATAACGACTCGCTGGTCATAATGTTTTGGCTCATCGGTGTAGTGCAATGCATCTTTAACTAGTGACTACATTTTTTTCCCTGGAATAGAAGTTAAACTGACTGGTCTGTAATTACTCGTGTCACCCTGAGTTCCCCTTCGTGAATTGGAGATACATTTGTACATCTCCAGTCGGCGCCTCCGTAGCCAGGTGGGAAGGAGCAGCAGTGCATAGCACACGCTTCTTGATTAGACCGGGGTTCGAGCCCGTCACCACCAAATACGGAGAATGCGGAAAGGTCAGGGAATGACCACCGCATATCCCGGAGCAATATGGCCTTAGTTGCTAATGCTCCTAAAAACCAAATAACAAACAAACAAACATCTCCAGTCCATCGGGACTTTCCCTGAGTCCAACGATGCTCTCATAATTATGGCTAAGGATTTGCTTACTTCCTTTACCGCCTCCTTCAATATAACTGGATAGATCCCATCCACCCCGTGTTCCTTTCTTATGTTTAACTTCAACAATTTCTCCTCCACTTTGTTCTCAGTTATTACAGAATCCTTTAGTTCCCTGATACAGTTTGATAAACTTCTGGCATTCTCCTCTCTTAATAACTCATGTGTGAATGTAGATGCAAAATACTCATTTAGTTCGACAGCTATCTGAGCAGGATCAACAGTCATACCATCGATATCAGCTGGATCAATCTGATTCATCCCCTTATTTATAGAGTTTGTATAACTAAAGAATTTCTTGCTGTTTTTCTTGTCATCCTTTGCCAAAGATTTCTCATAATCTGCCTTCGCTTGCCTAACCTTCTTTGTGACTTGATTACAGACTAGCTTATATCTACCATAGGCTTCTGTGTTACCTGAGAATATATATGCATCCCATGCATTTTTCTTCTCCGCCACCTGTCCCATTAGTTCATCTGACATCCATTTAGGCCTAAACCTTGAACAGTATAATCAGTATGAAAAGCCTAGTATCTTCCACGATTACTTCCTTGAATGCTTCCCATTTACAATTTTCTGTTGGTAACATCATCAGGTGGTCCCACTGTACAGAATTTAAAAACTGTCTGAGACCACTGTACTCACCTCTCAGTATCTCTTGTGGGACCAGCACATTCTGCCTTGGAGATTTCCGCTGTGTAGTCTGATGCGCAAGAGGGAGCTCTGGCGTTGAGTTGGGCAGCTGAGAGCTTGATGGATCCACTTTAATACCTTCCAGGGTATCTACCCGACTCTTCAAACTCTCATTGGCGCCCATCGGAATGCTGAGTTGGCGCCTAATTATTAAATGTTATGGAATCTTACGTAATATTATAAGCATGCTTTCAGGTACGATGGTGTTTTTCTCAACAGGATGACACACTTTCAAATTTTTATACTGCTGTTCGTGAGTATCTGGACAGTAAATTTCATGAACAGTGGATAGGTTACAGGAGAAATGATTTTGAATATCCTCCAAGGTGTCTGGACCTTAATCCACTGAATTTTTATTGCATGGGGACACCTGAAAAATAAGGTGTACACTGAAAAACCAAAAACATTTGAAGGATCCTGGATGGCAATATATTGCAGGAAACACGCAGAATTTCGACTGAATTGTGCACTGTTATATGTAGGTGTGTTGAATAAAGATGTCGTTTATACATAGTTATAGGAGAGAGAGGACACTTTGAATATCTTAAATGAGTTTTTTTCTTTTAAATAGAAGCCAAACACGTAATTCAGCTGTCAAATAAAAAATAGTTTTTAAATTTATTATCAGATTCAAAAATTATGAATTGTTAAAGTGTGTATACTTTTTTAATACACGCCATTTTAGAAAAAAATATATTGATGCCTCTAGCCCTAGTTCCTTTGGCGCTCAAGACACATGGCTGATTCACCTTCTTCCAATCATCCACTATCCAACCGGAATCTTTGCGACACTAGATGAGAAGTACCTGTTTGTGATGTACAGTCAGCAGGAGTTGTCGAGTTAGCAATCTGATCTGACATTCCATTCGGCTAAGACTACGTGGAACAGTCCTGCAAACTGCTTTGGACTGTCCCAGATTGTACCCTGCGGTCAGTCCCCCTCCCCCACTGTGACCATCCTGCACTCTTCTCGCTCGACTCTTCCACCATTGGGTCTGCATCACAAGTATTTTTTGGTAAGCCTGTTTTTGTTTTGTCTGGCATTATTGGTACGTTCGCACAATGGCAGTTCAGGAACAGTCCAGACATGCTCTCTCGGAGTTGGACCTTAGAAAGTCCTTCACGTATAGTCCACATATTTAGGTATCGCCTATTGACTGAGCTCACCCTGTTAAGCTTTTCTTCCTGTGGTGCGGCCCACTTGTTTCCATTAGGGTAAGTGGTTTTATTTCAATGCCCTTTCAGGGTATAATTGCAATTTAAAGATGTCTGCTTCTTTTCCCAGTATTACATATAGTTCTGAATCAGTAGATGGACAACTTAACCGGAGACTAGCATTCCTTTCCTGTAGTTTGTATGGCTCTTCTTTAGTGCATTAATTAATTTGGCAGTAACTTCTCTATAAGTTAATAAAATTTGTATTGATGATATTTTAAGGAGTCCTTATGTGCTGTGATGTAATGACTAGAACGTGGATATAGCTTAACTTAATTTTTCAGCACTCACCTCATAGTAATCCGCTTAGTTGGTTGAAAGTTTTGCCACGTGCATAGTAGTTAAGAGATTCTAATAACTTACGGGGATTATAAATTTAAAAACTAAGTTATGGGCTTTAAAAATTTTTCTAAGAAAGGAAAGTGCACCTTCCATTGTCTAATTAAAATAAATTAAATGAAGTGAGATAAAAGCTAATAGCCGCGCACGAGCGACTTTCGAAATCGTCTTCAGTTAGCTATAGTGGGGAGGGGAGAGCGCGCGAGTGTGTTATATACAGGTTGGGTTCCCGAAATGCATTTCAGTGCACGCGGAAATTTAATATGTGCTAAATTCCAAATAGGGGAGAAGTTAGCGGGAATCTTTTTGTTTAATATGTTAAGTGATGTGTGGCGCTTAAACCACTCAATGACGAGGGCTTCGTTTTGAAGGATTTTATAACTGGAATTTAGTTTAACTATTGTGATCGCTGAATCGATGAGTGAGTTATGATTATAAGATTGAACTTGTTGTGTTTGTTCTGTACTTGCTAGATTAGATTTGAAGCTATTAAAGTGGTAGTATGCACGCGTGTTAGAAATTTTTGATGTCCCGAATTTTGCTATTGTCCTGCCTATGTAACATGCTTGACAATCTGATTGGCATATAATTAAATATATAATGTTATTATGATCTTGTGTCCCATACTCGTATGAATTGAATTTAGAACTTAATTTGTTATAAGATGTAAATATTAATTTGTGTGTAATTTTAAAAATCTGTTAAAGTCGTCTAGCATATTGTTGATGGTATGGGAGGGCGATAAGGGGTTTGTGTATCTTATTCGCGTGGTTATTAGTATTATTATGGACTGTGGTGATGGTTTCTTTTATTGGTTGTAATGGTATTTCCTGTCGATAAATTTTTTGGTGAGGTATTGCAATTCTACAGATAGGTCTGTTTGTGTGGACTATATTTGATGTATAGAGGATGGCGTGAGTGGTAAAGTAAGAATTTACCTGTATGTGTGTTCTTTCTGTATATTTTTGTGCCTAAAGATACACCTAATTTGTATATAGTGAGGCTTAGAAAATTAATTTTATTATCGGTTTCTATTTCGAACGTAAATTTGGGTCTGTCATGTGTTGTATTAAACGTGTTCAGTAAAGTATCGATAGTGGTTTTGTTGCCTATTAAGAGGACGTCGTCCGCGTAAAATTTGTGGACAAAGATTTTTAATGGCACTTCTATTTCTACACTTGTCTTGGGCATACCTTACATAGTCAAACCCTTGTTTTTCAGCTGTTGCTTTTTAATATTAGTTGCAGCAACTAAAAAAAAGATTTTAAGGCAGATAATTTGATGTAAAAAAGTATATTTCCAATTAATGTTTTGAGATCTTTATCATATACAAATGTGACTTTTCAGCACGGTGAATGGCGGTTCATGGTCATATATCGTTTACTAACAGTAGCCTAAGTTAGACTTTTGTCACTTGGAAAGATTTTGCTTCAACAAAAAAAAAAAAAACAAACAAATTATGATATTAGGGTCACCGTAAATGATTACATCTTTCCATCTATTTATTTTGTCTGTAAATTGCAGGTATTCTCTGGTCGATTTGCCTGCTTTGTTGGACGAAAAAGAAACCTCAGTTAATGGGCAAAAAAACCGTGCTATCTATGCCTGAGACCGGCTAACTCAGCCCGGAGTGAAAAAAGCCCATTAAAGTTCCTCGTGTCATCGACGGGATTTGAACCCGGGTCTTTTCCACCTGCTGTTGGGAGGACGGTGACGATACCACTGTGCTACACGCGCAGACTTTATGCTTCAACAGTGTAATTTCCTGCAGTGAGCATATGGATAACTTTGTCTAATTAACTCCTTAAATAGTTTATGTAGTTCCTACGGGACTGTATCGCCTTTGACTTGGCCTTCATTAAATCGACGCGGATCGTTGAACGTTGACAATAGTTAACAATAGTCGTTTATATCTATTAGCTGTCGGACATGTGACCTTTACTAGTACATGCCATGATAAGCTTCTCTCCGTAGGACTATGACATTTCCATAATACCAATTACTCATACGCTTTTTCTCCAAGTTCAGAGACCAGAGAAAAGCGAGGGAATCAGACGATGGTGATTATCAGAATAGATAATCACATAAGAACCTTGATACTTAAAACTTGGCTATTAAATAACAGTATATGCTTTCGCATATGTTAGTGGATTATTAATCTTTAGGAAAAGGACAGTGGAAATTAGATTATATCATTAGTTTATGCCATTGTGTTAAAAATATATATACAATTCGATATTTTGAAATTCATATTTTTTGTTCGTTATTATGAGAAACTATGAATAGCTTGTATTGCGATACAGGGCAGTTGATCGAATTTCTGAGGCATGTATGCATTCTGTTTCTTCCGCCTCCATTTCGTGTACAAAAAAGTGATGAGACGTATGAACAAAATATGTACTTATTTAAATATTTGTAAAAGAATAAGAGAAGCTTACCTCAATATATAAACCCCAAGGTCTCACATCTGGTGAATATGGGCTTGGCACACCCAGGGTCCTGAGCTGGATATCATCATTCTTCTCTTTCTCAGTGATTCCCTTCTACTTCTCTCTCTCTCAGGGTGACTCGGAAATTTGTTTTTGGCTGGTGCAGCATAAGCCTCAGGCTTCCTTGCACCATATCGCTCATAGTAATAATAATAATAATGATACGTAGAACACTTCCGTATGATACTCTCCACAAAATAAAACGAATATTCGTTTTTAGTTCTAGAGAGTATCATACGGAAGTCTTCTACGTATCATATTGAGGTAAACTTCTCTTATTCTTTTACAAATATTGAGATCCACGGTGATCGGATTGAGCATCACAGCTCTGGTTTATACTATCAAGTACTTATTTAAAGACATTAATAACGGGTTGGCCCGCCTATGACGGCTAATGTGTCGTGGAAGACTTGCGACTTGTTTCTGGTAGAAAGCTTGTGATATTGTGCTCCATTCCTCCTTTTAAAGCATTTTGTGAATTCCACTGACTATGGTCGTCTTGGCCTTGCCCCAGTTCTACGTTCCAGTTCATCCCAAAAACGAGTTCGTTTGAGTTACGGTCGATACAATGTGCTGGTCGCTACTGTGTACGGATGGTATTCACTTGGAAGCAAGGAGCGTTGTGTTGAAAGGTGTTAAGGACCGTTTCCGTAAATTGCCACGATGGAGCGCACTGAATTATCCAGAACATCAGTGTACACAGTAGCGTAGCTACCCTTTTTGCAATTTTCAATAATTAAGTCCTACTTAATTAATGAAAATTGCAAAAAGAGGAGACAGCCAAAGACGCCGGGCCCCTAAAGTACCCGGACCCGGAGGCAATTGCCTTGCTTGCCTACATGGTAGCTACGCCACTGAGTGTACAGTACAGCGCTGTTGGTTCCCTGCAGAACGCGAGGAACTTTTATCGGCTTTTTATTTATTTATTTTATTTTATTATTATTTTCATTCTCTCACTCACTCACTCACTCACTCACACACACACACACACACACACACACACACACACACACACACACACACACACACACACACACACACACAATGTGGCCGAGTTAAATCAGTCTCTAGCGGTTGCATGGTTTTTATTTCTTGGAGGGAAACTTGTCTAGTAAATCGATAAGAGAATACACACAGGAATTTACAAACAATATACTGATGCCTCACAGCTTTAATTGCTTTGGCGCTTAACACACACACACACCTCCATGTATTGCAATCGGAGTAACTCAACTTCCCCAGGAGGCTCTTGTGCCAAAAACCTTCAAATACAAAAATAGTAACTAGTGCATGCCATAATAAGCTTCTTCCCTCAAGACCATAACATCTCCTGTTCATAACTTCACATTTGGGTAAAACACCCAACCAGTAAGCGTTCTCCAATCATCCTCTATACCAGCGTTTCCAAAACTTTTTTTTTTAGTCACGGAACACTTTTCATCTCACAATATATTTACGGAACACAAATTAGCATTAGTTGAGGCATATGATGCAAGAAAGCAAGCCCATGCAGCATCAGCCAAAAAAAACCTTTCCATTTCACCTATCCGGTCACTCCAAATGCTTGTCTAGTTCAGCCTTAAATTTATTTAAGCTATCAACTTCCACAACAACAGATGGAAGTCTGTTCCAGCAATCAACAACCCGCTGGCTAAAGGCAAACTTCTGCATATCTATTCTACAACTGTCTTTCCTCAATTTGAATCTATGCCCCATCAGGTTCTTAATCCCAGCAAGTGGAAGTGTCCCATCAGCATTGAACCATGCTCAAACAATTCAAGGCCTTGTACACCTCAATCAGATCACCTCGCGGGTGTCTAGTCTCCAGATGCTGCAACTTAAAAGAATTTAAACTTCTCCTGGTCAGAGAACCCCATTGTTCCTCTCACAAATGCCCTTCTCTGTACTCGTTCTAGCAACTCTACATCCTTCCTAAAATGAGGCCTTCAGACCTTCAGTACTCAAGGTGTGGCCTGACCATTGCCTTATACAAAGGTATAATCACCCCCTTGTCTCTGCTAGCAAAATTTCTATATATCATTGACAAAACTCCATGACCTGCTCTGGCAGCCCGTCTGCACTGTCCGGGAGAACTTCATAACCGACTGCACAATTATCCCAAGGTCTTTTTCATTCTCCACCGCCCTGAGTGTAGTACCACACCGTTGGTACGTTTCTCTTAGGTTACTGCTACCCATATGCAGTACTTTGCATTTGTCAATGTTAAACTTCAGTTGCCACTTCTCAATCCATCTGCTAACTTTTTATGATCCTGTTTCAGTAGCATACTGTCTTTACTATCATTAACAAACCTACCAACCTTTGTATCAGCTGCAAACTTGGACATTAAGCCTGATATACCTTCATCGATATCATTGATAAATACACAAAACAACAATGGGCCCAGCACCAAACCTTGGGGAAACTCCACCACTAATATTAATCCGCGTAGAACAGTGTCCATTTATTACCAGTCTCTGCCGTCTCTCACTCAACCATCCCTCTATCCATTGCAGCAGCTTGCCCTTAATGCCATACCGCTCTAATTTGTACAGCAGTATTCCATGTGCAACAGTATCAAAAGCTTTCCTGAAATCCAAGTATATGATATCAAAATTATTTTTTGCATCCAGTTCCTTTGTGACCACATCGTCGTATCCAATCAAATTGGTCAGACAAGACTTCCCCTTAACAAACCCATACTTTGTCTAAACTATTACTGCACTTTTATCTAGATGATCCTGCACCACTTCTTAAGCCAGTGACTCCATTATTTTCCCTGGAACAGTAGGTAAAGTAACAGGTCTATAATTATTTGCGTCACCCTTTGAACCCCATCCGGGATCCAAAGAACTGTTTGCTAATATTTCATTACATACGACGCACTGTGCATCAGGAGCATCTTTATTTGCAACACATGTAAAGCCAAAATGCAATAACTGTCATCATACTTTTGCTTGGGTTTTTTATTGATTGGTTACTGTTTTTTTTTTTTTTTTTTTTTTTTCAATTCGGATTTTTGGGAAACAAAAGGCTGCGCTTTTTCATCCTCACTTTGAAGTGTGACAACATTGTGTTCGTTTTCGTCGACCACAGTTGCACTACTAGGAGTGCTTGCCTTTCATTTTAAAGTTCTTTTTTTTCAGTCACAAATCCATGGTCATTTATTTTAATAATACTGTTTCGAAATACTGATAATTATTAAAAAAAAAAAAAAAAATTATACAAGGAAGTGAGTTTAGTGTTGATATGGGTTCGCTTCCCCCTTTCCTTCCCGCCAAAATAAAGTTTCGCGTTCTGCTTGATTATTAGTCTATGCCAGTATATTAATAACCGAAAAAGAAAAAAAAAAAATTTATTTAAATTATAATAATACAAAAGTGGTGTATGCTACAAATATGCCAAATTTATTTATTTTATTTTATTTTTTAAATTATTAATTTCGATTTTTCACGGAACACAGTTTTGGAAATGTTGCCTTACGGTATGGTATGGATTCACAGCAGAGTTTATAATCGGATCATTTTTCTTTGAAGAGTCTAGACCTCATGGACCCGTAAGGTGTGCGGTAACTAGTGCAGGATACTGCACTCTTCTAAGAGATCACTTGATTCCCGCTCTGCAAGAAAGGCAATGCTTCGAGACGGTAATGTTCATGCAAGATGGTGCTCCTCCCCACGTTGGTCGACAAGTGAAGGAACTGCTCCGTGCAACATTCGGAAATGATCGCATCATTTCTAGAGACTTTCCGGAGTTATGGCCAGCCCGATCTCAGATCTCAATCCCTGTGATTTCTGGCTATGGGGATACCTGAAAGACAGAGTTTACCGTGATGGCATACAGATGCTTTCTCAATTTGAAAGCAAGCATTAAACAGCATGTAGCCAACATCCCCAATGAGATGCTACGCGAAACTGCGTCGCACGCAGTCCTCCGTTTTCAGAACGTCATCTTAAGTGAAGGAAAGCACATAGAACAATATCTGTAGCTTTCAAGTTCTGTTATTAAAATCTAATCCTAAGTTAAGTATTCCATCTCATGTTTACAGTGCCAATTTCTCCCCCGGTGGCGGAAATTGAACTATTTTTTCTTCTACAAATCGCTTCTTCATACACTAAATGACATGCTCACCGATTTTCACACGCTGTCTCTAACCGTTTTGGCACTAGGTCTCCTGAATAGGGAAACTTATTTTATAACTACCCGGTATATGATACTATTTTTTTAGCAAGGCATAGTATTTAGGTTCAGGCGCCACCGGTGGTTTCCCACATCTGCACCATATGTATTCTGTGATGAAATGCAGAACTACTGCACAGCCAGAAAAAAAGTGTAATGTCTGGTTAATGTAGTATTGTGTTTGTTCTGTTGTTGTGTCTGGCTGCTTGGCCGCGGAGCCCCTACTGGGACTCCACGTTGCCCGCCACAACCACTGGGAGGTGAGCCAGGCTGCCCATTATACTCTGGCTGCCTCTGCCAGGGTTGCCTAAGCTACCTGACAGAAGCCATAAAAAAAAAATAAATAAAAAATAATAATAAAATAAATAAAAAAATAAAATAAAAAATCATAAATAAAATAAAATAAAAAAAATAAATAAAATAAAAAGATAATAGAGCATATGGGGGGAGTAAGAGAAGAAGAAGAGGTAAAATGTGGGGAACAGTAGTTGGAGTGGACCAAAGAGGGAAGGCAGTCCACTCTAAGGAAGAGGATGGAGAAGGGAGTTGAAAATTACAGGAGCAGGTGCTCCTGTGAGTATCCTGCACCCAGGGTAAATGCATTATCCTACCCCAGTAGGGGATCGCAAGGGTGGCACGTTATTCTGTTCTGCCCTGAGTTCTGCAAGTCTTGCTCTTCTACAATTGAAAACAGCCTGGGCGTAGCGTGTTAAGGCTAGGTATGTGGCCTCTTCTTGAAGTAAAGTTGACTCCTGATAGTGGGGGTTTCCTTGAATCTCTGTGAGAAATTGAAGTCTGGCGTTGTCGTAAGTGAGACACTCGTACATAAGGTGTTCCCAGGACTCCTCTTCACCACAGTGGCAATATGGGTTATTTTCTATTCCCATGGCCTGTAAGCAGGAAGGTGACTTGCAATCCAGGCGAGTACCAAGGAGGAGGCTTTGGGGAAGTCCGACTAATTGAGGGAATAAACCTTTTGGTGATTGCTCCTTTAGGCGTTGTGTCCCATGTTTCTTGCCAGAAGTTTTGTAGGTGGTCTGCAATTTTTTTTTCTTTCCTTCTTAGGGTCATTTGCATGGTTCAACTGCAGGTTTAACAATTGAGTTGGGATTCCCTTCTTCAGGCGCTGGAAGAGACTCCTCTTGACAACTTCCAGATAGAGAGGTAAGTATCCTGCAATGACTTGTAATGCAGGGGTGCTGACAGTACAGCACGCCCTGGTAACCGATAATGACATAAACCTTTGAATGGAATCAAGCTTGCACTTGTTCCTTTCCAGGATTGTCTTTTCACACCAGATGGAGGCTCCATAGCACACAATCGGGACATATACTGCCTTATATATTAATGATAGAGCTTTATTCTTTAGGCCCCAATCCGCTCTGCTAATCCGCCTTATCATTGCAGTGTATTTTCGGATTTTAGCTGACAGGTATTTTAAGTGGGGATGGAAGGATAAGTTGGCGTCTAGATACAAGGCAGTGTATAGCGTTCAGGGGATCTTCAAAAGATTTACAGGGTCTAGTCACATTATTATGACCACCTACCTAGTATCCAGAATATGCCTTTCGCAGCATGAACCGTAGTCAGCCGCCGTGGGAGGGACTCAATAAGTCTGCAGAATGTGGCGCTGATATCTGTGACCATGCAGACTGCAATGTACCCCGGAGTTCCTGTAGGTTCCTTGGGGGAGGATCCATCCGTCTGATTGTCGATCAAGGTGGTCCCATAGATTTTAAATTGGGTTAAGATCCGAGGAATTCGGTGGACAAGGGAGTAGCTTGAAGTCTTCATCGTGCTCCTCAGACCACTCACGGACAATTCTGGCGGCATGGCGCATTGTCTTTCTGATAGATACCTTCGCCACCAGGGAACACGGTCAACATGTACGCGTGTACCTGATCGGCGACGATCGATAGGTAACCATTTGCGTTCAGGGTGCCTTCCAGATATATCAGCGGATCCAAGCCATGCCATGAAAACATTCCCCAGACCATAACGCCGCTCCCACCAGCCTGCCTTCTGCCAACAGTTCGTGTCCGTGTGTCTGTTCTCGGAGGTTTCATGCCTAATAAGCCACCCTCATTATTTTCTGCTCCACTCGGTGGAGCAGAAACCGTGACTCATCGGAGAAGGCCACCTGTTTCCACTCGGCCAGGGTCCATTGTCGGTATTGCTCTGCAAATTGACGGCGTTGTTTGCAATGAACAGCCGTCAGCATGGGTGCTGTCACCAAGCGTCTGCTCCAGAGCTCAATGCGCAACAGGGTTCACTGCACTGTCGTATTGGAGACCTTTCTGGTGGCCCCACGGTTCATTTGGACGGCCAGTTGAGCAACTGTAGCGCGCCGATCGGTCCTGACCAACCGTTTCAGCCGACGTTCACCTCTGGGATCAATGGCGCATGGGCCTCCACAATTGGCATATCGGGTCGTCAAAACTGTCCCAATCCTCCAGTCTTGATACACTTTCACCACTGCAGCACGTGAGCATTTCACAAAGTACGCTGTTTCGGAAATGCTGGCATCCCAAGCCCGATAGGTCGAGTGCTTTGCCCATGACACAGTCTGTTAGTGTGTTCACGGATGCCGAACATCAAGCCTTATATGCTTGCAGTGTGTGAACTTGACACGTGCGTTGTATGATTTGCTAGGCGTGTGTGATGTCTGCATTGGGGGGGGGTAATAATATTGTGCCTGGACCCTCTGTATATGAAAATGATAACGGTAACTTTTTAAAACTTAGTGAAACAATTGCTAAATTTGATTCAGTTATTGCAGAACATATTCGCTGTATTCAGAAATATGAATCGAAAAATATCATTACCTAGGTGATGTCCAGACTCTCCCATAGCTTGAGGCTTCATGCCCTAAATGCTCAGTTTACCTAGGCGATTAAATACAAAATGAAATTATTGAAATGATATTCACAAAATATTACAGATAAAATACTAGAAATGACTAGAGAAGCTATATATTTGGCTATAATCACTGAAGACGAAAATGAAGATATGGATGCAAGGAATTATGCTAAATCAATAACATTAAAAACAAAGAATATTATAATTTTCTTTGTTCAATTATAATTTGGCATGATATTTTAAATAAAATTAATCCGGTAAGTAAAATGCTCCAAAAAAAAAAAAAAAAAAAAGATTGTGTTATATAGGAAGCTCTTGAATGTCTACAACATATCGCGGAATATTTTAGAGAAAATATAACAGAAGAAGCTTTCTTCAAAAAATTTTCGATTCGGCTTATAATATGGCTACTATCATTGCCATTGTAGCTTCGTTTCCAGAAGTAAGCACTCTAAGGAAAAGAGTGAAAAAATGGCATTTCGGTTATGAAAGAAGAGATGGTGCTATTCAGCACTGCGCCAAAATTTCTAAATTAATTTTTTCTTTCAAATTATGGACACAACAATTTTCTCGTTAACTGAAAGGTTTACAGATATGAAAGAATATGTAGAAATATTTAAAATGTTTTATAATATTTCTGAATCATTGCAAACATTTACATATTAAGTTAAGTTACATTGATCCTAATGAGCCCGATATTGATTGTTTACCATTATCTGACGAACTTGGAGTACTTCAAATTTATATTAAAGACAATATGACTCCATTTGAAGTGTTACAATATATTTTTAAAGACGATTTTACAGATACTTTTCCAAATGTAGCAGTTGCATTAAGAATTAACCCCAGGGGCTCACATCTGGTGAGTATGGGCTTGGCACACCCAGGGTCCTGAGCAGGATATCATCATCATTCTTCTCTTTCTTGGTGATGCCCTTCTATTTCTGAATCTTGTTCTCTCTCTCTCACTCAGGGTAACTCGGGGAATTTTTTTTTTTTTTTTTTGGTTTGTGCAGCGTAAGCCTCAGGCTTCCTTGCACCATGTAGTTAATAATAATAATAATTTTTCTACCTCTACGAGTTTCAGTCGCCTCAGGTGAACGGAGTTTTTCAAAATTAAAATTAATCATAATCGACAATGTCTCAACAACGACTGTCCAATTTTTGGCAATAATTTCAATAGAAAATGACCATTTGGAAAAAAATAAACATAAACGAAATAATTAATAAATGCGTATCACTGAAAGCAAGGAAACATAAATTTGTATAATTTTTTTAGCATTATAATTTTCCTTTTATTTTATTATTGTGGTTACGATTACTGTGATTTAGAATTTAAAGTTTAGGCCAAAATTCCAGACTGCCTCAGTCTTAGGGTGTTTATCCCCTCGCTGTTTTAAAATAGGGTGTTTATTCCCCCTCCCTCTGTTTTAAAATACGAGTTCTAGATTTTAAAACAGCGGCAAGTGGGGGGGGGGGAATAAACACCCTAACAATCAGCGTTTCTCAAATTGTTCTGCGGAACATTAGTGTAACATCCGTGAGATGTGAACGAGTGTTCCGCGAAAAATCGTAATTAATAATTAAAAAAATAAAATTAATAAATTTTGCATATTTGTAGCGGACACCACTTTTGTATCATTATAATTTTTAACATTATTTTTTTTCGGTTATTAATATACTGGCATAGACTAATAATCAAATAGATCCCGGGAACACTTTATTTTGGCGGGCTTTTCCATAGAGAAGTATGCATAGAGGTAATGACATCTACTTAAAAGTAGCAATGTAGTGATCTAATATGCCATTCGTATGCGATTTAGCCTGGAGTAAACGGGTTGAAGGATAGAGGGAAGCGAACCGATATCATAACTAAACTCACTTCCTTGTTTAAATTTTTTTGGATAATTATCAGTATTTCGAAATACTATTATTAAAATAAATTACCATGAATTTGTGGTTGAAAAAAGGAACTTTAAAACGAGATCACAGTTGCGATACTTCTAGTATCGCAACTGTGATCTCGTTTTAAAGTTGCGATACTTCTAGTATCGCAACTGTGATCGATGAAATGGAACACAATATTGTCACACTTCAAAGTGAGGATGAACAATCGCAGCCTTTTGTTTCCCAAAAATCCTAAGTGAAAAAAAAAAAAAAAACAGAAGCCAACTAATAAAAGACTAAAACGAACATATGACAGTTGTTTGAATTTCGGCATTACATGTGTTGGAAATAAAGATGCTCCTGATGCACAGTGCGTCGTATGTAATAAAATATTACAAACAGTTCTTTGGCTCCCACTGAACTTGTGTTTCGTAAGTGTTCCGTTACAAAAAAGTTTGGGAAACGCCGCGGGAACACTAACTATAGCGGGTTAAGCAAACTCATCAACAAAGTCTTTTTCCAAGTCTGATGAATAGATGTTAAATAACTCTGGCTGTGGATTGAACTTCATCTTTTGATAGAGATTTGTTTGCTTGAAAGCTGAACATAATATCGGTGGACTAATGGATAAATTGTTTATTTAATTAAAAAAAAAAAAAAAAAAAAAAAGGCAAAGGACGCCCACACGAGAAGCACAGAAATTTCCGAAAAAGTTTACCGGTGAAACTACATTACGAACATTTTTTTATGTCGTCAGAACTTCCAATATGATTCTGTTCGTGATTCAATTAGTGATTCTAAAGAAAAAAGGTCAAGTTACCCCCCTCCCTCCACTTCGTGAGGGTTTCAAGCTCCCGTGGGATTCAACCGATGGGACTCCAGACCGACAACACCCACCGTCTGTTTACCGAGGCGAGCAACAATACAAATGCCGTTACGGCAAAGTACTTTTACCGGTAAATTTCATCGAACTTTTGCGTTCTTCTCGTGCAGGTTTTCTTTACCTTCGCCTATTTTTGTTCTTCACGTTCTGAGATATCTAGCCGCACAGCTTTTACTATAATTTCTTTTCAGTGACCACGCATCGTAACACAATGGCCATCTTGTGTCTGTTACACTTTTGACCAAGATTGTATTTTCTATGATTCTTAGTTTAGACCATCTTTGTGGTGAGGCTGCAAAGAATGTGTAAAGTGATCGTAAAATGCCGAAAAAATTAACGGCAGCCAAGCAGCTTTCTGTGGATGTAGACATGTATAGTATCTTCTGTACGGCGGCTCCAGGAACATTAATCCGGCATGGTACTCTGTGAAGGTACAAAACTCTGTAGAACAGCCAGAAATGTGTATAGTGTTATGTATGTGTTTTTTAGTTGTTTCTGCCCTCTTTGCCACCAGGAAGGCAATCACCTGGAAAGTGTACCTGATGCCCATTTACATCACGAGGGGGTGGGCCACAACTAGATGTGTCCCTGGCCAAGTGGAGATAGGCCATTACTATCCGGAGGTAATGAAATACTAGTGGGTGGCAGCAAAATCTTGTACCCGCAGCTACCCAAACCAAGGGTACCAGCATAGAGAGAGAGAGAATATAAAATAATAGAAACTTATAAATAGAAGTAAAAATAAAATAATAATGGTAAGTATAGAATACAAAAAAAGGAAAAAAGATGAAAATGAAATCATATTACAGTTGCCTAGCAGACAGCAGGAAACTTCGGACAGGTATAAGGGACATTTATAGGGGTTGTATAAGCATTACCAAAATGGTCACATTATTGAATTTGATACAAGTTGCTCGAAAGTATGGTCATATGGCATCAGTACGGCGTGTGATCCACTACAACAGCTAAATAGGCCTGACAGTGGTGAACCATACTCGATATAAGGGTGTCTGTGTGATTTTGTGGCAACACATTCTACCAGAATGACCTTAGCTCACCAAGTCACATGTTCAATCAGATTTAAGTCTGGTGATCGTGCTGGCAGTCGTTGGATATCCTCAGTTTCAAGTTATTCCTTTACCACTTGAGCTCTATGTGCAGTGGCGTCGTGCATAAATAGGAAATATGGGCCAACCACACCTCTAAAAAGTTGCCCATAGGGTTCAAGGATCTGTTCTTGGTACCTCTGCGCAATTACGGTATCCCTATCAAAAACATGAAGTGGGGTGCCGCCATTAATGATTATTTCTTGTGCCAAAACCAAGGCTGATGCCATTGTTTCTGTGATTGCAAAGCGCTCGGTTGAAGATGCACCATAACATTCAAAATAAACAATAGATCGTTCAATGGCATTTCTACTGATGTTAGTAATCGTGGTTCAGTAAAAATTTTCCAAATAATCATTCAATATTTTGATTGGAAGTTGGTAATTTGCAGTCAAAATTTATGAAAATAGAAAACACAACAGATGAGACAGCAGAACCGGTTGCTGACTTTTTAAAAAGAATACTTGAAAAACATAATTTATTAGAAAAATGTATTTTGTTTACTGCTGACAATTGCATGCGTTTGGAAGAATCAGGCACAATGAAAAAGGGAATAATATATTTTAAAAACTGAAGAAAACGTTGATTGGTGTGGATTTCCCTACTCATATTTTAAATAACTGGGTACATAGTGCAACTGAAAAGTTGGAAATTGACATTGAAAATGTTATCTTTAAAATTTATCAACAATTTCACATCAGCACTACACGAACTGAGGATTTGAAAGAATGTTGTGAGTTTGTGAACATTCAGTATAAACAGCTCCTATCTAACAGAGTGACAGGGTGGTTGTCATTATTTTCACATGTTGAAAGGATGATTCAAGTATTTCCAGCATTGAAGGCATTATTTTTATCCTAAGAAATAGCGCCAATAGTAATCAAAAAGTTTTTGAAAATGAGTTCAGTGAATTATATCTTTCGTTAGTACATTCATTGGTGAGTGTATTCTGCATTCACTTTGAAAAAATTGAGAGAGAATGCAACTCAGTTGAAGTATTGAGTAGTTCGAAATCAGTGAGGAACATTCTTGAAGAATGCTTAACTCAAATGTTTATTACTCTAAAAATTAAATCATTACTTGCAGAACAACATGCACAAGATCAAGATAATATGTGCAAAAATTTCTGTTAAGAGATGAAATCACTATAGAGTTTTTGCCTGAAGTATTTGGAGAAGCGAATGAAACCTCTAGAAGAATTTTCATGTTTCACATGGATGAACCTAAATGAAAAGCCAACATGGAGGGTGTGGAAAATAGTGTTCAGTATTTCATTGCTAAAGAGATTCAAATTGATGATGTTAAATGTTTTGATCAATTAACAACCTTGAGAAATTTTGTAGATGTGGAAAGCAAAAACGAACAAGTCAACCATTTGCTAGTCCATGAAAAATGGACCACATTTTTCAAAAATGTAAAAAAGTCCAGAGCATAACTCAGAATATTTAAAACTTGCACAATTTTTTTTTTTGTAATAACTCCTCACAGTGAAAATATAGAAAGGGTTGTTTCATTAATAAATAGTCAGTGGACAAAAGACAAACAAATTATGTATTGATAGCATAAAAAACATTATTTTTACATGTAATTTTACAGTATAATAGTATAACTTATAAGAAATGTCTTGCTTTGAAATACGTACAGTGGAAGTTTCAGTTTTAATAAAAAAGTGTGTTACTTTTAGTGATTATTAATATATCTTTTGACCTTACACTGGTAAATACAATATTTTACAAATTCAGAGCTTGTTTGTTATTTGGTTTTTAGGAGCATTAGCAACTAAGGCCATATTGCTCCAGGATATGCGGTGGTCATTCCCTGACCTTTCCGCATCCTCCATATTTGGTGGTGATGGGTTCGAACCCTGGTCTAATCAAGAAGCGTGTGCTATGCACTGCTGCTCCTTCCCACCTGGCCACGGAGGCGCCACAACAAATTCAGAAGTGTTGCATATACATAAATGTTATGCATTATTATACACTTGTTTGTGTGTGTACAATTAATGTATTATAGTGATTTAAAACTTTGTTTATTAGTGTGTCAATTTTTTTTCCCTCATTTTCTATTGATATACCTTTTTTTGTTCCCCCCCCCCCTTTTAACCTTATTCTTGGAAATGTCTTCTTTTTTAGTGATTTAGATATGGCAACCCCATACAGTAGCATAAAGTATAAACCTATAATATGCAGAATACAGTTTAAAGCAAAGGAAATTAAAATTTAATTACAGCATGCAAATTCATTTTATCTGAATTTCTGAAATGATAATAAATCTTCTCTCTGTCTATATATATATATTGTTTCATAATAAAAGTTACAGGAATCTGCCTTGCTTATTTTTAGGTTTAGACTATTTGTTGTCTAAACCTAAGAAAAAAGTTTAAATTTTTGTAATTATGTTCAGCTGTGGGATGAATTAATTAGATTGTGAAATTCGTTTAATGTATTTATTCTGCAATATGCAGAGGAATCACAGCAACAGATATCAACAACTATTCTCTTAATTAAGGAAACTGTAAATTTACTGTAATGAAATAAATAATTATTAAATATAATATATCATTGTGTGTAAAGGCTTTACAATGCATGGGCTCCAAGGGCCATAATGTGCCACAGTACAATAGCAAAAATAATTTATGCCATTAATAAACACAGAAAATAACAATGGACCCAGAACCTAACCCTGGGGGATTCCACTGATAAAATTAGTCCACAAAGAGCAGTATCCTATGGTAAAAACTCTGTCTTTTCCCACTCAGCCATCCCTTTATCCATAGCAGTCACTTTCCCTTAATGCCATACTTCTCCAAATATACAGCAGTCAGTTATGTGCAACAGTATCAAAGGGTTTCCTAAAATCCAAGTATATGATATCAAAATTACTTTTTGCATCCAGTTCCTTTGTTACTGAAATCACAATATTCACTCAAATTGGTCAGACAAGATTGCCCCTTGAGAAACCCATGCTGTAAATGAAGTATAACTGCACAACTGTCTTCTTGCATTACTTCTTTAACCAGCGACTCCACTATTTTCTCTGGAACAGATGTTAAGCAAACAGGTCTGTAATTACTCATGTCACTCTTTGATCCCCTTTGTGAACTGGGGATATATTTGCACATCTCCAGTCCACGGGACTTCCCCAGAATCCATGGATGCTCTCATAATTATGGTAACGGCTTGGTTACATTCTTTGCTGCTGCCCTTAATGTAACTGGATAGATCCCAGGTGCCTTTCCTACATTTACCTTCAGCAATTTCTCTTCCACTTTCCTCTCAGTTATTATGAAATTATTTAGATCTGTGGTAGAGTTTGATAAACTTCTGATGTCTAGTTCCCTAAAGAAGTCCTCATGTGTGGATGTAGATGCAAAATACTTATTCAGTTTATTAGCAACCTGAGCAGGATCATCAAAATTTTCTTTCTTTTTAAAATATTTTAACTGATGTTAGATACCATCACACTGAGAAGGGGCATGTCACAATGGCTTGTGCAAATGAACATCTTGGTTTGGAGGCTACTGTCTGCTGTTTCTGAATTCCACTAAATAAAAATCTATTAATTCAAGGATTTACTGTAATCAATAATAAAAAGTTTATAATAATTATAAATATAATTTTATTATTTACTTTATTATAATTTTTAAATAATAAAATGGTTATAAAAACTAATAATAAAAAACTTATAATAAATAACTCAAGGTTCAAAAAGTAATTAATGTTTGTTACTATCTTATGTCACCCTGGGAGTAAATTATTCAAATTTTATGTGTAGAAAAAATATAACCTGTTGAGATGATAGAACACCATGCAAGAAGTCTGAAAGCATTTTTATGGTGTACAAACAAATAAGAACTGGAAAGAAGTTCATACAAAAATATACATACAGTATATCTTATGACCTAAACAGTTCCAAATAGCATTCCTCAAATTTTCAAATAAATTCAAAACATACAAATAATTAAACTAAATTCATTTTTAAACAGACTACATAAGATAGCAATATATATCTAGAAATTTGTGACTAGTAGGAATTATGAAATTATAATTCAACATCCAAGTGGTTTAATTAATAGTTAATGATATTAATGAAGGTATATGAGGCTTAATGTCTAAGTTTGTAGATGATATGAAGGTTGCCAGGTTGGTTAATGATAATAATGACAGTATGAGGCTGCCGTAGCCGAGTGGTCAGGCACGTGGGTGCATAAGTGCATGTGCCTTGAGTGACCTGGGTTCAAGCCTGTGACTGCTGAATACGGTGCTGTTTCTTGTATTCTCTCTACCTTGTGAACTCCTCTGACCATTTGGTCCTCCCAGAGTATAAACAGAAAATTTATTTATGCTACTGCAACAAGATCTAGAAAAATTAGGCAGTTGAGCTGAGAAATGCCAAGTGGGGTTTAACATTTTCAAATGCAAAGTACTGTACACAGATAGCAGTAATCCCAGATTAACGGCACTACACTCAGAATAGTGGAAAGTGAAAAAGATAAGGATATTAAGGATAGTTGGGGCCCTAGCCAAATTATATTTGGGGGGGGGGGGCAAAAATAATAATAATAAAAAAAAGAATAAAAAATAAATAAAAGCTAGGTGGCAAATAAATGAAATTTTGTACTTTTGAATTTTTTGCTTAAATTTTCGCTTAAATTAATCAAGATTTTCGCTAAAATTAATCAAGATTTTTATGATGTTTACTGAAAACAATCTATTTTAGAACACTATAGGAAAATGTCTTGGCTTGGGGGCCCCAAAGCCTGGTGCCCCTAGGCACGTGCCTCATTGCCTTAATGGGTAATCCGCCACTGTGTACAGACAGGCTGCCAGTACAGCACATGGGGTTTTGTCAATGATATAAAGGAATTTTTCTAGTAGGGATAAGGAGGTGATTATTTCATTGTACAAGACAATGGTCTGGCCACATCTTGTGTACTGCATACAAGTCTTGAGGCCTCATTTTAGGAAGAGTGTAGAGCTGCTGGACGGCTATAGAGAGGGGCAATGAAATTGGTACAGGGAACAAAAGGGTGTTCTTAACATGAAAGGCTTCGGTTTTGAAAATTGCAGCCTCTGGAGACTAGGCACCTGTGAGGTGATCTGATGGAGTTTTTTAAGGCTCTGAATAGGTTGAGCAAGCTCGCTGCTGATGGCATGCTTCTGCTTGTGCAGACCACAGACATAAAAGGGCATAAATTTAAGTTGAGGAAGGATGGTTGCAGAATAGATGTGTTGAGGTTTTCCTTTAGCCAGTGGTTAGTTGATTGTTGGAACAAACTTCTATCTGTTTTTGTGAAAGTGGGTAGTTTGAATAAATTCAAGGAAGAATTATACAAATAATTGGACAGGTGATGTGGGAGCATTTTTTTTTTTTTTTTTCCTGATGCTTCATAAGCTCGCTTTCTTGCATCTTATGCCAACACTATTACTATGAGTGGTGCCTCACAATTCAACGTACCGCTATTCCACAGTTGGATTTCGCAGGCTGGCGCAAATGCTACATGATATTGCACTATAGAATTCTTTGCTGGACTACATAGCTGTGTTTAACGTTACTAAATAGCGCTAAATAGTGACGGTTGCTTCATACATTTTAACCAATGGTATTAAAGAGCGAGAGTAACATTTAACCAATGATAGATAAAGCGGGAATAGATCCTACAATCGTTCAGCTACGTTAGCCGCCCTCAAAGATAGCTGCAGGTATGCCGTCAGTTCTTCCTCAGTTATAAGACAACATTATCTTGTTAATAATCGTAGTCTGAGTTCACGTTTGCTTGAGTTGTTTGTGCTAATTTATAATTCTGCATTTCTCATAAAGTAAAAAATTTTGTGCTTTGGCAGTTATTTATTTTTTGAATGAAATTTGATAATGGGTCCAAACAGAAGTGAACAGCGGAATAATTCAGGAAAGAAACACACTTGGTTGAGCATAGAAAAGAAGAAAGAAATTATAGATAAAGTGCAGAAAGGTAGAACAATTACAGATGTAGCTGGCGCCTCCGTAGCCAGGTGGGAAGGAGCAGCAGTGCATAGCACATGCTTCTTGATTAGACCGGGGTTCAAGCCCATCACCACCAAATACGGTTGTTGTTGTTATTTGGTTTTTAGGAGCATTAGCAACTAAGGCCATATTGCCCCGTTGATATGCGGTGGTCATTCCCTGACCTTTCGCATCCTCCTTATTTGGTGGTCACAGGCTCAAACCCCGGTCTAATCAAGAAGCGTGTGCTGCTCCTGCCCACCTGGCTACGGAGGTGCCACCAAATACGGAGGATGCGGAAAGGTCAGGGAATGACCACCGCCTATTCTCGGAGCAATATGGCCTTAGTTGCTAATGCTTCTTAAAAAAAAACCAAAATAACTAACTAACTAACAGACGTAGCTCAAGAGTATGGCATCCCTAGGTCAACCATGGCAGCTTTTTGGCAACAAAGAGACAAGATTATAGGTGCTAGGGTGTTCGCTGGAGCAATGAAAATTTCTGACAGAAACAGATCTTTAATCAATGAAGAAATGGAAAAGCTGCTTCTTACCTGGATTAGAGAAAGACAGATGAAAGGAGATCCAGTAACTCGGGCAATGATCTGTGAGAAGGCTAGATTAATTTTTGAAGAATTGCAGAAGAAAATTCCAGGATGTATCTCGGATCAAATTGATGAATTCAAGGCAAGTCGTGGGTGGTTTCACAGATTCAAAGGTAGACCAGGTATCCATAGTGTTCTCAGACATGGGGAAGCAGCTAGTGCAGATAAAAAGGCTGCAGAAGAGTTTGTGAAAAAATTTGAAGATTTAATCACGAAGGAAGGCTACTTGCCACAGCAAATTTTTAACGGGGATGAAACTGGGTTATTTTGGAAGCGCTTACCAAATCGAACATACATCACGCAAGAAGAAGTGCGCTCCCAGGACATAAGCCTATGAAAGATAGGCTTACCTTGTTATTGGCAGCAAATGCAATCAGAGACTTTAAAGTAAAGCCACTTCTTGTTTACCACTCTAAAAATCCTCGCTGCTTTGGGAAGAAAATCATAAAGTCCAAACTGCCAGTGATGTGGAGATCCAATTCAAAAGCCTGGGTAGACCAGAAAGTCTTCAAAGATTGGATTTTTGAGGAGTTTACCCCGAGCGTAAAAAAATTCCTCATTGACAACAATTTACCTTTGAAACCACTGCTGATTCTTGACAATGCTAGTGCCCACTCCCAAGACTTGGCAAACATTGTTGAAATTGACTTTTTGCCTCCAAACACCACATCACTGATCCAACTCATGGATCAAGAAGTAATTGCCTGTTTTAAAAAACTTTACACCAAGGCTTTGTTTTTACAGCTTTTCGACTTGACTCATTCTTCTGATAAGACACTGAAGGAGTTCTGGAAGACTAAGTTCAATATTCTTCACGCCATTTCCTTTGTTAAAACTGCCTGGGAGGGAGTGACACAGAGGACCCTTCGTGCATCATGGAAGAAACTCGTTCCTTCCTTTTTTCGGGATGACAACAGTGCAGTCCAAGCCACTGAAGAATCAGAAGCAACTGCGGCCATGTGTGAAATCATTTCGACGGCAGAGAACCTCAACATAGGAGAAGTTGATGAAGCTAATGTGGAAGAGCTTGTGGAGGAGCACGATGACGAACCAACCGTGGAAGAACTCAAAACACTCAGCGAACAGGAAGCAAAAGAGAGAGAAAAGGAAATTTCACTTGAAGAAGAAGAAGACAGGGATAAAGGGCCGATGCCAACAGCTGCCATTAAAGAAATTTTATTCCATTGGGAGAAGGTGCAGTCTGCTTGTTTAAAATGGCACCCCAACACTGCTGTTGTAACTAGAATGAGACTTGTTTAACAACACTACTATGCATCACATCAAGGCTATCTTGAAAAAGAGGGAGAGACAGTCCACCCTTGATCAATTCCTCATCCCCATTCAAGCCAAGAGGAGAAGAGAAAGGGTAGAACAAGATAAATAAAACATCCTTACAACATCTAAGGCTCGATGAAATGTATGTACTCATTATGTATTTTGTAATTTCGTTTGTTATATGGTAGAATATAGTAAAGTCAATAATACTGTGTATTTCTCTCCAACAACGAATTAATCAATTTGCCATAAACTTATGTGGAAAATATTGACCTGCAATTCGACTCTAATTCGGCGATGGATTATAGTCGAATTGCGAGGCACCACTGTACTACTAATAATAATTTTGGCAGCAGGAATAGAGATAAATATGCTATTGTATAAGTCAATGGTTAAACCATACCTTGAGTATTGCATACAGTCTAAAAGCCTTTTTAGGAAGGATGTGGATCTGTTGGAACAAGTGTATAGAACTGCAACAAGATTGGTAATGGAAGAAAGCAGGTGCTCTTAACAGGAAGGGACTGCAATTTCCATTTTGCAAATTGCAGCACATGGAAACTAAGTAGGGCTAGCAGATCCAATTGAGGTATTTATGACCTTGAATGGATTTGAGTAAGCTCAATGTTAATGGTATTCTTCCTCCTGCTCAGACAACACACGAGGAGGCATAAATTCAACAAATTGAGAAAGGATAATTGCAGGTCAGATGTGTATAAAGTTCCCTTCAGCCAGAGGCTGCTGAAAATGACATCACAATTGGAAGTTGATGGGAGCAGAAGATTCTGAGTATTACAGAGTAAGGGATCACCCAGGGTATTATTACTGGTACTGCTGAAGAAGAAATGGAGGAAGAAAAGGAGATAATCTTCAAGCCAAATTCTTATTCAAGATCCTTGAATAAGGTTATAAACATCATTGGTTTATTTTTGTACTCTGAAATACAGCTTTATTACTATAGTGGTGAGGTGACTCTGACAGTCTGACTAAGTTGAATAGCTTAAGTCAGAGTTGCCACTATGCAACACAGTGAAATTTCTTGCTCTTCTACTGTACACAACTGATAAGCGCAATAAAATGCAGTGTTACAAATTTTTTAATGTTTCTTATTTCATGTATTTCATATTACAGCACTTTTTCATAACATTCTAACAACTTAGTGACCACATGCATTTCTTTCAAGTTTAATGAACAGTTAGCATTATTGGACCAGCTTTACTTGCATATACTCTGCGGAAGCAAGGTTTTATTCCATTGGCATCATTATAAGCAAGTTAAATGTGAGGATGACTGCATGGGTAATGCTAGTGAATTATAATATTAATATGATAATTTAAATAGAGACAACCCTATAAGTTTTCTGATTATAGCTCCTTTCTTTCTTAACAAGCTCACCTAGTCGAGTGTGTCAGCCAGAGGGAAAATGGAACGGGGAACTTCCATACTGTGGTATGTATGTAGTTTTATTTTGTTGTTAATATTATTTGCTTGTTCAGATGCAAGAAAAAATTAGTAGTGTGATTTAAGAAACATATAATGCTCCTGTTGTTCATCTACTGATTTAACAGATAGAGGCTCATTTTCACCACCAGACAAGTTAATAACGAGAATATTAGTCTGGTCCAAAAAACTAATTATCAACCAGAAACAACCTGCAGTTCCTAGATGATCCATGAAGGCCATTGTGTATATACAATGTGTGTGCACACACACACACACACACTGGTGTTCAAAGAAAGTGCATCACCCTTAAAATTGTAATTGTTGTCCGAAAAACGTAAGTATATGGCAATATTTCTTACAGCTTGCATCAGATAAGATTAACACGCGTAGGTGATGACATAATATTGCATCAGCTGTTACTTTCAGCTATATAAGCATGCTCTGCAAGAGTTGCAGTCATTCCTTGCTTGTGTCAGGATGGTGAGTAATGTGCAATTGAAGCCATGAAGAAAGAGTGCTATTGTTGCTTTATGTGAGGATGTTCTTCCCATCATATTGCTTATAGAGTGTCTTGTAATCAGTTGACAGTGAGTAGATTTCTTTCAAAACTCAAGAATACTGGTTCTGCTGATAGGAAAAAAGGAACCAGACACAAAAGAATCTCTATGCCAAAACAGGACCGCGTTTTGAAACACTTATTCCTTAAAAACTGTAAAACTTCTTCATCAGAGCTGAAAAGAGAATGGAAAGAACATACAGGAGTGGTAGCAAGTGCAGTAACAGTCAGAAGACCCCTCTTCAAAAATGGACTTGTTGCTCGTCATCCTAAGAAGAAGCCTCTCCTCACACAAAAAATGAAAAAGCCCCGATTAATTTGGTGTAAGGAGCATGTCAAATTGACCCCTGATTAGTGGATGTCAGTTATTTTCTCAAATGAGAAGAAATTCAACCTGCATGGTTCTGATGGGAGACAAACGATTCACCGTAGATGTGGTGAAGAATACCATCAGACTGTATAATGTCTACAGTGAAATTCCCTACCAGCCAAATGATATGGGCACTAGCGTAGCTACCCTTTTCCGGGCCCGGAGGCAAAGAACATGTTCAGGCCCCTACTTAATTAATGAAAATTGCAAAAACAGGAGACAGCCAAAGACACCGGGCCCTTTAGGGGCCCGGCCTGGAGGAAATTGCCTTGCCTGCCTACATAGTAGCTACACCACCCACTGGATATGGGATAAAGAAGTAGACTTTAATTCTTGTGAGCATGGACCATCCTGAAATAACTTTGTCCCTTATTAAGAAGTTTAGTCTAAAATATTTTAGTAAATTTTACAATTTCCTCTCAATTTCCTCTCCATTATTGCTGGATGGTTTAGTTTGTGGTGGGTTGATGTACATTGCCTTCGCTTTGTTCTTCCTTTTGGCAGTGAGTAGATTATGGAAATTGAATACAGGATTATTTTCAAGAAACCCATATATATTAACAATTTTAAAATATAACATCATGTCATAAACTTAGTTTCATATAATGTATTAATTTGATTAATTTGATGTGAGTGTTAGGCTGAAGAACTTCGTATGAACACACTCTACATGTACTCAGATCAACTGCGCACCTGTCGTACTTACATAAATACACACTTTTTTTTTTTGATGGGGCAGACTGGAAAACAGCACTTAACTCACATATCATATCAAGGCAGGATGCAGGTGCCACCTAAATATGACAGTCACATTTTTTTTTATATACTAAATACAGGGTACAGTTTAGACAGTCTCTTGTACTCATCATTCTCACACACTGATTTCACTCAGTACAGTACCCTGAATTGGAATAGCACTTTTTTTTTTCAACTTGTTATCCCTCTGGTGTAATCCACTTAATGCACACATTCCTCACACAGTAAAACAGACATTCACATATTGGAACGCACAATCTTATATACACTCACACATGTACACAGTGTGCCAATTAAATAATGAGACTGATGCTACTACAAAAAAAAAGAATGGCACTAATGGCAAAGTAAGGTTATATATTTTTGAAGTAATCACCTCCAATGTGTACACACTGTTTACATCTTTTATACAAGTTTTGAAAACACTTCTGGAACTCCTCTTCGGGTACTGCTTTCAGCTGGTCGGTCACTGCAGCCTGGATGTCCTCTATCGTCCCGTATCACATTCCTTTCATGGCTGTTTTCATTTTGGGGAACAAAAAGTAATCTGTGGGAGCCAAATCCAGAGAAAATGAAGGGGGTGTTCAATGACTGGAATCAATTTTTTTGCCAAAAATTGCTTGATGTTGACTGCAGAATGTGCAGGTGCATTGTCAAAATGGCAACAAATTTTCCTCTTTCTCAGATCTTTTAGAATTTCTCATGCAGATTCCTTATTGCTACCAATCATCTCAGCAAGCAACCTCGTTGAAATTGATCTGTCTTCAGTCACAAATTTTCTAACCTTTGTGACAATCTCCGGTGTTTGAATAGAGATCGGTCTGCCAGGTCAGGGATCATCCTCTAATGACTCACGTCCTTTACGAAAACAAGAAAACCATTCAAACACTCTGGGTCGAGAAAAATATTCATCAGCATAAACTTTTTTTAAATCGTCAGAAGTTTCCGTAGCACTTTTTCCAAATTTACAATAAAATTTTATAATTGCTCTTTGCTCCATTTTCAATTTTCTGACGACATGCACAAAACTACTTTTACTCTTTCCATCATAAATCATGAAGTACTGACTGGACAGGTTTTAACTTGCACTCGTTGGGAAGAGCACACTCTAACAGATCTAATCATATACTGTTTTGGCCTCTTACGTTAATACTAAATCCAGAGTGCATGCAGTCTCATTATTTAATTGGCGCACTGTGTATATACTCATTCACACGCTTAGACATACCCATTTACAGTCAACAATCTTATATTCGTCATTTCACACATGCACATAGATATGAGCTCTCAGTTATGTTCAAAATGTGGATGTCAAGAGCCCAACCAAAGCATAGTGTCATGTGCACCTGCCATGAGTGCAATTCCTTTAATGTTTACAGTTCCTGTTGAGAAGCCAATTCAGAAGAACAGTGCCCATGGAAGTATCTATAGAAAAGGCATACAAGCAGAAACAGAACATCTGTGAGATAGAGGGTGAAGAGAAGTTGTTAGAGATGGGTCATTAATTAACCTAACTACCCTGTTTTGAATGGAGTTCAGAAGCCTGAGAAAGGTTATGAGAGTACTGCCCCAGATGTGGAAACAATATTCAGTGGTAGGGTGGATTAGAGATTTGTACAGAGTGAGAAATTGTATAGAAGAAAAGTAATGCCAAGAGCAAAAGGCAAAACCCAGTTTTTTAGATGCAGAGGAAGCAATATTTGTGATGTGCTTATGCCAAGGGAGATTAGAAGTCGGGGTAATCCTAATAGAGATATGTGAACTTGTCTGGAAATCTAAGTGTTGTCAAAGATAAGCATTGGAACAGAAAAATCCTTTTGCAAGATATAAGATAGGATTAAGTTTTAGAAGGATTGAAATCAACTAAGTTGTCTTTGCCCCACTGGAGAATTACGTGGAGATCGGCATTTAAGGAATTGGTAGCGGATATTCAAGAAGTTAAAACTGATTGAGCAGGGCAAGGTTTCTCAAAATGGAAAGTGGAACAATGTGCTATCATCGGCAAAACTATGGATAGGATTTCCAGTCAATGGAAGAAGGTCATTAATATACAACAGGAAAAGAGTGGGAGAAAGAACTGAACCTTGGAGAACACCAGCATTAGTGGAGAAGTTATCATTATTATTATTATTAGCCATAAGGTGCAAGGAAGCCTGAGGCTTATGCTGCACCAGCCAAAAAAAAATTTCTGAATTACCGAGAGAGAGAGAGAGAGAGAGAGAGAGAGAGAGAGAGAAGTAGAAGGGAATCACCAAGAAAGAGAAGAATGATGATATCCAGCTGGGAACCCTGGGTGTGCCAAGCCCATACTCACCAGATGTGAGCCCCTGGGGTCTATAATCACCTACAGTGAGCAGTCAGAAATAAAACAAACCACAAAATGGGAATTTATTTAGAGGACTTTTATTCTAAACACAATCAAAAGCCTTTGAAATGAAATGTCAAGAGCAATTGTGTGAGTTTCACCCAAATTTTCCATTGAATTTTTCCATAGATGGGTAATATAAGCCAGTATGTCACCAGTGGATCAACACTGACATAATCTATATTTAAGATCAGATTCAAGTTTTCTAGATAGTTTAGGAGTTATCAGTTGATGAATTTCTCAATTACTTCAGAAAAGGTAGAAATAAGTGCAATGGGACAATAATTGGATGGGAGAGATGTCACCCTTTTTTTAAGAACTGGTAGGATATAAGCAAATTTCCAAGCAGAATGGAAAACACTGGTGAAAAAAGAAAGTGTAAAAGGCGACAGAGAACAGGAGTAAACTTAGGTGCACAGGTTGTGAGAACAAGTGTAGAAATACCATCAGGACCTGGTGCTTTCTTAGCATCAAGACTGTTCAAAATTGTTCTGACATCCTGTTAATGGAAGATCACAGGAGGCATTGAATGGAGTATAATGGAAATGGTAGGAGATAGTTTAGGATCATCAATACATGAGTTAGAAGAAAAGTAGGATGTTAGCAGGCCAGTTTTATCTCTAGCTGAGGATGCAGTGGAACTATCTGGTTTTGACAGAGGTGGGAATAGAGATGGACAAAAGTTGTGGCCAATAGCTTTGACAAGAGGCCAGAATGTTTGATTACCAATGTTTGAGAGAGACAAGAAACAAGTTTCCTACACTTGGATACTATGATGACGACGGACTATATTGGATACTATGATGCAGTGACAAAGGGCACCTCCATAGCCAGGTGGGCAGCAGTGCGTAGCACACGCTTCTTGATTAGACCGGGGTTCGAGCCTGTGCCCACCAAATACGGAGGATGTGGAAAGGCCAGGGAATGACCACCACATATTTCCGGAGCAATATGGCCTTAGTTGCTAATGCTTCTAAAAACCAAATAACAAACAAACAACAACAGCAGTGACAAAGGATCTGGATGTGAAAAATAAATTTGATGTCATATACTTGGATTTCAGAGAAGCTTTTGATACTGTTGCACATAAAAGACTTCTGTGAAAATTGCAGCAATGTGGCATTAAGGGAAAGTTAATGCCATAGAACCCCAGGGGCTCATATCCGGTGAGTTTGGGCTTGGTACACCCAGGGTCCTGAGCTGGATATCATCATTCTTCTCTTTCTTGGTGATTCCCTTCTACTTTTGACACTCTCTCTCTCTCTCAGGTTAACTCGGGATTTTTTTTTTGGCTGGTGAAGCATAAGCCTCAGGCTTCCTTTATTATTATTATTATTATTATTATAGCTAATAATAGTAATAATAAAGGAATGGTTGAGTGGGAGAAGACTGGTTATCAGTGGACACGGAAACCTCTCTTTGTGGACTATTGTTTTTTTTTTTTTTCTTTTTCTTTTTTTTGGTAGTTGTTGGCACATCAGCTTCTGTGGCCATAATGCACCTCCCAAGGTTTTTGCAGTACTTTGATCCAAGCCCGAGGTGGGATTCGAACCCGCGACCTTTGGGTTGCCAGGCAGGCACTTTACCCACCTGGCTAACCCGGTCGGCATGGACTATTGTTATTAGCGTTGGTATATCAAGTGCAATGTCTAAGTATGCAGATTATACAGAGGTTGGTAGGGTGGTTAATGGCAGTAATTAAAGTATGCTGCTGCTACAACAAGATATAGAAAAATTAGGCAAATGGGCTGAGAAAAGGCAATTGAAGTTTAACATTGACAAATTCAAGGTACTGCATATGGGTAACAGTAATCCCAATATAATATAAGAAAATCTTTTTAAGTGAATGAAGAGACAGTAGAAGACTGATGTGACTGTAATGTATCAACTGTGTGGTACTACACTCAAAAAAATGTTCTTGTTTATACTCCGGCACAACCACCAGGTCAGTGGAGTTTACAATAAATCAATCAATACAAATGTTAATTGTATTTAGCAGTCATCTGGAGACTAAGCGCTTGAACCCCGGTCCACTCAAAGAGCGTGTGCTACTGCACTAGCACTCCTGACAACTCGGTTACATCAGACTCAGGATGGTGGAAAATGAAAAGGACTTCGGGGTAATTGTGCAGTCATATACAAAGTTTTCTGAGTAGTGCAGACAGGATGCCAGGACAGCTTGTGGAGTTTTGTCAATGATATACAGGAATTTTGCTAACAGGAATATTGAGGTGATTATCCCATTGAATAAGGCAATGGGATAATCACCTGTCCACATTTTGAGTATTGCATACAGATCTGGAGGACTCATTTTAGGAAGAATGTAGAGCTGCTGGAAGATACAGAGAAGGACAATGAGACCTGTGAGGGGAACAAAGGTATGCTCTTATGAAGAAAGGCTTCAGTTCTGCAAATTGCAGCATCTGGAGACTAAGCACTTGTGAGGTGATATGACTGCGATGTTTAAAGCTTTGAATGGCTTAAACAAACTTAATGCTGATAGAATTCTTTCTCTTAGCATTAGCATAAGTAGAGGCATTTGATGCAAGAAAGCAAGCTTATGCAGCATCAGCCAAAAAAAAAAAAACCACCTCTACTTCACCCCTCTGTTCGTTCGAAATACCTGTCCAGCTGAGCCTTAGCCTTATTTAGGCTATCCGCACGTTTATCCTATATCTGTCTTTTCTCAATTTAAATTTATGCCCTCTCAGGTGATTATTCTGAGCAAGAGGAAGAATCCCATCAGCATTGAGCATGCTCAAACCATTCAAGGCTTTATACACCTCTATCAGATCACCTAGCTGGTGCCTAGTCTCCAGACACTGTAATTTGCAAAACTTAAGCCTTTCTTCGTAAGAGCACCCTTTTGTTCCATTCACTAATCTTGTTGCCCTTTTTTGTACTCGTTTCAGCAGCTCTACATCCTTCTTGAAATGAGGCCTCCAGACCTGTATACAGTACTCTAGGTGTGGCCTGACCATTGCCTTATACAAGGGAATAATCACCTCCTTATCCCTGTTAGAAAAATTCCTATATATCATTGACAATACACCATGAGCTACTCTTGCAGCCCATCTGCACTGCTCAGAGAACTTCATATCTGCCTGCACAACCACTCCCAGGTCCCTTTCACTCTCTATCACTGTCAGTGTAGTACCACAGAGTTGAGAGTTGATACTTTGCTCTGGGGTTGCTGTTTCCCATATGTAGTACTTTACATTTGTCAATGTTAAACTTCATTTGCCACCTCTCAGCCCATCTGCTCAACCTTTCCAGATCCTGTTGTAGCAGCATGGTGTCAGTAGTGTCGTTGACAACCCTGCCAACCTTCGTATCGTCTGCAAACTTGGACATTAAACTTGATATACCATCATCAGTATCATTTATAAATACAGAAAACAATAATGGACCAACACTGAACCCTGAGAGACTCCACTGATAACATTAGTCCACGATGAGCAGTGTCCATTGATTACCACTCTCTGTCTTCTCCCCCTCAACCACCTCTTTATCCATAGCAGCAATTTGCCTCCAATGCTACACTGCTCCAATTTGTGCAGCAGTCTTCCATGTGCAACAGTATCAAAAGCCTTTCTAAGATCCAAGTATATAATATCAAAGTTATTCCCTGCATCCAGTTCTTTTGTGACTGCATCATAGTATCCAATCAAATTGGTCAGGCAAGACTTCCCCTTAACAAAACCATGCTGTGTCCGAGCTATAACTGAAGTCTTGTCAAGATGATCCTGCAGTGCTTCTATTAATTTTCCTGGAACAGAAGTTAAACTCACAGGTCTATAATTACTTGTGTCAGCCTTTGATCCTCCTTTGTGAATTGGGGTCACATTTGCACATCTCCAGTCTGTGGGTACCTCCCCTGAGTTCAAGGAAGCTCTCATAACTATGGCTAAGGGTTTGCTTACTTCCTTTGCTGCCTCCTTTAATATAACCGGATAGATCCCATCCAACCCAGGTGCCTTTCTTGTCTTTATCTTCAACAATTTCTCCTCCACTTTACTCTCAGTTATTACAAGATTCTCTAGCTTACTGCCAGAGTTGAATACACCTCTGGCATTCTCCTTGCTGAATAACTCCTCATGTGTGAATGTCGATGCAAAATATTCATTTAGTTTGTTAGCTACCTGAGCAGGATCATCAACAGTTGACCCATCGATATCGTGGACCAATCTGGTTCATCCCCTTCCTTCTAGAGTTTACATAAGTAAAGAACTCTTTGCTGTTTTTCTTTGCATCCCTTGCCAAAGATTTCTCGTAATCTGCCTTCGCCTTCCTAACCTCCTTTGTAACTTGGTTACAGATCAACTTGTATCTATCATAGGCTTCTGTGTCACATGTTAATTTGTATGCATCCAATGCATTTTTCTGCTCTGCCATATGTCTCATTAGTTCATCTGACATCCATTTAGGCCTAAACCTTGAACAATATTTCTTAGTTGGTATGTAAAGCCTAGTAGCTTCCAAGATAAGTTCTTTGAAGGCTTCCCATTTTGCATTTGCTGTTGGTAACATCATCAGTCCCACTGTATAGAATTTAAATACTGTCTCAGTCCATCGTAGTCGCCTTTACGAAAGCAATAACCCTTCCCTTTACCCCTAATGGTAGTTACCTCTTTGATTAAATCCCACTTCAGCACACTGTGATCAGTTCCACCTAGTAGTCCATTTATCTGCAGATTCTTAATGCATGAAGATTCACTACTGATAATCAAATCAAGAGTATTACTCCCTCTAGTTGCCTCCCGAACGTGCTGATGTAGAAAACAATCATCCAATAAATCCACAAAAGCCTTGCTAGTGTGTGAGTGACCAGCCCCCAAATTCCAGTCAATATCTGGGAAATTAAAATCCCCCATTATGAGACTCTCTGATTTACTGGCCCACTCTATTTCCCTGTACAGTTTCTTATTATATTCATCAGAGTCATTAGGCCTATAGCACACTCCTACTCTCAATTTTGATCTCCCAATGCTTATGTCACACCAAACTGACTTGACACTGCACTGTTCAGGGATGTCGACTGGCTTCACTTCCTTGGGTTTTATGTTTCTTAACTAATAGCATAACCCCTCCTCCCTTCCCATCCGGTCTATCCTTTCTGTTTCTTTTTCAGACTATGCATACGAGGGGGGGCCATAACTTCACATTGAAGGATTGTTGCTGAATAGACATATGTAAATTTGCCTTCAGTCAATTGGTGGTTGATTGCTATAACTTCCAACCCTTTTTTTGGAAGTGGATAGTTTAAATAAATTCAGCGAAGAACTAGACAAACTATTGGAGGGGATGGATAGATGGAAAATTTTTTTTTTTTTTTTTTTTGCTGATGCTATGTAAGCTTGCTTTCTTGCATCATTTGCGGCTGTTATTATTATTATTATTATTATTATTATTATAAAATAAGCCAAATCAAATAAAATAAAATATACCAAAAAAAAAAATTTCTGAGTTACCCTGAGATAGAGAGAGAGAGAGAGAGAGAGAGAGAGAGTCAAAAGCAGAAGGGAATCACCAAGAAAGAGAATATAATGATTATATCCAGCTCAGGACCCTAGGTGTGCCAAACCCATACCAGATGTGAGTCCCTGGTGATACTATACTAAGACTGACCCTTTTGTAGGTGAATGCAGAGATAGCAACACTGATGTGATAGAGGATTATACATAAAATGCATCTTTTTTTTTTTTTTTTTTTGTGAATTTCTTGAGAATTAAATAAATTTAGTATAATATGTAGGGAAATGCTCACTGCTTTCTGAAACTTAAGATAGTAGATTGTACCTGTACAATGTTGCCATGCAGGATCATATTCCCTTATTCTTTATAGTAAAATAATTTCTTTTCATTCTTTTATATGAGAATGAAATAAACTAATTTTTAATAAGTAAATTAATGAAAATATTATCTGGTTTGATTATTACTTACTTTTTATATAAAAAATAGATAATCCTGCTTCCTCTTTGTTTAGGTGTAAATATTGCATATCGTAAGCCATCAAACCAGTCAAGCACATTAAGAGGGGGAGAAGCCAATTTGGCAAATGATGGTGACCTCACAACTCTACAAAAGAATAAATACTGCAGTGAAACAAAATCAGAGTTTTCTCCCTGGTGGTCAGTGAATTTGCTTCAACCTTATGAGGTTCGAGTTATAAGAGTTCTTACAAGAGGTTGTTGTGGTAAGTCCTGACTGTTTTGTTTTCATCTACTGTGAACTTACATGAACTGTCCAAAAACCACCAGTCTCCTGATTTAGATGGTGGAAGTTCTGGTGTTACATTCTTTCACATGTTCTCTCAATCACTATATCATATCTTTTTTTTTCCCCTCCCTTTCTTCTCTTCGGTAAGACAGTTCTGATTTCTATGCTACATTGAAATTGCCAGTTTATCATTAAATCATATTAAGAGTAGGAGATCTAAGAATTTAATTAAATAAGTACACAGAAATTTTGAGAAAAAGTTGCAAGTTATGATTGAAATTGAAAGTGCTTCAATTTTGCACAGACACAATAGGAGGAAGTATTCAGTGAGAGTTTTATCAATCAGTTTGGCATTGGAGAGACTGTACAAGGGTTATAGGGTAGAATTTTTCTCAGATTGGTTTGCTTTTTAACAGTACAGAGAGATTTTACAGGGATAGGATACTCTTAAATAGAAGGGGTGCAACAAAATTATTTGTTGATGTTGTCAAGGCAATGTTAGGTGGGTTGGAAAACTGCTAGATTGGGGGGCGGATTCACAGTAACCACAGGCAGAGGTGGAAATGATTCTTGCACTGCTTCTATTGGAATGAGCAGCAGCCTGGAAAGCAAGATGCTGGGTATTTGAGGAACTGCTGGGAGTCATGAAACAAGTAAATACATGGGCTGTGTTAGAGTAACTAGGAGTAAGAACAGGTGCATGTATACTTGCATTAGGGCCAATGCTAGGAGTATAGTAAATAAATTTGATGAATTTAAAGTACTGGTCAAGACATCAAAAGTAGATACTGTTGGGAATATCAGAGATGTGGTGTCACACGGATATAAGGAATTTGAATTTTTGGTGTACAATGTGTACAGAAAGGATATAGTGTTCGATGTCTTGTGGCTCTGGGGGTTTTTCCAAGTTTGCAATGTAAATTTGTGATACCATACAAACTCTGTGAAGGCCAGACAGGGTGCAGTTGTATGCTTTCCATCATATTGTATGGGGTTATGTTGGTCTGTTGTTCATCTGGCCTCTTAGCTGTGGGCCTTTGGAACACCAAAGTCCCCCTGTTGCCCATCCTGAACCACATGGAGCTGGGCTAAGTAATAAGTTAAGATCTCTGGCTGGGCAAACCTTGGCATAACTTGAGGTTGCCATGGAGAACTCTTAAAAAAAAAAGTAAAAATTTTTGTTGGAAGCTTGCACAGGGATCATAGCCTAAAGTGAAGAAGGTGGAGGGTAAGAAACTGCCATCAGGAAATAGAAGATAAAGGGACAGAACGGCACTCCTATAGAGGCAAGTTTTTCCTCCACAGTTAGAACTATTTAGAGCAGGGAAAGTGTTTAGGGTGGTAGATCTCACAAGGAGAAATTTAGGGGGTGGAAAGGGAAGAAGGCATGGCCCTGGAAAAAGAAGGGATTAAAGTCTTAGGGCTAGAGTGCACTAAGTGTGGGTACAGGTCAGCATCTTGGCTGCTCAGTCAAAATGAGACATTCCACACCACGCTAGTCAAGCCAGCTGAAATCAGAGTCAGCAAAATAAACCACGCTGCCTAAGAGAAGGAAACAGCATGATGTCAGCCACCAATCTTGGAGAGCTTCCAAGATAGGTGTCCTCCCAACTGTAGTCATAATCTGGAGGGAGGGGTAAGAAAGCACTTGATGTGACATAAACACTGGGAAAACAAATATGAGAATAGGAGTGTGCTATAGGCCTTAAAAACTATGATGATTGTAACAAACAGTTGTACAGAAAAATAGTGTGCCAGTAAATCAGAATGTCTTCCATTGATGAGCCAAAACATTATGACCAGCAAGTTGCGATGCAAATAAAAGCAACTGCAGGTGAACTATGGTGCGTGTGTGGGTCGAGACATGGTATAAAAATCACCTGATACTGAGCTGCATTAATCAGTGTTACTCTTGTTCTTCAGATGGGAAAAGCAGCGGACTTAAGTGAGTTTGACAAAGGCCAAATTATAATGGACAGATGACTGGGTCAACCCATATCTGAAACGGCACGGCTAGTTGAGGCTCTCATGGGCAGCGGGGTTGGTAGCTACCAAAAGTGTCTGAGGAGGGAAAACCCATGAACCACCAGCGAGGTGTTGGACGACCACAGCTCATCGATTCTCGTGGTGACCGGATGGTACGTAGCAACGGAAGGGCGACTATGGCACAACTAGCTGGTAATTGGAATTCTGGTGACGGGAGTAATGTATCACAATACACAGTACATCGAACTCTGCTGAAAATGGGGCTGTGTAGCTGCGGGGGGCTCTGAGTGCCCATGCTAACCACGGTTCACTGTTGATAGCACCTACAACGGGCATGTGAGCATCGAAACTGGACCTTGAGTGATTGGAAGAAGGTCGTCTAGTCCAATGAATCACATTTCCTGTTGCACCATGTGGACGGCCTGGTACATGTGCATCATTTACCTGGGAAAGTGATAGCTCCTGGATGCACCATGGGATGAAAACAAACTGGTGGCTGTGGTGTCATGCTTTGGGTGATGTTCTGCTGGGATCCCTCGGTCCAGTCATCCATGTGCCAGGCACTCTGACATCTGCCACCTACCTAAATATCATTGCCGACCAGGTACACCCTTCCATGGCAGTAGTCTTCCCCTCTGGCGGTGCCATCTTTCAGCAGGATAATGCATCATGCCACACTACCCGGATTGTTTGAGACTGGTTCGCGGAACATGAGGAAGATTTCCAGATATTACCCTGGCCTCCAAATTCCCCAGACATCAATCCCATCGAGCATCTGTGGTTTGTGTTGGAACAGCAACTTCGGTCTGTGGTATCTCAGCCATGCACCTTACAGGAGTTAAAAGCATCTGCTGGTTACGTGTTTGTACCAGATACCACAAGACACATTTCGAAATCTTGTAGCGTCCATGCCTTGCCAGGTATGAGCTGTTTTGGCTGCATGTGGAGGGCCAACATTATATTAAGTAGGTGGGCATAATGTTTTGCCTCATCGGTGTATAATGGGGGATTTTAACTTTCCAGATATTGACTAAACTAAGTGTGGTTACTCACACAGTGACATTTTTTGGATTTACTGGATGTTTTCTACATCAGCAGGTTAGAGAGGCGGCGAGAGAAAGAAATATCCATGATCAGATTATTAACAGCAACCCTTCATGCATAAAGGCCCAACGTAGCCGAGTGGTCAGGAGTGAGAGTGCATAGCACGCATTCCTTGAGTGGACCGGGGTTCAAGCCCATGACTACTAAATATGATAAATATTTGTATTGACGATTTATTATAAATCCTACTGACTTGGTTGTCATGCCGGAGTATAAACAGAAAATTTAATTTAATTAAGAATCTGCAGATAAAAGACCCACTAGTAGTGGTGTAGCCAGGATTTTTTGTCAGCAGGTACATTCACAAAAAAGGCACCAATTGCAATTCACAAAAAAAGGTGCCATTTGCTTTCTAAAAAGTGCCACAATACTAGATTTCAGCATCAGAGGGTACAATGTACCTGCTGACCCAACCCTGGCTGCGTCACTGCTCACTAGGTAGCAGTAATCATAGTGCATTGATGTGGGATTTACTTAAAGATGTAACTACTGTCAAGGCAAAGGGAAGATCTTTTGTAAAGCTGACTACATTGATCTTGGACAGTTTTTATAGTTTATGAAGTAGGACAAACTGAAGTTACCAACAATAAATTCTGAATGGGAAGCATTCATGGCTGTAATCATAGAAGCTACTAGGCTTTTAATACTAATTGAGAGATATCTTCAATGTTTATATTTAAATAGATGTCAGATGTACTGATGAGAGTCCTGACAGAGAAGAAGAATGTGTGAGATGCATATGAATTATCAGATGACATTTTATATGCATTCCACACATTCATTCTGCAAGCTATGGCAGATTATGAATCTTTGGCAAAGAATGAAAAGATGCAGAAAAGGCTTCTTTACATGTGTAAACACTAGATGGAAGGGATGAATCACATTGGTCCACTAGCTATGAATGGTATAACTGTTCTTGATCCAGTTCGTGTTGCTGAACAAAATACTTTGCATCTACATGAGAAATTCTTTAGGGAAGTGGATGGTAGGCGTTTATCACACTCTAACAGGGAAAAAATGATTTTGTGATAACTAAGAGGAAAGTGAAAGAGAAATTGTTGAAGCTAAACGTGAAAAAAACATGTGGGGGTGAACAGGATTTATCCAATTCTATTAAGAGAGGCAGCAAAAAGGTAAGCAAAACTTTAGCTACTATTATGAGAGCATCCTTTGATTCAGTGATGATCCCTATGGACTGAGATGTACAACTGTATCTCCAATCCACAAAGGAGAATCAAAGGGTGATATGAGTAATTATAGATCTGTTAGATTGACTTCTGTTACAAGGAAAATAATGGAGTCACTGGTTAAAGATTTAACACAGGACCATCTAGATAGAAATGCAATTACTTCAGCCATAGCATGGATTTATTGAGGGGCAGTCTGATCTGACCAATCTGATTAAGATGTACCACACAGGATCATCTAGCTGATGTTGTTGTTGTTTGATTTTTAGGAGCATTAGCAACTAAGGCCATATTGCTCCAGGGATATGCGGTGGTCATTCCCTGACCTTTCCACATCCTCCGTATTTGGTGGTCACGGGCTCGAATCCCAGTCTAAACAAGAAGCGTGTGCTACGCACTGCTGCTCCTGCCCACCTGGCTATGGAGGCACCTCATCTAGCTGGGAAGTGGCAACTGAAGTTTAACATTGACAAATGCAAAGTGCTGCATATGGGTAGCAGTAACCCAAGAGAAATATACCAACTGTGTGGTACTAAACTCAGGGAGATGGAGAATGAAAATGATCTGGAGGTAATTGTGCAGTCAGATATGAAGTTCTCTGTGCAATGCAGATGGACTGACAGAGCAGGTCATGGAGTTTTGTCAATGATATATAGGAATTTTGCTAGCTGAGACAAGGAGGTGATTATACCTTTGTTTAAGGCAATGGTCAGGCCACACCTTGAGTACTGCGTACAGGTCTGGAGGCCTAATTTTAGGAAAGATGTAGAATTGTTAGAACGAGTACGGAGAAGAGCAACAAGATTGGCGAGAGGAACAAAGGGGTACTGTTACCAAGAGAGGCTTAAATTCTGCAAGTTGCAGCATCTGGAGACTAGGCACTTGCGAGGTGATCTGATTGAGGTGTACAAGGCTTTGAATGGGTTTGAGCAGGCTCAATGCTAATAGGATACTTCTGCTTGCTGAGATTAAGAACCTGAGGGGGGCATAGATTCAAATTGAGGAAAGACAGTTGTAGAATAGATGTGCAGAAGTTTGCCTTTAGCCAGCGGGTAGTTGATTGCTGGAACAGACCTCCATCTGTTGTTGTGGAAGTTGATAGCTTGAATAAATTTAAGGCTGTACTAGACAAAAATTTGGAGTGACCGGATGGGTGAAATGGGAAGGGCTTTTTTTTTTTTTTTTTATGGCTGATGCTGTATATGCTTGCTTTCTTGCATCATATTCCTCAACTGATGCTAAATTATAATCTTTTTACACTTTCTTATTTCTCTCTTGTTTTTTCATCTTTTTACACTTTCTTATTTCTCTCTTGATTTTTCATCTTTTTTAAAACTTGCTCATATCCAGCCAGATGCTGAAAAGGGTGACAATTTCCTCCCATCCAATTATTGGCCCATTGCACTTTCTTCTACTCTTTCTAAAGTAATGGAGAAATCCATCAACTACTAACTCCTAAATCTATCTACTAAGTTTAAATCTGATAAATGCTCACCAGTATGGATTCTATCAGTGTTGATTCACTGGTGATATACTGGCTTATGTTATCTATCTATTTGATAGTATATAACAGAGCTATGGTACTCAATACATTCTATGTTGATATTAGTTTTGTAGAAGAATCAATTAATTAATTTTTTAAAATTGTTTTTTTAATTTTTGTTAATTTATGAATTGTTTTCAGTTGATTTTTTACTGTAATCATTTTGCATTAATCTTTTATTTGTTTTAATTTCTGAAGAGTATCATTCGGAAGTATTCTACATATCATATTGTGGTAAATTTCTCTTGTTCTTCTACAAAAGTTACCCATCTATATACAAATTCAGTGGAAAAGTCTGGTGAACCTCAACCAGTTGCTCTTGACATTTCAAAGGCCTTTGATCATGCTTAGCATAAAGGTCTTCTAATTAAGCTTCCATCTTATGGATTGCAACTGTTTTTTGTAATTGGATATCCAGTTTTCTCTCTGTTTGTTTACTGCAGTTGAAGGTAGATGGCGGTCTGTCTTCTAACTTCTCCACTAATGCTGGTTTTCCCCAAGGTTCAATTCTTTCTCTCACTCTTTTCCTCATATTAATGTACAAGATGTGTTATATATTAATAACTGTCTTCCATTGACTGAAACTCCTATCCATAGTTTTGCTAATGATAGCACATTGCATTTCCCTTTTTCAGTTTGTGAAACCTTGCCCTGCACAAACAGGTTCAACTTCTAAAATGGCTTCTACCAATTCCTTAAATACTGACCAACAGTGGTGCAAAGATGGTAACTCTCCTGTGGGACAGACATTTTAGTTAATTCCAGTCTTTCTAAAACTCGGTCCTGTCTTATATCTTGCAAAAAGAATTCTTGTACTTCTATGCTTATCTTTGATAAAAAAACACTCAGATTTGTAGACAAGGTCATGTGTCTGTTAGGGATTCTCCTAACTTATAAGATAATCACAATATATGTGGCATAAGCACACCACATATATTGCTTCTTCTGCATTAAAAAACGGTTTTCTCTTTTTCTCTCAGCATTACTTTTCTTCTAAACAGCTACTTACTCTGTAGAAATCTCAAATCCACCCTACCACTGAATAGTGTTCCCACATCTGGGACATTGCTTCTATAATCTCTCTCCATTCAAAAGAGGGCAGTTAAATGAATTAATGCCCCATCTCTAAAAAAGTCTTTCCACTTTCTGTTTCTGCTGCATGCCTTTTCTATAAAAGGCACTGTTCTGAGTGAATTTTCTTCTATAATTCCTGCTCTGTCTTCCAAACCAGTCTGAAGTCATGCTGCAATCAGTCAGCATCCATTTACTGTTCTACTTTAAACTCACAGAAGCAACATTTCTTCTTCCTCATTTGTCCCTTTGACTTCTGTTTCCCTAACAGCTTCCCTTCACATGTATTTTCTGAAAATTACAATCTACAAAAATTTAAGAATAATGTCAACAAGTATCTTCTTCCATCTTCCCAATGTTCAATCTGTGCAAGGTACTTAGTACTATAGGTTCTAATGCCTTTTGTGTTTTGGTCAGGTTTTCATAAAAAAAAAAAGAAAGAACACTCAAACTATAGTTAGTAGTGTTGGGAAATTTATGCAACATGTTCAGTATGCCCTCCATGTTTATTAATAATGTGTCAATGTGTTATAATTGAAGAGTGAGATTACAAAGAACATGCTCCATCACTTCTGCAAACACAGAGAAATTCATTTACTTTCTCCAGCACACGAGTGGTTCATGGATTCTTCTGAAACACTATCTTCGAGATAAAAATCAAGTGGGTGTAAATTGGTTGACATTGGGAGCTATGCCAGTCCTTTCTATACTTCTGGTTAGAAACCCCTCCCTGTTGCCAAAAATTTCATATTTCATCCAGGAACTCCAGAACAGCTGTGGAGTGTATTCAGGTATTCACTGTTGCCTACCACATCTCTAAACCTTTCTCTACAGAGTAATTATGTTGTTGGTCCAAAAAATTTGAAGCTTGCAAAACTGGAAAGAAAATAAAAGTATGATGGGGGGGGCGGAATTAATTTATTTGGTCTGCAGTGAAATTTTCCTCAAAATTTGCATTATGTAGTTAGCAGGGCTGCAGAACTACATCAAATGACCTTGATTTATAGAAGTTTATTTAAATAAATAAGATTTATTTATATTTTTTGCACTAGAATTTTTGTTTCTGTCCTGATTATTTAAATTTTTTTTTTCATTCACTGCATGTTATAGGAAAAAGTATCCCTTGGTTCTAACCAAGGAGGATTTTTTCCTGTAATATCTAGTCAGAAAAATCTTAAGATACCTAATTATATAATTTTCTTAATTGTTATGTTATCTCTGGGATGAATTGTCTCCAACAGTCTTTTTGCTGTCAATTTTTTTTTCCTTATTACAGACCATTACAGTTTGTTGGAGGGAAAGTCATAATAGATAGTGCAACATACTGGTCTATAATATGGTTTGGTAAAAGTATTATTTTCAGTTAGAATTTTTTGTAATATTTTTATTTTTGTGGCCACAGCTGCTTCTTCTTGAATAGGAAATTGTTTGCTTAAGGGAATAAGAAAAAAACACTTCTTTTTTTCAGCTAGTGGTTGTTCTTAGGTGTCATTTTATACAGTGGTTGAAAACTTCTATGCAACTATAATTCATTATGCAACTATATTATCATTAAAAAATAATTTTTTTTGATTATTTGATCAAAGTTATTATTAAAATTATAAAAAAAATCTTTAACCAAACTTAATAAAACCTCCAGTCACATGTGATACTGTTGTATAGCTGGAGAATTTATTTATTTTATTTTTTTATTCTCAGTGACAAAATTCACTGGAAGATAGCTAGTTAAGGCAGAAAAACTTCTGTTTTTCTGCCATAATCTTGGGTGTAATCTTGTAACGTGCATATTGATAGTATTTGGATTATCTACAGGTAATCCATGAGACCACAGCATTCTTCAGATGATGCTAATTTCTATTAATAACATGTCTCCAAATAGTACTAATAATTATAAGCCTGGAAGGCACAATATGGCCTTAGTAGCCCTTGTGCAATTAAACAACATACCAACAACAAAAAATATAAGCCTGGATATGAATAAAAATAAGTATCATTGAACAATTATATTCTGCTAATTAAATTAATTCATTTCACTCTTGAATTTTATTATTGTTTGCTTACAGGTCAAACACCTGTTCAAGATCTTGAAATTCGTGTAGGCAATTCATCATTTGTACAGGGAAATAAGCTGTGTGCTTGGTATCCAGGAACTTTAGGTATATACACATTTATAAGTTTAGATCTCTTCATATTTATGATAAATCAATAGAAGTTTTTGACACATTATTTATAATATGTGACCAGACAAAAGATATAGTCACCCATAAAATTATTTTAAAACTTGAATGAAATTAATATGATTAGTTCCAGTTGATATAGTGTATGCAGATTAACAAGATTACTTATAATTTATGTATTTGCACAAAATGAAGAATAAAATCTTATAACTTGTATTTCTCTACAAGGCACAGCTGTAGCTGAGGTCAACATAAAGTTATACATGTTTTATGTTCAAATTCACACAATGCCATAAAGTATAGTAGTCTTTTGTATATATATATAGTATATATATTTATATAGTAGTAGTTTTCTCATGATCCATGGCCATCCTGGAGTAAAGAGATGATTTATGAACTCCATTAATCTTTTCTTTGAGAGGAATAAGATTAAATGCCACATCTAAAACTGCCAAAACCTTGGTCTAAGCATTAGAACTAGACTAGATAAAATAAAGAAAATTATGAAATATTAAAACTAGATATAATTTTAAAATTGTTTGCATCTCTGCATTCATTCAATTTCCATCTTTAAGGATGCTTTGGTACCTCTGATGATGGTAGCCAAACCATCAGTTCCATGGAAGTTTAATTTCTATATACAACTTGGCTGTTCATTTGAATTTGATCATAGATTGTTCATAGATTGGCAGATTTTCACTAACAGAAGCCACTTATCATCTGCTAAGAGACCAGTAGTCTTGAAAAACTGACATTAGCAACTTATTTGTTATTGGCAGCTGTTTCAAGACTACTGGCCTCTGATAATTATGTACTTTAAACAAATGGCATATTAGCCTTTTTGTGGTCATTTGTTTCAGTTCACATATTTTCACATTGGAATGTCACTGTTGCCATATATGTGCATTGTGTTCAGGATGAAATTATATTGAAAGTTCTTAGCAGATAAAGTATTTTTCAAGAAATTTATTTACTGTTTCTATCTTTTATGCATGAAGAAATAAATACACCAGTGCCTTACTAAAGGAAAATTTACATAGTTTTTTTTTTTTCCTTTTTTTTAATTTTCCCCTTTAATGCTGGGATACAGGTTGTAAATTTCAGCTTAGAATCACAAACTTTCTTGCCATGCTTTGAAACACTTTGAAGTGAATGAATATTTTTAAGAGTTTATGGGATTATCTGATGCTGTTTGAAAACAAGATTAGCAACTCATTTTATTATTATTATTAATAGTAATAGAGGCATGTGATGCAAGAAATCAAGCGTGTGAGCGTATGTAGTATCAGCCAAAAAAAAAAAAAAACCAAAAAAAACCTCACACAATCATTCCCTCTAAAAGTTTGACCAGTTCCTCCTTGAATTTATTTAAGCTATCAACCTCCACAATGACAGATAGAAGTTTGTTCCAGCAATTCTTTTCTTCTTCTTTGGTCCTTAGCCGGCAGCTGGGGGAGGCGGTTGGCCACGCAACCAGTATGCTGCTGTAGGTGCCGCAGGGTTTCAGACTTGCTCTGTGATGTTCTTCCATACCTTACGATCCTTGGCGTCAGTCCTGGCCTGGTTAAGGTCGAGACATCGGCTCTTCAAGTCATTTTCCACTTGCTTGGCCCACGTTTTCCTAGGCGCGGTCCGTTGGATGCTCCATTGGGTGGGTCGTTGTCTCCAAAGGAGTGTGGATGGTATTCTGTTCGTGCCCATTCTACATACGTGGCCAAACCATCTAAGCCTTCGCTTCTGGATTTGGTCAGCAATGGTTGGTTGCTGTTGGCATCTGGTGCGGATGGTATCATTAGTGATGCGGTCGCGAAGAGAGATGTCCAAGATCTGCCGCAGGCATCGCATTTGGAATACCTCAAGTTTGTTCAAATTTAACTTGAGACAAATCCATGTTTCGATCCGTAAAGAAGAATGGGCAGGATCAAAGTCCGGAAGAGTCGGATTTTAGTCTTTGTGGAAATGTTGGTCCTCTTCCACAGACACCATTTGAGCGAGGCGAACGCAGTGGCCGCCTGTCCAATTCTGCTGTGGATTTCCATGGTGGATGCAACTTTCTTCTCCTGGACCAGCGACCCAAGGTATTTAAAGTCCTGCACTTGCTCGATCTGGACACCTTCGAGATAGATGGTGGCTTGCGACCCATCTGTTGTCAGGGCCTTTGTCTTACCAGCATTGATCTTCAAACCGTATGGCCGGGCAATGCGGGCAATGTCGTAGAGGATGTCCGTGCCGGCAAGGATAGCACTATCATCAGCAAACATCAGGTCAGTCACATAGTGATCCTTGTCATATTGTATGCCCTGTCTGTTTCTGAATGCTTGCCTCATAATGGCGTCGACCACGATGTTGAAAAGCAACGGGGAGGCTACATCCCCTTGGCGGACTCCAGTTTGGATGGTAAATTCCTCAGATAAATCGTTCTGGATGCGCACCTGGCTGGTTAAACCGTTGTATGCAGTTTGGATGACTTTTCGAGGGACATGTTCAACCTCTAGTAGTTTCCATAAGGCAGGCCGGTGGACACAGTCGAAAGCAGACTTAAAGTCAATGAAAACAATGACGGTTCGCTGTCCACACCAGATCCTCTCCTCCATCAGCTGACGAATGGCAAAGATTTGATCACAGCATCCTCGCCCGGGTCTAAATCCTGCCTGTTCTTCTCGACTGGTTTGCTCGCAATGTTTTTGCAGTCTTGACTGGATGATCTTCATAAAGACCTTTCCGATGATGGAAAGGAGGCTGATGCCACGGTAGTTCTTGCAGTCCCGGTTATCACCTTTCTTGTGGATCGGTACGATAATGGCTTTCCTCCATGTTAGCGGAATTTGTTCAGTGCACCAGATGGTTTTGAGGAGTGAGTGTAGTCGGCGAAGCAGTACATCTCCCCCGGCTTTGATCACTTCTGTGGTGACTTGGTCCACTCCTGGTGCCCTGCCATTCTTCAGGGATTGTATGGCTGCTTTCACTTCTTCTACTGTAGGCTCAACATCGACCATGGAGACCTCAGGGGGGTCGATCGAGAGTGCTGTTGCTGGCGGTCCCTGAGGTGGGTCGTGATTATACAAAGCTTTGAAGAATTCACTCCACCGTTGCAGGCGTTCGGATGGTGATCGCACGAAGGTCCCATCAGCATTCTTGATGTTGTCACTAGTCAATTTGGTCTTTCCACTCAGACATCTGAGGGTGCGGTAGAGAGTGCAGTACTCGTTCTTGGATGCCGCCACTTCAAGATTGTCTGCCACTTGGTTCCAGTATGCTTCTCTTTCTGCTGTCATTCTTTGTCGGACTTCTCGGTTTAGCTGCCGGTACCGTTCAAAGTCGACCAACTTTGCCTGTTTCCGTTTGTCCACGAGGTCGAGGCACTCGTCTGATATCCATGGTTGCGTTCGACGTCGGGCAGGTGGATATAGGGGCTTGGCACATTCCAGGATGGCATCAGAGATCTGCTTTTCTTCTTCATTTATATCCTCGGGCACGGCCAGCATCATCTCGAAGCGGTTGGATAGGGCGATCTGATATGCCTGTTTGTTGGCAGCATTCATTAGCTGCCTCCAGTCCAGCTTGGCTGACCGAGATGATCTTTTTGCATGCCGTAATTTGAGCTGCACCTTAGCCCAGATGAGGTAGTGATCAGATCCGCAATCAGGTCCCCTCATGGCACGAACGTCCATGAGTGATGAGCGAAATTTGGCATTGATCAAAATGTACTCCAGGATTGCTGAGTCCTTGCCAGATGGATTTCGCCATGTAAGTTGATGTTTTTGAGGGTGCTGGAAATGGCTGTTTCCAATGATCAGGTTGTTAGATGCGGCAAAGGACAACAAACGTAGTCCGTTGTCGTTGATCTTCCCATGGCCAAACTTGCCCATTGTTGTTTCCCACCAGATCTGTCCACGCCAATGTGGGCATTAAAGTCCCCTGTGAGGATGATCACTTCTGTCTGCAGAATTGAATCCAGCGTATGTTGGAGCTGGTTGTAGAAGTCATTCTTGGTCGGGTCCAGGCTAGTCTCAGTTGGCGCATAGGCGGAGATAATATGGGTCTTGATGGTGCCCTTGACAGTAAGGACTGCCAAGCGGTCCGATATTGGTTGGAAAGCGATCACACTACTGGTGGCCTGAGCATCGACCATAAAGCCCACTCCTGCTTCTCGTTTCTCACCACCAGAGTAGAATAGCATAACCGCTTCGTTAGGTGCTGGTGGTTGGATGATCATCGTTCCAGACCCGGTGAGCCTTAATTCGGATAATGCCGCGATTGATATCTTGCACCTAAGTAGTTCTTGGGCAATGATTTCCTTTTGTCCAACGTGGTGCCCCGTTCGAACATTCCATTCGCCAATGTTAATTGTCCTTTTCGGCGTAGTAAGCTTATTGCTGTGGCCAGTGATCCACTTCACACCAGCACCCTGGGTCCCCAGTGCTGGCGCATCGGCTACCCCGGATGCGGTAACATTGTTATAACATTGTTCCAGCAATTAACCACCCGCTGGCTAAAGGCAAATTTCCGCACATCTATTGTGCAACTGTCTTTCCTCAATTTGAATTTATGCCCCCTTAGGTTCGTAATCTAAGCAAGTGGAAGAATCCCATCAGACTTCAGCGTGCTCAACCCATCAAGGCCTTATACACCTCAATCAGATTGCCTCGCAGGTGCCTAGTCTCCAGAAGCTGCAATTTGCAGAACTACAGCCTCTCTTGGTAAGAGAATCCCTTCATTCCCCTCACCAATCTTGTTGCCCTTCTCTGTACATGCTGAAGCAATCTACATCCTTCCTAAAATGAGGCCTCCAGACCTGTATGCAGTACTTAAGGCATGGCCTGACCATTGCCTTATACAAAGGGATAATCACCTTCTTTTCCCTGCTAGCAAAATTCCTGTATATCATTGACAAAACCTTCATGATCTGCTCTTGCAGCCTGTCTGTATTGCTCAAAAAACTTCATATCTGACTGCACAATTACTCCCAAGTCTTTTTCATTTTATTATGATGCAAAGTTTTATATGGTGCAAAGAAGCCTGCAGCTTATGCTGCACCAGCCAAAAAAAAAATTATTTCTGAATTCAGAGAGAGAGAGAGAGAGAGAGAGAGAGAAGAGAGAGAGAGAGAAGAGAGAGAGAGAGAGAGAGAGAGAGAGAGAGAGAGAGAGAGAGAGAGAGAGAGAGAGAGAGAGAAGTAGAAGGAATCATCAAGATTTTGTTGTCATCTTTGATATGACAACAAAGTGAAATGCACTGTGACAAATGGGCCTGGAGTACTGGGGTCCATAGTTTAACAGATATTTATTTAAAGTATACCCAGTAAAATAAAATAAAATAAAATATTTCCAGAAGCTTTCGGAACTCGTGTCCCTTTCTCAACTGACAGAATTTTTGAATACATTACAAGCAAAGTGTGGCACGTTACTCATTCGTCATTGTTGTAGCACGGACGTGTGCTGCCTTGCGCCAGTGATCATCCATCAATAAAACGGTTGTCTCCAGGATTGGATGTATACGCATGCCTTTCTGGCGATTTAATGCCTTAGGGTTGTTCATTATGTTTAGTGACTCTAGCCATAGGCGGTGGCGAAAGTGTCGCGCGTGGTCCACTATCTCAAAGTCGCGCTTGGGGTCAAGATCGTGGTTGGTAGCCCAAAAATGTTCTGCAAGCGCGGACTGGTCAGTTTCGGCAAGCCGGATTGCTCTGTCGTGTTCCGTGAGGCGATCCTGGAGACGTCTCGATGTCTCACCTACGTAGCAACTGTTACAGGCCCTACAGGTGATACGGTACACTACACTGCTGCGTAAGACAGGTGTGACAGGGGTCTTCACACTGGAGACAAGTGAACGTAGGTTCCTACCTGGTAATTGTACACATTTTATGTTGTAACTTCTCAGGATCTTCGAGATACGTCCTGACACTCCTGGATAGTACGGAATGTAGGCGGATGATATGCCGACTTGCTTCGGAGGTCTTGGGTTGGAAGTAAGTTCTTGTGCCTGTAACAAGCATCTGTTTAGTACATGGGATGGATAACCGCATCTGGTTAAGTCCGCCTTCACACGGGAGATCTCGTTATGTCTAATTGTGTCGGTGCTGGAATGGCTCCAGGCCCTGGAGAACAGGGTGCGGGCAGTGCTATTGAGATGGCTTGGAGCGTGGCCGGACCTGTAGTTGGTGAATTGACCGCACCACATGGGTTTGCGGTATACTGAGGTCTCTAGATGTGGGCCTACGCGATGCACTAGCACGTCCAGAAACGGGAGCGAACCGTCCACCTCTGATTCTACGGTAAACTTGATGAAATTGGATAGAGAGTTGAGGTATTCTAGTAGTACCGTTTCAGAACCACGTGGTATTATGGTAAAAATATCGTCGACATATCTACACCACGTTGTAATAGGTGTAGGTGGGTTCTGGTGTATCTGCTTCTCCAGATCTTCCATGGCGATGTTAGCTACTACGGGACTGACAGGGGCACCCATAGCAGTGCCATGTACTTGTTTGTAGAGTGAGTCTTCAAAGGTGAAGATGCTGCTAGAGAGGCATAGGTTGAGGGCGGTACAGATGTCATCAGTGGATAGTGACGTCCTGGATTGGAGGCTTAAGTCGCTCTCAAGGAGCCTTCTGGCGCAGTGCACGGCCTGTTGGACGGGAATCGAGGTGAATAAAGAAACCACGTCAAATGATGCCATGACAGAGTTATCAGGGATTGAAATGTCCTTAATGGTGTTAATGAATTCACTGCTGTTTTTAACGGTGTGAGATGTATTACCTATAAGAGGCGAGAGGAGGCTCGCGATGTGCTTGGACAGTTCATACGTTGGGGCACTGCAGCAAGACACTATAGGTCTGAGAGGAATACCCGGTTTATGGATCTTTGGTAATCCGTAGAATTGTGGTAGTTGGCAGCCAGTAGCACGCAGAAGATGGTGAGTCGCGGTCGGGATCTTCTTATCTTTAAGCCATGTGTGGACAAGTTTATTAACATTTGCTTCCAGACGTTTCAAGACTTTAACGGGAGGATCAGGTAGAGGTTCATATACGTTAGGATCGAGTAATAGGGCCAAGGCTTTCTCTCGGTAGGCTGATCGGTCCAGCACAACAGTCCGGCGCCCTTTATCCGCAGGAAGTACAACGATGGAGTTGTCTTTTCTTATAGATGACAGGGCGGTGGTTGAGGTTTGAGCACGTTTTTCGAGTGTTGCGGAGGACTGCGGCAGTCTTGAATCGGATCTCGTTGGCAGTTTCTTCGGGAAGGTTGGTAATACTGGCTTCTATGCCCATAGCGAGCTGTGTGATGGGAGGTTTCGATGGTATAACGGCGAATTTCATACCGTTTGATAAAACACTCAGCTGCTCGTTGGACAGTTGTTTGTTACTTAGATTCAAGACGAAAGAAGTCGTGTCGTCTGAACGAGTGTTCGTCTTTAAGGAGTTAGTTTCTATGCTCAAGTTTATGAACTTGCGCTGTTGGCGTAAACGGTAGGTATCCGAGGTCTGACTAGCCCGATGGCAGATGGTATGTATAAGGTTTGTAAATACAATAGGCGAGACCTTACCTTGTATATGTTGTAACAGTCTGGACTTGTTGTAGTCAGCGTTCCTGATTTCACGGTGGAGATGGGATATCCATAAATTTAACGTGCGCAGGCTGAAGTTAAAGCAGGCACGATCCATATGAGAGTTGTGGAACGGGGCTTTGTATCGGAACCCTTTAGGTATAATTCGATTGCTTTTGCATCTGTGGGCGAAGCGTAAATGTTGCCTGTAGCGAGCTATTGAGAGGAAGCACTTTTGCAACTGTGCACAATCGTTGTAGGTATTATGGCCATAAAGTGATCGAATAGTGACAAATGGGCCTGGAGTACTGGGGTCCATAGTTTAACAGATATTTATTTAAAGTATACCCAGTAAAATAAAATACTTTTATTTTATTTTGCCACACTTTGCTTGTAATGTATTCAAAAATTCTGTCAGTTGAGAAAGGGACACGAGTTCCGAAAGCTTCTGGAAATATTTTATTTTATTTTATTTTACTGGGTATACTTTAAATAAATATCTGTTAAACTATGGACCCCAGTACTCCAGGCCCATTTGTCACTATTCGATCACTTTATGGCCATAATACCTACAACGATTGTGCACAGTTGCAAAAGTGCTTCCTCTCAATAGCTCGCTACAGGCAACATTTACGCTTCGCCCACAGATGCAAAAGCAATCGAATTATACCTAAAGGGTTCCGATACAAAGCCCCGTTCCACAACTCTCATATGGATCGTGCCTGCTTTAACTTCAGCCTGCGCACGTTAAATTTATGGATATCCCATCTCCACCGTGAAATCAGGAACGCTGACTACAACAAGTCCAGACTGTTACAACATATACAAGGTAAGGTCTCGCCTATTGTATTTACAAACCTTATACATACCATCTGCCATCGGGCTAGTCAGACCTCGGATACCTACCGTTTACGCCAACAGCGCAAGTTCATAAACTTGAGCATAGAAACTAACTCCTTAAAGACGAACACTCGTTCAGACGACACGACTTCTTTCGTCTTGAATCTAAGTAACAAACAACTGTCCAACGAGCAGCTGAGTGTTTTATCAAACGGTATGAAATTCGCCGTTATACCATCGAAACCTCCCATCACACAGCTCGCTATGGGCATAGAAGCCAGTATTACCAACCTTCCCGAAGAAACTGCCAACGAGATCCGATTCAAGACTGCCGCAGTCCTCCGCAACACTCGAAAAACGTGCTCAAACCTCAACCACCGCCCTGTCATCTATAAGAAAAGACAACTCCATCGTTGTACTTCCTGCGGATAAAGGGCGCCGGACTGTTGTGCTGGACCGATCAGCCTACCGAGAGAAAGCCTTGGCCCTATTACTCGATCCTAACGTATATGAACCTCTACCTGATCCTCCCGTTAAAGTCTTGAAACGTCTGGAAGCAAATGTTAATAAACTTGTCCACGCATGGCTTAAAGATAAGAAGATCCCGACCGCGACTCACCATCTTCTGCGTGCTACTGGCTGCCAACTACCACAATTCTACGGATTACCAAAGATCCATAAACCGGGTATTCCTCTCAGACCTATAGTGTCTTGCTGCAGTGCCCCAACGTATGAACTGTCCAAGCACATCGCGAGCCTCCTCTCGCCTCTTATAGGTAATACATCTCACACCGTTAAAAACAGCAGTGAATTCATTAACACCATTAAGGACATTTCAATCCCTGATAACTCTGTCATGGCATCATTTGACGTGGTTTCTTTATTCACCTCGATTCCCGTCCAACAGGCCGTGCACTGCGCCAGAAGGCTCCTTGAGAGCGACTTAAGCCTCCAATCCAGGACGTCACTATCCACTGATGACATCTGTACCGCCCTCAACCTATGCCTCTCTAGCAGCATCTTCACCTTTGAAGACTCACTCTACAAACAAGTACATGGCACTGCTATGGGTGCCCCTGTCAGTCCCGTAGTAGCTAACATCGCCATGGAAGATCTGGAGAAGCAGATACACCAGAACCCACCTACACCTATTACAACGTGGTGTAGATATGTCGACGATATTTTTACCATAATACCACGTGGTTCTGAAACGGTACTACTAGAATACCTCAACTCTCTATCCAATTTCATCAAGTTTACCGTAGAATCAGAGGTGGACGGTTCGCTCCCGTTTCTGGACGTGCTAGTGCATCGCGTAGGCCCACATCTAGAGACCTCAGTATACCGCAAACCCATGTGGTGCGGTCAATTCACCAACTACAGGTCCGGCCACGCTCCAAGCCATCTCAATAGCACTGCCCGCACCCTGTTCTCCAGGGCCTGGAGCCATTCCAGCACCGACACAATTAGACATAACGAGATCTCCCGTGTGAAGGCGGACTTAACCAGATGCGGTTATCCATCCCATGTACTAAACAGATGCTTGTTACAGGCACAAGAACTTACTTCCAACCCAAGACCTCCGAAGCAAGTCGGCATATCATCCGCCTACATTCCGTACTATCCAGGAGTGTCAGGACGTATCTCGAAGATCCCGAGAAGTTACAACATAAAATGTGTACAATTACCAGGTAGGAACCTACGTTCACTTGTCTCCAGTGTGAAGACCCCTGTCACACCTGTCTTACGCAGCAATGTAGTGTACCGTATCACCTGTAGGGCCTGTAACAGTTGCTACGTAGGTGAGACATCGAGACGTCTCCAGGATCGCCTCACGGAACACGACAGAGCAATCCGGCTTGCCGAAACTGACCAGTCCGCGCTTGCAGAACATTTTTGGGCTACCAACCACGATCTTGACCCCAAGCGCGACTTTGAGATAGTGGACCACGCGCGACACTTTCGCCACCGCCTATGGCTAGAGTCACTAAACATAATGAACAACCCTAAGGCATTAAATCGCCAGAAAGGCATGCGTATACATCCAATCCTGGAGACAACCGTTTTATTGATGGATGATCACTGGCGCAAGGCAGCACACGTCCGTGCTACAACAATGACGAATGAGTAACGTGCCACACTTTGCTTGTAATGTATTCAAAAATTCTGTCAGTTGAGAAAGGGACATGAGTTCCGAAAGCTTCTGGAAATATTTTATTTTATTTTATTTTACTGGGTATACTTTAAATAAATATCTGTTGAAATGCACTGTTTGATTTTCATCAGTTTGCTGTTCTGGTAGGTCTACCAGAAGTGTTAGTTTAAGAAAAGAAGATATAGCAGAGTTTACAATGGCAGAGAAAGCACAATGTTCATTTTGATTTGAGGAAATTAAATCGGCCACTCATGTGCAGCAAACCTTTTTGTGCACATTGCAACAGAAATCCTCCTAACAGATCCTCTGTATGAATGACACAAGACTTTTTTGCAGACTGGTTGCTGTGTTAAGAAATGGTATGCCAAGAAAATCAGTATACTTGCTATGAGCAGTGAACCACTAGAACAAGTGAGGAAAGCATATCTCCATAGTATAAAAAAAATTTACGCACTCTGTTAGTTATGAACAGCATTTTACACAACCATTTTCAAAGTTGAGGCAATCATGGTATTAATGGCAAATGATGCAAGAAAACAAGCTTATATAGCATCAGATGGGGGGGGGGACCTACATAGTTCATCCATTCCATACCACCCAAGAATTTGTCTAGTTCTTCTTTGAATTTATTCAACCCATCCACTTCCATAACAACAGATGGAAGCCTGTTCCAACAATCAACCACTCCCTGGCTGAAGGCAAACTTCCGCATGTCTGTCATCCACCCATCCTTCCTCAACTTGAATTTATGCCTCCTCATGTGTGTAGTCTCAGCAAGTTGAAGAATACCATTAACATTCAGCTTACTCAATCAAATCAAGGCTTTAAACACCTCAATCAGATCTCCCCACAGGTACCTAGTCTTGAGGAACTGTAATTTGCAGAACTGAAACCTTTCTAGGTAAGAGCACCCTTTTGTTCCCTTCACCAGTCTGGATTGCCCCTCTTTGCACCTGTTCCAGCAGCCTACACTCTTCCTAAAATGAGGCCTCCAAACATGTATGCAGTACACAAGATGTGGCCAGACCATGGCCTTATACAAAGGGATAATCACCTCTTTATCCCTACTTCCCTACTATCAAAGTTTCTGTATATCATTGACAAACCCCTGTGAGCTTTCCTGGGGTCATGTTTCATGTCTGTCTGCACACTTGCCCACAGGTCTTTTTCAGTCTCTTCTAACCTGAGTGTAGTACTACACAGTTGATAAATTACTCTGGGGTTACTTCTACTCGTGCAGTATCTTGCATTTGTAAATGTTCAACTTCAGCTGCCAATTCACAACCCATCGACCCAATTTTCCTAGATCTTGTTGCAGTAGTTCAGTATGATGACTGTCATTAACCACCCTGCCAAACTTTGTATCATCTGAAAACTTAGACATTAAGCCTGATATGCCTTCATAAATATCATTGTTAGATATTGAAAACAACAATGGACCCAGTGCTGAACCCTGGAGAACTCCACTAATGACGTTAGTCCACAAAGAGCAGTGCCCATTAATAACTATTCTCTGTCTTCTTCCACTTAACCATCTCTTTATCCATAGCAGTAACTTGCCCTTAATACCACATTTCTCTTTATACAATAGTCTTTTAAGTGCAATAGTATCAAAAGCCTTCCTGAAATGCAAGTATATAAAATTAAAATTATTTTTTGCATTCAGTTCCTTGGTCACTGCATCATAGGAACATACCAGATTATAAATCTGATTTTATATACTTGCATTTCAAGAAGGCTTTTGATACTATTGCACTTAAAAGACTATTGTATAAAGATAAATGTGGCATTAAGGGCAAGTTACTGCTATGGATAAAGGGATGGTTAAGTGGAAGAAGACAGAGAATAGTTATTAATGGGCACTGCTCTTTGTGGAATAATGTCATTAGTGGAGTTCCCCACGGTTCAGTGCTGGGCCCATTGTTGTTTATAATATCTATCAATGATATTTATGAAGGTATATCAGGCTTAATGTCTAAGTTTTCAGATGATACAAAGTTTGGCAGGGTGGATGCAAAAAGACAAGACTGCCCCTTGACAAATCCATGCTGTGATTGCAGTATAAATGCATGCTTGTCCAGATGGTCCTACATTTAACCAATGATTCCATTATTTATTTTCCTTGGAACAGATGTTAAGCTAACAGGTCTGTAATTACCAATTAAGAATTCTTAATTACAAGTCTGTATTAAGAATTTGCAGATAAAGGAACCACTAGGTGGCAGTGATCACAGTGTACTGATGTGGATTTATTTAAAGATATAATTACCATCAGGGGTAAAGGAAAGGGTTTTTGCTTCTGTAAAGGTGAGTACAGTGGTCGCAGACAGTTTTTAAATTCTGTACAGTGGGATCAACTGACAATGTTACCAACAGTAAATTCTAAGTGGGAAGCATTCAAGGAATTAATTGTGGAAGCTACTAAAAGTTTCATACCTATTAAGAAATATTGTTCAAGGTTTAGGCCTAAATGGTTATCAAATGAACTAATGAGACTCGTGACAGAGAAGAAAAATGCATGGAATGCATATAAATTATCAAGCGACTCAAAAGCCTATGGCAAATATAAGCTAGTCTGTAATCAGGTCAAAGAGGAGGTTAGGCAGGCTAAGGCAGATTACAAGAAATCTTTGGCAAAGGATGCTAAGAAAAACAGCAAGGATTTCTTTACTTATATAAACTCTAAAAGGAAGGGGAAGAATATGATTGGTCCACTTGATATTGATGGTTCGACTGTTGATGATCCTGCTCAGATAGCAAACAAACTGAATGAGTATTTTGCATCTACATTCACACATGAGGATTTATTAAGGTTTGAAAATGGCAGAAGGTTATCAAGGTCCTTAATGATTTTGTAATAACTGAGAGCAAAGTGGAGGAAAAATTGTTGAAGTTAAACATAAGAAAGGCACCTGGGGTGGATGGGATCTATCCAGTTATATTAAAGGAGGTGGCAAAGCAACTAAGCAAACCCTTAGCCATAATTATGAGAGCATCCTTGGACTCAGGGGCGGTCATCACGGACTGGAGATGTGCAAATGTATCCCGAATTCACAAAGGGGGATCGAAGGGTGACACGAGTAATTACAGACCAGTTAGTTTAACTTCTGTTGTGGGTAAAATTATGGAATCACTGGTTAAAGATGCATTGCAGGATCACCTAGACAAGACTGCAGCAATAATTGAGACACAGCATGGGTTTGTTAAGGGAAAGTCTTGTCTGACAAATTTGATAGGATATTATGATATGGTTACAAAGGAACTGGATGCAAAAAATAATTCATGAAAGCTTTGACACTGTTGTGCATGGAAGGCTATTGTACAAATTGGAGCAGAATGGTATTAAGGGTAAGTTGCTACAATGGATAAAAGGATGGTTGAGTGGGAGAAGACAGAGGGTGGTAATCACTGGGTGCTGCTCTTTGTGGACTAATGTTATTAGTGGAGTCCCACAGGGTTCGGTGTTGGGTCCACTGTTGTTTTGTATATTTATCAATGATATCGATGAAGGTATATCAGGCTTAGTGTCGAAGTTTGCAGATGATACAAAGGTTGGGAGGATTGTTAATGACAGTAATGGCCGTGTGCTACTGCAACAGGATCTAGAAAATTTGGGCAGATGGGCTAAGAAGTGGCAACTGAAGTGTAACCTTGACAAATGCAGGGTACTGCATATGGGAAGAAGTAACCCCAAACGTACCAACTGTGTGGTACTACACTTAAGATGGTAGAAAATGAAAAAGCCCTGGGAGTAATTGTGCAGTCAGATATGAAGTTTTCTGAGCAATGCAGACAGGCTGCCAGGGCAGGTCATGGGGTTTTGTCAATGATATATAGGAATTTTGCTAACAGGGAAAATGAGATGATTGTCCCTCTGTATAACGCAATGGTCAGGCCATGCCTTGAGTACTGCGTACAGGTTTGGAGGCCTCATTTTAGGAAGGATGTAGATTTGCTTGAGCATGTACAGAGAAGGGCAACAAGATTGGTGAGGGGAATGAAGGGATCCTCTTACCAAGAGAGGCTTAAGTTCTGCAAATTGCAGTGGCTGGAGACTAGGCACCTGCACGGTGATCTGATTGAGGTGTATAAGGCCTTGAATGGGTTGAGCACGCTGTATTCTGATGGGATCCTTCCGCTTGTTCAGATTACGAACCTAAGGGGGCATAAATTCAAATTAAGAAAAGACAGATGTAGAATAGATGTGCAGAAATTTGCCTTTAGCCAGCAGGTGGTTATTTGCTGGAACAAACTCCCATCTGCCGTTGTGGAAGTTGATAAGTTAAATAAATTTAAGGAGGAACTGGACAGGCATTTGGAGGGAATGGTGTTTTTTTTTTTTTTTGGCTGATGCTGCATAAGCTCATACACTTGCTTTCTTGCATCACATGCCACTACTACTACTACTGATCCTCCTTTATGAATTGGGAATACATTCACTCATATGCAGTCCATAAAAATCTCTCCTGAATCCAAGGATGCTCTCATAATCCATTTTCAACAATTTCTCCTCCTCTTTCCTTTCAGTTACACAAAGTCTTTAACTCCTCATTAGAGTTTGATGAACTTCTGGCATCCCCTCCTATAAAGAATTCCTCATGTCCGAATGTAACTGCAAAATTCCTATTCAATTTGTCTGCAAATTGAACCTGAGCAAGTTCATCAACAGTTAATTTACAGACATCAAGTGGCCCAATGTGATTTAACCCCTTCCTTCTATTGTTAATCTAAGCATAGAAGTCTTTGCTGCTTTTCTGTGCATTCTTTGCCAGAAGCTTCCCATGATCTGCCTTAGCTTGCCTAACCTCCCTTGTGACTTGATTACAGACTAATTTATATCTACCATAGGCTTCTCTATCACCTGATAATTTATATGCATCCCATCCACTTTTCCTTTCTGCCATGTGTCTCAGTAGTTCCTCTGATATCCATTTAGATCTAAGCTTGAACAGTATTTTTTTTCTTTGTTGGTATGAAAAGCCTAGCAGCTTCTTTGATTACCTCCCTGAATACTTCCCATTTAGAATTTTCTGTTGGTAAAATCATCAGTTGGTCTCAATGTGCAGAATTTGAAAACTGTTTGAGACCACTGTAGTCACCCTTATGAAAGTAAAAGCCTTTTGCTTTACCCTTGACAGTAGTTACATCTTTAATTAAATTCCACATTAGTACACTGTGATCACTGCCACCAGTGGATCTTTTACCTGCAATTCTTAATGCATGTAGAATCACTGCTGGAAACCAGATTAAGAGTATTGTTTCCTCTTGTTACCTCTCCAACATGCTACTCTAGGAAACAGTCATCCAAGAAAAATACATGTCTTGCTGGTGTGTGAGTGACCAACCCACAAATTACAGTTAACATGTGGAAAGTTAAAATCCAACATTATATGACAATCCAATTTCCTGGCCCACTCTGTTTCTCTGTATAGCTGTTTGATATACTCATCACCATTAGACCTACACACTCACTAACACACTTCTTCTCTCAGTTTTGTTTTCCCGTGCTTATATCTCACTAGACTGACTCAACATTGCACTGGTTACCCATGTTGACTGAATGCACTGCCTTAGATTTAATATGCTTCTTAAATAAGAGCATAACCCCTCTACCTGTCCTGTCTGTCCTTCCTGTGTACATTGTACTCCCCATATTCAATTTCAGCATCACTTATGTGTGAGTGACAATTTTTCCCCTATTCATACAATGTCTGCATTTGATGACTTAGTCAGTACTTTCAAATTCATCAAATTTATTTACAATGCTTCCAGCATTAGTGTACAGGCAGGTATACATGCACATGTTCTTACTTTTAATTACCCTAACACATGTATTTATTTGTTTAATGATGACCCACAGCGGGGATGACCTGTAGTGATAATGAAAATTGAAAAAGTGTTGTTTTGACATATTGCCAATTTTAAAATGACCAATACACACTCAAACTATTACATTATGCAATACCATAAGAGTCAAAAATAACTATGAATACAAATATTTGTTTTACCTGGTGTCTACAGACCTCCTTTACAAAACTTAAATATTATTGTGCATGATACAAACTCCAGTCCAATTCTAGATGATAGCAGGTATGTTTAAGTGTTTATTCACCAAGTGGAAAATGTGTGTGCTGGTTTAGATGTCACTATAATTGTAAAACTGTAATCAGGGTGGAATTTTCCAATAAAATTCCATCTTGGTTTTGTCATGAACTGGCAGCTTCTGTATGAGCTATAACTTGTCAGTTTCATCCTCAGACAGTGATATAGCATGTTGCACACTGTTGACTTTGACAGGTTACACTCACAAACGACATGTCATATAGATTTTCCTGGGCTTCATGTAAAATTTCCTTGAACCAGCTCCACTGCATCCTCACTGACTTTTGTTCAACCACCACCTCAGCCAGAATAATTGCACAAACTAAAACATCCTTTATATAACTTTTCCATATCATTGCAAAACTGTAGGTATACCAAGTTGCTTCTATATAACCTGCAGTGGTGGTACCCAAAATGTAGCAAAAAATAGTGATGGGTCACCTGACAGGTGCTCTACTTTGTTTTTAATTTTTGGAAAATGTTTTGGGTTTATTTGAAGCTTAAACAGTGCTAGTATTTCATCTTTTCTAGAAAAAAATTTCTATTTTTTTCTAGAAAGAAAAGGTACAAAAAAATTTCAGGTTTTTAAATTATTGATTAATGCAGAGGTTCTCAAAGTGTGGGACACACTTGGTTTTTTTGGGGGGAGGGGGACATATGTTTTCATGCATTTTTTTTCAATGAAATATGGGCAAACTGTTTCACTAATCCAGTTACGAAGCATTTTTATTTATATATATTATTCTTCTTTTATTTCTTTGATATTAAATGTATTGAAGCATATGTTAATTTATAAAAGTATGTATGTTCATAGCTAAATTTTATGTAAAATATGTTTATTTGCACTTGTTCTGGGACATAAGGGGGAGAGATGTGAAATTTATGAAGAATTTTAAAGGGTCTCAAGATATAAAAATTTGGAAACCTCTGGATTAATGGTTAATGCAGGAACATTGTTTTTTTAGAGTACCCTGGTAAGTTACTCTCTGCTACTGCCAAGTTAAAAAGTTTTTTTCGTTTCAAAATCTTCACATAACTGGTCGCTTGTTGATGGTTAAATATATTTATATTTAACCATCAACAAGCTGCACTGTAATGGTTAAAGTATACCCTGTGCCTTCTTGGGATCGGTATATTCTACCACAATTATAATTTTGTGATTATGCTGCCATCTACTGCAGATTGCACAATTTTTTAATTTGTGAATAAAAGCATAATTTGTGAATAAAAACTCAACGATATCTGTTATCACCTACAAGTGGTTTCAGGTTTATATCATGTACCCTATTCACTCAGTAATGTTTTAGCTTTTTAAAGGAGGTTTGTGGACACCCCTGCATGTAGTTCATATATTTATATTTAACCTGTCAGTGGTGTCACCCAAAATGTACCAGAAGCAGTAGTGAATCACCTGACAAGCAACTTCTTTTTAATTTTTGGAAAATGTTTTGGTTTTTTTGAATTCTCTTTAAACAGTACCAATATTTCATTTTTTTAAATGAGTTGTTGAAATCATTGTGTACTTTTAAGTTTTAATAAAAAATTAAAAATTGTAAAACATGCTATGCTTTTACACATTTTATTTAAAAAAAAAAATTTAAATCTTCTGAAAATTGGAAAAAAAAAAATGTTTTAGACAGAAAATAAAACCATCATTCTTTTAAACTTCCATTTTCCAGTTTAAAAGACTACTCAGTGCACAAATTTTCAAACATGCACACATGCATATACTTCTGCTTATTATGTACAGGGTTGTTAAAATTAAAGTATTCCTATGTAGAAGGCTCTGGAGAGGGTTGTAAGGCTCATACTGAAGATAAATTTGGACAACAGGTACAATAAAGAATGCGGTTGCCATTTATTAAAAAAAAAAAAATTAGTTACAAAATTTGTCACTGTATGGCATGTAACTATCTTAGTTACAATTATGCAAATAACTTATGTTATTTGCATAATCGTAAGTTATTGCCACAGCGCCACTACTCAGCTCTACTGTACTGTATAAAAGCAAAATAGTCTCTTCAAAATCATACAGTAGATGTTTGCCTGCACTAGAGCAGCAATGCCAACAACGTTGTAGGAAAATGCGCTATTAGTGAAGCTGTAATATCAGAACAGCAACAATGCAGCTGCAGCTATCAGAGAATTCCGGTGTCAGAAGCACATAAGGCGTGGACTTATGACTGTTTGTGCTGTCCACAAAATTATTGCAAAATTTGAAGCGACAGGACATCTTGGTGTTCAACCAGTTAGAGGTCGAAAACGAGTGGACTCCCTCATGTTGAACGTGTGGCTATGGCTGTCATGGATTTATCAAGTCGATCTCTATGTGGTAGCGCAAGTGTGCCAGCTGTTTCTCGTGACTGTAAGGCTAGTAATGCATCAGGTGTTGCAATACTATTCTTACAAGATGCACATGCTACAGCAGCTAAAGCATGGTGATGCAAATATTCGTTCCACATGCACACTTCAGTTTCTGGCACGAATGACACTTGGCCATGGAACATCCTTTGGTGTGATGAAGCCCACTTCTGCTGCTTAAATGGACAAGTGAATACACACAACTGTCACATTTGGGCAACAGAAAACCCTCGAGTTATCCAAGAGGTCCCGTTGCATTCTCCAAAAGTGACAGTGTGGTGTGGATTTATGGCCACATTCATGATTGGGCCATATTTTTTTGAACAGGTAACACCGACTGGACCCCACACCTGTTCTGTCACTGGACAGCGATATTATGAAATGTTGGCAAATTTTGCAATACCCGAGCTGCAGCAACGCGTGTACCTTCAGGATATCATATTCATGCAAAATGGTGCGCCACCCCACATCCACCGTTTTGTGTCCAAATATTGCTAAGGCAACACTTTACAGATGAATGAGTCATCATCCGTTGTTTCCAGATATCTTGGCCACCCCGATCACTTGACCTCACCCCATGCGATTTCTGGTTATGGGGTTTTTTGAAGAACCAGGTGTATCGAGAAGGATGTCAAACTCTGGCAGATCTGAAGGACAGCATTAGACGTCGTGTGCTGGCTATTCCAGTTGACATGTTATGTTCTGCTGTAGAAAATGCTGTTCTTCGAATGGAAACTGTTGTTGACCAAAATAGAGGACACATTGAACGATTCTAGCGCTGTTCAAGTGATTTGTTTTGCCACAGTGCCATATAGTGACAAATTTTGTAACTATTTTTTTTTCCCAATAAATGGCAAGCGCATTCTTTATTGTACCTGTTTTCCAAATTTCTCTTCCGTACGAGGCACCTCCATAGCCAGGTGGGCAGGAGCAGCATTGCATGCACATTCTTCTTGATTAGACCGGGGTTCGAGCCCGTGACCACCAAATATGGAGGATGCAAAAAGGTCAGGAGGGAATGACTACTGCATATCCCCGGAGCAATATGTCCTTAGTTGCTAATGCTCCTAAAAAACCAAAAAAAAAAAACCCCTTCCGTATGAGTCTTAGAACTCACTCCAGAGCCCTCTACATAGGGATACTTTAATTTTAACAACCCTGTATATAAATATTATTAAAAAATTAAACTCCATTTGGAAAGAAGTTAAGTTATCAAGTTTCATTTTTCCATCTTGAAAACAGTAATAAATCTTTCAAAAACAAATAGGGTAAGACTCCATTTGGAAAGAAGTTAAGTTATCAAGTTTCATTTTTCTATCTTGAAAACAGTAATAAATCTTTCAAAAACAAATAGGGTAAGACTGCAGATGTTATTGAACTAGCGGAAAAATGAAAACAAGTAACCTGAAACTTTGAAGGAACAGAGTATTGGCACTTGTCCAGTATCACTACACTCTTCAAGAAAAAAGCCAGATAGTTGTAAAAATAGTGGTTGGTCCCTTGACAGATCCTCATGTGAAATTTTTCTCACTAATAAAATCACTTCAGAAACTATTGCAGTAAAAGTTTGACTACAAGGAGGGGTTCAAAAAAATATTTGTATTCACCCAGAAGTAGTTGTGATAGAAAGATAAATTTTTTTTTTTGTTTGATACCTTGAAATGTGGTTGCTACTTCTATAGCAACCACACAAATTTTGGTTTCAATCTGACAATTCATTTTTTTCCTTTTCAGTGCTGAATGAAGTGAAGTGTCACAATGGATAAAGTATAATATAGATCAATAATTTGGTTCCTCTTTCCGCAAGGGAAGATAGCCAAAATGACCCACAAAGGAATGGTTGCTGTTTATGGGGAAGACCGCCCAGATAACAATGTTGTTGCACATTGGTATCAACAATTCAAATGTAGAAGAATCTCAGTGCATGACGAAAAAATTCCAGGAGGCCCAGAAACTGCTGTAACAGAAGAGACTGTTGAAAAAATTGAGGCATTAATCCTGGAAGATTTGCCATATTGGCATCAAAGACTAGCTGCAATGCTCCAAATTTGTGTGGGGGTCTGTGGAGAACATCATCCATCAACACTTGCACTTGACTAAAGTGTCTGCTAAATGGGTTTCCAGACTTCTGACCCATAACTAGAAGGAAAGGGTACAATGTGCACATGAAATGTTTACTACATGCCAGTAAAATCCAAGAGGAAATTTTTTCATGGCTAGTCACTATGATCCCAAAACTCAAAAAATTGTCAAAACAGTGGAAGCATGCAGAATCACCACCCCCCAAAAAGGCAAGCTGAAACCAAGTACTGGCAAGGTGATTTTGTCAGTTTTTTGGAATCAGCATGGTGTAATACTAACAGATTACCTTCAAAAGGACAGTAATGGTGAAGTATTAATTGAACCTCATCATAAAGCTACATGCTGTTATAAAAGAAAATAGATGGGAAAAGCTGTCTAAAGGTGTGCACCTCCTTCACAATGTCTCTACACATTCCTTGCATGCTGCAGTGAGGTGTGCCCACGAATGTGGGCTTTAAATATTGCTGCATCCTACTTATTACCCCAGTTAGAGGACTTCCACAAAATTGGCCTGTGGAAGTGTATTGAGAGGTGAAAAAAAAATGTCATTTTGTTTGTTGACTGTATTGAGAAAAGTCTAATGCATGGTGTTTGTTTCAACCTATCACAACTACTTCTGGGTGAATACAAATATTTTTTGAACTCCCCTTTATATATCTAGTAAGGTAGAAAAATTTCAGATTTTTAATCACTGATTAATGGTTAATGTGTGAAAATCAATTTCAAGGATCACCTGTTAGGTTTGCTATAAATATATAAATAAATATTAGTGTCACTGTTAATATATAAATTATATTTTATTTTGCCAGAATGGATGTTTATTATTATTTTTAATTAAACCTCAGCATGGAAATTAATTCGTTAAAAGTTTCATTATTCAATAAACATAATTTGTTAAAGCTGTAGGTTTTTTTTCTTTCTCTCATTCAAAAAAAAGTGCATAATCTTATTCAACTTTATCTGATATTATTTTCTAGTCATTCAACTGTTGAATACATCTAATTGATATAATCAACAGTTAAATATTTTGTTATCAAAAATGTTCTGTTAAATTTTTACAGCAATCTGTTTTAAAAACTAAAGTTTAAGGTGACATTAGGAGTGAATTGAACGCAGAATTACACATACGGATCTAGGGATTATCACAAGTAATATTTGTATAAGTGCACTTTAAAATTCCTACTTAAATTGTAATAATTTATTTGTGTATTATGTTGTTTCAAATTTGTGTAAACTTGTTAACAACAGGTTTAGACAACTTGCCTCAGTGTAAACAAACTGAATGCACTTTAACATGTATTCACTAGTAATTAAAACTGATATTATGTTAAAATAATAGATGAGAAAACCTGGGGAAGAGAAAACCTGAGGAGAAAACCTGGCAACACTACTTCTAATGCCTATACTGAAAATCTGTAACCTTGATAAATTTCACTTCATTTTTATATCATTTATTTTCATTTCTAGTTGCTAAGCTACTTTGTAATTATTCCATATAATAATATTTCTTTTCACTTTGGGAAAATTAGGAGTGAATTTTTAAGTTCATTTTTATATTAACTTTTTTTTTTTTTTTTTTGCTTTATTGTAAATAACTAAGGTTTGCATTTCAGCCGATGGTGTTGCTCGAGATTTTCCCTGTGCTTACCCAATTACTGGACGATATGTATTTCTTCAAATGGTAGGAGTTCATGGCTCCTTATCTCTTTGTGAAGTTATGGTATTTACAACACAAGGTGAGCATCAATGAATTTGTTTTATAGGATATCATAATAAGCTGTGAATTATAAAAATATATTTTAAAAACAAATAAAGAGCATGACTGATTATAAAATTATTTTTATAATTAAGTGTGCTCATTTTTTGAAAACCATAATATTTACGATAATCAGTTTCAGGGTTTAATCACTGTGTGAGTAATGACTTATAAAATTATACAGTTTGTATACTGGGTTATATATACCTCATTAGTCCAAATTTAATATTCCTCCTCCCATTATTTCTTTTTCTTCTTTGTTTATATTTATTAGGAATTATCAATTTTTATATTGTGGTAAACCTAGTTTACCAATAATTATTTAAATTATTTATGAAATGGGATGTTTGATGCTTTTTTGGAGAATCTAGTTTTTGCTTTGTTAACTATATCAGTACACAGAATACTTTAGCTTTATATAATTTCCCTGTAACTTCCACAGTTTGAAATGTATTTGCTTCAGAGTTATATGCAGTTTGATCATTTACACCTTTTGACTTTTCATATTGTAGAAACTTGGTTGTCAGGTCCTACATTGATGGTGCCCATTTACCTACCAATGAAGGACCAAGAATCTCTAAAATTGCAATCATTAAATCAATTAGCATATGTTTTCCTTTGTGGGAAAATGCTGTTCATTTATAGTGCAAGACAACCATGGTGATTTGTTTCATTTCACAGTGTGAGATTGTGTAATGATTTTGTGGAAAGCCTAGTTTGCTTGTTTAGCTGTAACAGATATGATGCTTTAACAAGTATTGTTAAAGCATCATATCTGTAATTACTACAAACTTTTTATTACAACAAAATCAAGATTTATATTTTATTTCTTTTTTTTAGCCCTTTTTTCTGTTAGGTCAAATTTGCAACATAAGTTTTTTTTTTTTTTTTTTTTTTTTTATTATTATTATTTTTTTATTTAAGAATTTCTAAAGAATTAATAATACTTATGTATATCCATTTTGACCTTAGGTCTAGTAACTTTAGTTAGCTAGTAACTGCCAAAGAGAAGATCTCATCAAGCTTTCAAAAACCACAATGAATGGATTTAAAGTTGTGGTAAATTGTTTTTTCCAGAATTAAACATTATTTTACCATGTGTGAGAACTGCTGCAAATGGCAACAAGTAATCCTGAAGAGGTGATATCTTGTTACCTGCATGCAAACATAAAAATACAAATTCCAACTACTTAACAAAAAAGTAAATAAAAATACTAAAATAAACAAACAAGATCCTGCATTCACCCAGGGAAGCACAGCAGCATGGTATCCTGCCAGGAGTATTGGTTCAACTGCTGCCTTGGAAATATGCAAAGACACATCCATTCACCAACCTGATAGGTGAATGGGTGTGTCCTTCCAGGCAGCAGTTGCACAAAACTATTTTTTTTTTTTATGAAAACCCCAAACATGAGAGGTATTAGAACATATACTACTTAGTACCGTGCTTGGGTTGCAGGTTGAGAAGATGAGAGAAGATATTTGTTGACATTAGATTTGAACTTCTGTAGACTGTAATTTTCAGGAAAGACATAGGAAGGAAGGTGGTTCCAGAAAAACGGCAGTTGAATGAATAAATGAGAAAGATGAAAAGTTGGTTCTGTGAGTTTGAAGTTGGACAGTAAATGGATGTTGGCTGGTTGCGGCATGTGTTCGGACTGTTTTGAAAGAGAGAGCAGGAATTATAGAAGCCAATTCAGAAGAACAGTGCCCATGGAAGTATCTGTAGAAAAGGCATGCAGCAGAAACAGTACATCTATGAGACTGAGAATGGAGAGACACTGTTAGAGATGAGTCATTAATTAACCTAATTGCCTTCTGAATGGAATTTGGAAACCTGAGAGAGGTTTTGGGGGCACCACCCCAGATGTGGGAACAATATTCCGTGGTAGGGCAGATTTGGGATTTGTATAGAGTGAACAGCTGTTTGGAAGAAAAGTAATGCCAAGAGCCAAACAGAAAACCAAGTTTTTTAGATGCAGAGGAAGCAATATTTGTAATGTGCTTGTGTCAAGAGAGATTATAAGTCAGGGTAATCCCCAAAAGAGATATATCAATTTGTCTAGAAATCGGAGTATAACCAAAGATCAGCATAGGGGCAGAAGAATCCTTTTTGCGAGATATAAGACAAGACTGAGTTTTAGAAGGAGTGAAATCAACTAAGTTGTCTTTGCCCCACTGGCAAATTACCTGGAGATTTAAAGAATTTGTAGCTGATATTCGAGAAGTTGATGCTGATTGAGCAGGGCAAGTTTTCTCAAAATGGAAAGTGGAATGCAATGTGCTATCATCGGCAAAACTCTGGATAGGATTTCCAGTTAATGGAAGAAGGTCATTAATATACAAGAGGAAAAGAGTGAGGGGAAAGACTGAACCTTGGGGGACACCAGCATTAGTGGAGAAGTTAGAAGACAGAGAGCCATCTACCATCACCCTCAGTGAGCGATCAGACAGAAAACTGGATAACCAATTACAACAAGCAGTTGGCAAACCACAAGATTGAAGCTTGTTTAGAAGACCTTTATATTAAACATGATCGAAAGCCTTTGAGATGTCAAGAGCAATTGCTTGTGTTTCACTGAACTTTTCCATTGAATTTGTCCATAAATGGATAACATAAGCCAGAATATCACCAGTGGATCGTCACTGATGGAATCCATACTGGCGATTGTTGATCAGATGGGAAGGTTTATAGGTAGTTTAAGAGTTGGCAGTTAATTGATATCTCCATTACTTTAGAAAGAGTAATGGAGAAATCAATTTTAAATAACGATTTTTAAGTTTAATTTATGTGTGAATTAATTTATTTGTGTCATCGTTTTTAGAATTTCACGACAATTGTTTTTCAATTCTCATGATGGCTTGTGGTGTTGGTTGGTTTTTGAAGGTTGGTGGCCACCGTTTTTCCCTGATTCTTTTCGATTCCCTTGACGTGATATGAGAGTTGAAGGCATGCTTATTTTAATTAATAATTATTTTAACTTGATTCATTTATGACAATACATGGGGGAGTAAGTTCATATTATAATCATTCGCGATTGAGTGTTGAGAGATTAACAGTCCTAATCAAAGGTATGAGGTTTTCAAAAATAATTTAAGATTATTATAATAATAATAGGACTTATTGGGCATCATAGTCCCTTTTGATTTGAATTTAGAAAGAGTAGAAGTAATTTTAATGGGACAATAATTGGATGGGAGGGATTTGCCACCCTTTTTAGGAACTGGCTGGATGTGAGCAAATTTCCAACAGAAGAAAAAACACCTTTGGAATAAAAAAATTTAAAAAAGGCAGCAAAGAATAGGAGTAAATTCAGGAGCACAGGTTTTGAGAACAAGTGGAGAAATACCATCAGGACCTGGAGTTCTTAGCATCAAGATTCGTCAAAATCCTTCTGACATCTTTTTAATGGAAGACTACTGTAGGCATTGAATTGAGCCTGTTGGGAATGGTGGGAGGTGTTTTACAAAATCATTAATACATGAGTTGGAAGGAAAATGGGATGCTAGCAGGTGAGCTTTATCTCTGGCCGAAGTGACAACAGAACCATCTGGTTTTGACAGAGGTGGGAGCAGAGATGGGCAAAAGTTGCATCCAGTAGCTTTGGCAAGAGACCAGAATGCTCGGCTACCATTAGGGCAAGAAGCAACTTTACTACGCTTAGCCTGTTCAAAATCTAGTTTGGACTGATTAATAACTGCTTTACAATTGTTGCGAGCTTTGGTGTAGGCAGAAAATGAAACTGAAGAATTGGAAACAAGCCAATTACGATATGCAACATTCTTCTCCTGAACGGCCTTAGCATATTTATTGGAAAACTAAGGTTTAGATAAAGGACGAGATTTTAAAGTGGAGTGTGGGATAAAGGCTTCCATTCCTACAAGAATAATTTCATTGACACAATCTAGGCAAACGTTGACATCAGAAGGTTTGAAACGGTAATCCGACCAAGGAAAAGAAGAAAATAAATCTCACAGGTCATCCCATTTTGCATTCTTGTAATGCTAAATGACATGAGGTTGGGTATAGCCATGAGATAAAGGCTCCATTGGAGAAGAGACAATCACCAAGTTTTGATCTGAGGTGCCTAAAGGGCGATTCACTTCAACCAGATACTTAGAAGGGTTGTTTGTGAGAAAAAGATCAAGCGTGTTGGTTGTATGGTTAGGATTGTCTGGTATTCTTGTAGGTAAATGAACAATCTGTGCAAGGTCATTAGTAATTGCAAAAGCCGGTGTGACTAGAAAACAGAAGCCAGCTGGAGTTGTGAACATTAAAATCACCAAGGAAAATTACCTCACTGTTAGGAAAGTTGGACTGGAGAAAGTCAAGTTGCAAAGAGAGGAAGTCAAAGAGCTCCAAGTGATTAGTGGAGTTGGCAGAACGGTAGAGACAACAGATGAATTTGACAGATTGAGGTAGAGAGATTTTAAGCCAGAGAAGACTGAAAAGAGGAGATTCCAAATTACCAAGTCTCTGACAGGGAATATCGGAATGGACATATGCCAAGTATCACGTTTTAACCGAAAGGAATCATACAGCGAATAATTTGGGCAACTGAGATGAGCAGTAGTTGAATCAACCGATAACTGAGATTCTGTCAGAAAAAGTACATGGGGTTTGGCAGACTGCAAGTGGAAATGGGCATTGTTGAGATTAGAATTGAGATCACGTATATTTGTGAAATGAACTAGGAAGTGTTTGGGAGGTTTAGATCTTTTTGCGAATAAGCTTACTCTATTAGTTTGACAATTCATGGTGTATTCAATAGTAAGAAAAAGTGTGGGGGGGACATGCTATAGGAAGTAATGGAATTTTTGGATATGGCTTACACATGGTAAGAATATACCCAGATCCTTGACATAACGTGGCCTCGACAATGCCTTCTGTATACACACTACTCGGACTCTCTCCAATCACTATCTGGCAGAGTAGAGGTAGCAAAAATATACACTAGCTGATCTGGAAGCCTTCTAAAGAGTTACCAATAGGTTCGGTCCTGTGTACTAACTAGCGGCTGGCCTGCAAATACCGTTTTAGAGCTGTACCCTCGAAACGTAAGTAAGATCAGATCTCGCCATGATGTTCATCATAACCTCAAAAGTCATCAGTCATACTGCATGATGGAGGAGATGGGGAAGGGTTGACCGGAACTTAGCTCTGAAGACTAAACATGGGTTCCACCACTTCAAGCCTCCAATAAGCAAAGTGGTGATATTACACCGGTTGGTGAGAGTCATGTACCACCTTGTATTGCCTCGTAACACAGAGGCATGGCATTCCTCCATGTGGTGTGGGCACCACACCTCGACCCCTGCTTATGTTGGTTCACACCTGGGTGGTCACCCACAGTGTGCTTGTGTATGGGGGTTATACCCAGCATTACTAACAGTCCCACCATCGTGAAGGTGCAATCAGAGGATTTGGCTGTCACAGCCTGTCCAGACTTCACCAAAATTGGATCCACTTGACTTGTGTTTCACCCGAATATCAGTTCCATCAGCGTTTTAGACTCCCAGGTAGCAAGTATAGCTTGTCTGGCATATCTGAGAGAATGTCTGTGACACCCTGAAAGACCATGAAGTCATTCACTGCTTGAAGGATATCATGTTGTCATGCTTCCCTGATTGAGTGCATGCCTTTGTTTGTTTATTTTGGTATTTTTTGTTTAGTTTTTCATTAGGTAGTTGGAATTTTGTTTTTCATGCTTGTCTATAATTTATAAGGCATCCCTTAGTACCTCTTCACCATTACTTGTTGCAGGTTGCAGAATTCTAATATATGGTAAAATTATGTTAACTTTGCAAATCATTAGATAACCACATTTATTTTATATTTTTGGTGAGCTGTGATATGGACAGCATACGATGTGTGTTCAACTTGGATAATTTATAAGCTCAAAATGTGATAATTTTGTCTTGCTTTGTAATTTTAATTGGTTTGATTATTATGTGTTTGCATTTGCATTAGGTGTTTGCATTTGCCCCTGTTGATCGGCTCTGGTTGACATGGAAATTTACATTTCATTCTTTCAGTTTCTTTGAATTGCTTTTCAGTTATTGGGTTAATCATATTTGAGGATTTTTTTTCTTTTCAGTTGTCTTTGTCATTCACACTGGAACATTTTTGGGTTTTTTTTGCTGTCTAGCAGGCCATGATAGAAATGCTGATTGTTTGGGAATTTCCACAGCACTGATGCTTCCTTGATGAAATGGTCATTGTGGTTCCCCCTAAACTTTCTTTTGTGTTATTTTTCTTATTAGTGGGTGCCTGTATTTGCTCATTAGGAGATGCAGTGGGTGAGTTTGCTTCTGTATTTTCAGTTAGCAACTCTGCGAATACTATTTGCAGAATACAGTACTACTGGACATCCTTAGGTGAGTGCAGGCCCTTGCTTGTTTATTTTGGTACTTTTTTATTTAGTTTTTCATTAAGTAGGTGAAATCTGGTTTTGTATGCTTGTGTGCAGGTAGCAGTTAACATCCCAGCAGTATTACTTGTAGTTTGCAGAAGTACTCAGATATATGGTAAAACAGTGTTTAACTTTGAAAATTGCTTTTTTATTACACTAGTTTATTCATACTTGTAGTAAATTATGTTTCACAGTAAGAGAAAAATACAGAAATGTAGATAAGTAAAGCTAGAGTCAAATTTTGTTTATTCCTTAGAGCTTTCGTCAGGATCCTGTGGCAATCACTCAGATTTAACAACATTTGATCGTAAATGCTACCAATTTCAGATATCAGATAGTGGTTCTTTTCAAGATGCTGAAAGCTATTGTAAAAGAAAGGGAGGATTCATGGTTCATGGAGTGGATAATCTTACACATCAGTTTCTTGCTGCAGAGCTAGAACAGCGAAAAGACCAAATGAAATCAAAACTAGTATGGCTAGGTGTTCGGAGGGACCCAGGAATCAGGTCACGTATATGGCGTTGGGTTAATGGTAAGTAGGTTTTGTATTTAATATACATATAGTAAAACCTTATTAATTCAAAAAATTTCAAGGGATCCAGAAAACAATTTTGAATTATTTTGAACAATTTTAAAAATTTATGACATTATGAAATTTCAATGTTACCTAAATTTTTGAAATTTCAAAGAAAATCATACATAAAACACATATTTCCATAATCTGGAAATTAAAAAGACATATTTTTCTGATTGTAAGCAGCCCTTGTATCCTTGCGATATTTACAGTTAGTGAACAAATATTGATAGGGAGAATTCTGGAGCTGTACTTTAAATCCAGTTCAGTCACTTGGGCTCAAAGAAGCTTCAAACAGAAGCCTAAAACAAATATACAAGGTGTCTAAAAAATACACGGCATAACTTCAGGAATGAGTTCCTCATATGTAGACATTAAAAATATTTTATATCAACGTAATTCCAGAAATGCTTGGTTCCTGAGTTATTAACCGGAATGTCTTATCTCCCGCAGGTGATTTCCTTCATCACAAGGTACTGACAGAATCTGGTGGTTTTCCATTCCGACCATGTACTCAAATCAGGAGCAAGCGGATATGCACTTTATGTATGGTTTGGCGAATGACAATGCTCTGGAGGCTCATCATTTGTACCACGAAAGGTTCCCAGAACGAAGATGTCCAGACACGAAAACGTTTGAAGGTATCCATCACCGCCTTTGTGAACATGGGACCTTTACACCTCGTGCTGCCGAAAGAGGATGACCAAGATCTATGACTCCTGAAGTAGAGGAGAAGATTTTGGATGTTGTGCATGCTACTCCTGGAATCAGCACACGCAGAATAGCAATGCAACTGGCTGTTCAATGTTCGACTATTTGGAGAGTGTTGCGAGAACACCAACTGCATCCTTGCCATCTGCAATGGGTACAGGACTTGTCACCAGCAAATTACCCTGTGTGAGTGATGTTCTGCCAGTGGTTCTTGCAGCAGTGTGGTACAACTTCTCACTTTCCTGCCTTAGTGATATTCACAGATGAAGCACAGTTCACACAAGTTGGCATCCAAAACTTTCACAATCAGCACGAATGGGCTGAGGAAATCCCACATGCAATTCTTCCATCACATTACCAACAGCAGTTCACTCAACATCTGGGTGAGTATTTTTGGTGATAAGTTATTTGGGCCCTATGTACTTCCGACCAAACTCACAGGTCAGGCGTACAGAAACTTTCTGGAAAACAACATGCCTGATTTCTTGGATGACATGCCACTGATCATTTGTCAACATGCACGATGGCACTCCTGCACATTTCAGCCACCTAGCCCGCAATTACCTGAATCGAAGGTTTCCTGGTCGGTGGATAGATAGAAGTGGACCAACTGCCTGGCCTCCATGCTCATCTGATTTAAACCCACTAGATTTCTTCTTGTGGGGCCATTTAAAGTCATTGGTATATTCGACTCTGGTAGCTAATGTGGAAACTCTCCACATTCGAATTGTGGCAGGTTGTGAGACAATACAAAACGTGCCAGGAATTTGGCATCGTCTTCGCAAGTCCATGAGACGTCGATGTGAGGCCTGTATTCAGGCAGAAGGTGGACATTTTGAACAATTACTATAAGGTGATGCGAACTGTTAAGTGTCATAGACAGACCTTCAAAACTCGGAAACCAAGCATTTCTGGAACTATGTTGATATAAAATATTTTTATTGTCTACATATGAGGAACTCATTCCTGAAGTTATGTCGTGTATTTTTGAGACACCCTGTATAGTGTCAAGGGATGTTTATTCAGGAAAATAATACTCATAATGCCAAAAGATTTCATAAAACATGGCCTGCAGAAGCTGTGCCTTTTCAAGGACAACCTAAAAGCATTCATACTATCCTTGAGAATATTGCATTTCTGTATGCAACCATTCAGTATAATGCACATTATTCTACAAGAAAATTTACTGAAGGATTGAACATCCCTTTGAATCATGGTTAAGAATGATTTGATATGTTTCCCTATGAAATTAAAGTGGTTCAATAATTTGGTGAAGATGATAAACAAATGGTATAATTTTGCAGCACATTTCTAAATTTTGGAGGATGGTGATAAGTTTATTGAGAACTAATTAGACTGAGAGCTAATATCAACAAGTAAAGCATATGTTTTTTGGCAGAATCTTGAGCAGTCCACTTTTCCGGGTCTCTCTTGGGCTGGAGTCATTGGGCCATATTTTGTTTACCCATTCCAATAGAGCAGCTGTTGCAGTGGCATCACGCAATACCAAGTAAAGAAAAGCAGTTTACTTACACAAGGATACTTAGATTATATAAGATTACTCCAAAATTCAGAAATGTAGAATTTGATTACCAAACCTGATTCCAATAAGATAGGACTACTGCTTATACTGTAAATGCATCACTGTTGCTCTTGAATGATTGTTCCCACTCATTTCATTTCAAGATTTGGATGTAGCCCAGACTTAACAGTGCTTTTTTTTTTTTTTTTTTTTTTTTTTTTTTGTGGTGGAGGATTGTCAAGACCAAGGACAGGACAATTCAATACTTACATAGGCAATAGCCTATATTTCATTGAAACTTCATCCATTCTCATATTATAATTTTATATTTAAATTCTATTTCTATGTTGTATATAAATGTGTCATGTATTTCTTGACAATCCTGTATGTTGCACCTTGTAGTAAATATCAAAATGAGTTTTGTTTTCAAGTGTTCAGAGAGGTGATCATTGTAGAAGATGGGGTAGGGATGAAATGACTTTATAGATAGGCTCTTGACAATTAATACCATTGCCTGTGAGACTTTGGATGGTATGTTATTATGTTGCAGACAAACAACTTGGACAGCAATTCATCAGTTCAAAAATTCATGGTGTTTGCTTCAGAACTGCTGTTTGGAAAATTGCAATATCAATTGCTGTTCACTTTGAACTCTTTCAGTAGGAAATCTGCTACCATGTGATGCTCTTTCTATCTCAAAAAAAGTCAACGTGGGTTTGAGGCTACGAACTGTGCAGACAGAATTTCAAGCTCTTGGAAATCATAAGTTTTTGGAAAATTTTGCCGTTTTATTTAATTATTATATTAAATTGTGTTTAATAGTCCTAATCACATTTGTTAGCTTATTTTTAAATTTAGCTAGTGATTTAGAAGTAGTAGTAGTAATAGTATTTGCCATATAGTGCAAGGAAGCCAGAGGCTTTTGCTGCACTGGCAAAAAAAAAATGAAATAACACCAACAATCAAGTAGATAAGAAACACAAATTATATGCTTCCTTCCTCACACAGGTAAGTATCCAATTGACCTTGAATTTATTCAAACTGTCAGCCTCAAATACCTGTGAGGGCAACTTGTCCCAGCTATCACTGACTCGCTGGCTAAAAGAAAACTTCCTACAATCTAATCTAAACCTCAAGCCCTGCTGTAATTTGAATTTATGACCCCTGGTTCTGGAATTCTTTAGAACATTGAGAATTCCACCTTCATTCATTTTACTAATCTCTCTCAGAGCCTTATAAACCTAAATCAGGTCACCTCTAAGGTGCCTAGTTGCCATGCTCTGTAGCCTACATAATTCGTCTTTCCTAAAATGGTTGTCCTTTTGCTGATCTCACTATTCAAGTTGCCCATCTTTGGACCTTTTCAAGAAGCCCAATATCTTTTTTCGGAGAGTGAAGTTTTTCATGAGGTCTTGGGTAGTGGTGTATTCGGGCCGGAACACACCAGAACAATGTTTTGGTACTTTTTTCTAAATGTCATGATAGAAAATCATTAAATTTATACACCTAATATTATGAAACAATGGCATAATCAAAGGGGAGGGAGAAATATCTGTTTTACACATTGCTACTAAAAATATATATTAATAGTAATCTTTAAAATTAATAGATTTCTTTAAAAATTTATATAAAAACAAAAATATAAATTTTGCAATGAAACTTGAACGTTTCTTACTAAAGTACAACGTGTTAGATAAAGAGATCCAACGAATGAGATATACTGTGATGCATGTGAATGCTGCATTTTGATTTGCCATGAGCTGAATGTTAGAACTGGTTATTCCATGGGTCTGAAGTCTGATTCAGTTACTGTACAGTCGATATAGTGTTATCATATAGTCTTCTGGAGAATGAGCATTCCGGTACTATTTTTTTTTACGAGCATTCCGGTACTATTTTTTTTTTACGAGCATTCCGGTACTATTTTTTTTACGAGCATTCCAGTACTATTTTTTTTTTTTTACGACGAGCGCTCCAGTACCAAGGGTAAAGGGTGGGTCTCTTGCTTTCATAACGGTGACTACAGTGGTTTGAGACAGTTTTTAAATTCTATGGAGTAAAGGGTGGGTCTCTTGCTTTCATAACGGTGACTACAGTGGTTTGAGACAGTTTTTAAATTCTATGGAGTGAAGGGTGGGTCTCTTGCTTTCATAACGGTGACTACAGTGGTTTGAGACAGTTTTTAAATTCTATGAAGTAGGACCAAATAATGATATTACCAACTGCAAATTTTAAATAAGAAGCATTCAAGGAAGTAATCACTAACATCTTGCCTTCCAGGCTGTTTCATATTCCAATAGCAGTGCAAGAATCACTTTCACCTCTGCTGTGGCTCTAGTTAATCTATTACTAGGCTTTTCATATCAACTAAGAAATATTGGTCAAGACTTAGACCTAAATGGAGTCAGATGAACTGATGAGACTTGTGGCAGAGAAGAAAAAAATGCATGGGATGCATATAGATTATCAGGTGATATAGAAGCCTGTGGTAGATAACAGCATTAGCATTAGGTAGAGCCATATGTTGCAAGAAAGTAAGATTATACATCAGCAAAAAAAAAACACGGACTTTCCATTTCACCCATCCATTCTCTCCAAAAGTTTGTCCAGTTGTTCCTTGAATTTATTTAAGTTATCAACTTGCACAACGACAGTTGGAAGTTTGTTCCAGCAATCAACTACCCACTGGCTAAAGGCAAAATTTTGCACATCTATTAACAATTCTGCACGTATATAAACTAGTCTGTAATCAAGTCATAAAGGAGATTAGGCAACTTAAGGTGGATTATGAGAAGAATGCAAAGAAGAGCAGCAAAGACTTGTTTACTTATATTAACAGTAGAAGGAAGGGATTGAATTGCATTAGTTCACTTGATGTTAATGGTTTAACTATTGATGATCCTACTCAGGTTTCTGACAAACTGCATAGGTATTTTGTATCTACATTCACACATGAGGAATTCTTGATGGAAGAGGATGCCATCATTTTATCAAACTCTGATAAGGTGCTAAATGATTTTGTGATAACTGAGAGCAAAAGTGGAAGAGAAACTGTTGTAGCTAAGCATAAGGTGCCTGGGATGAATGGGATCTATCCAATTATATTACCATGTTCATTACTGTTTATATTTGTGAAGACATGCTAGAAAACTTCTAAGTTTTCAAGTGTGCCTTTTAAGATTTCTTTGTACCATTCCATACTTCTGTGGGGTGCTGGAACAAGCAGGCACTGGTTTGATTAAACCTGTGACCATATACATTGCTAAAGATGCAGTGCAGTTCTGAGTTAGATCTAGCTACCTTGAAAAGATATCTTTTGCAGTTATTATTGAGGAGTGATTTCAGTTTTGTCTGTTATCCTCTTCTCAATCCCTGGTTGGAATCCTTATGGAGAATAGAGTAGATAATACTGCCATGGAGGAGATTGTCTGCCTTAGTGATGTAGTTTGTTGGTTCAAAGGATCAGTTTGGTATTCATACTATTTGTCTTAGTTATACAGGGTGTGGCACTGTGAACTGACTGTTTAGTTTTTATTTTGCAGTATTAGTTGAATAAACTGACATAATTTTGTGAAAAGTTTATTTTAACAAAGTATAAAATGAAGTTTTAGTTCTTAGAAACTAGATTGGGTAAATGTGCTACCTCACAGCTTTCTAATCTATGCTGAAAATTTTAACAGGACATGTAACCACATTTCATTAGTTATTCTGATGTTTGTAGAATTTTCTCATTTAATTCAGTAATATCTGAAGGGCAGTTATGAAAAATTCCTTCAGATATCTCCACTATTCTAGTTAGTAGTCTGCTAGAAATCCTAGAGAACTACACAAAAAACCATTGCATAGTGATGGCGCCTCTGTGGGCAGGAGCAGCAGTGCGTAGCACACGCTTCTTGATTAGACCAGGGTTCGAGCCCGTGAGCCACCAAATATGGAGGATGCGGAAAGGTCAGGGAATGACCACCGCATATCCCCGGAGCAATATGGCCTTAGTTGCTAATGCTCCTAAAAACCAAATAACAACAACATTGCATAGTCCAACGTATGCATACTCTCCCAGGGGCTCACATCTAGTGAGTATGGGCTTGGAACACCCAGGGTTCTGAGCTGGATGTCATCATTTTTCTCTCTCTCTCTATCAGGGTAACCCAGGAATTATTTTTTTTTATTGGCTGGTGCAGCATCCTTGCACCATATGGCTAATAATAATAATATTAATAATAGTTGCAACATTCAGAATTATAAGACAATATTATTTTTTCAAGGAGTAGGAGGACTAAATAATAACAATGAATGCAGGACAATAAATTGATCACAGATATTTTTACAAAATGAATTTATGAATTGACAGCATAATGTTTTATTTCCAACAAAACTGAAAAACGGTACATACTTCCCATGCCACTATGTGAGCTTATTGTAACATGTTTCCCAAAAATGACTTTTCTGTGGGATAGCTGTAAGAAAGAGTGTGTTTTTTTTTAATTGTTCTTCAGGTATCACTGACTTAAAAGAGGAGATCCCATGAGATATCATTACATTATGGAAAATTTTCAGTATGGATTAGAAAGTTGCATAACTAATGAGAAAGCATGTTTATCTGGTTTAGTTTTTAAGAACTAAAATTGTATTATTTATACTGTTAAACAAATTTTTTTTCACAAAGTTATGTCAATTCATTCAACTGATATTGCAAAATATAAAAATCACTAGTTCACGGTGCCACACCCTGTGTAGATTGGTCACTTCTTAAGGTTTCAGAGTTTCTGCTTCCTCTCTGGAGAAGCAGAAAAGAGACGAAATAATTAAAAGAAATGGAGCAATTCAAGCAGCTTACCAAAAAAAAAAAAAAAAAAAAAATAAATAAATAAAATGAAAATAGCTTAGGGTAAAGCTCGTACAAATAAGTGCAACAAATAAGTTTACGTCAGTCAGTGCTTGATGGAAATACAGTTCTTTCTTTTAGTTGTAATTCATTGCACTCTCAAAGTTTTTTGTAATAATATGCCCTCTTAATTTATTGTTATAAAATAATTATATATGTAATTACACCAGTATTTATGAAATTGAATCCCAGTGTTTTGTACCACTTTTTTTGCTCGGAAAGAGTCCTTCCCCACTTCTTACATTCATAAATTTTTTCAGGGAATCCTGTGTCCACATTTTTATGGGCAGAAGATCAACCTAATAATTATAATGGTCAGCAGAATTGTGTGGTATTAGATGGGGGACGAAAATGGCTGTGGAATGATGTTACTTGTGATCTTGATTATCTGCCTTGGATATGTCAGTTTGGTATGTTTTATGACATGATTTTTATTAAAATAGTGGTTCCAGCCCTTAGTATTAGAATTTATATTATTAATAAATTTGTGGTGATATTTATGAGCAACTTTAACTCTTTATTTTCCTTTACAAGGAAACACATTAGATACATCTTATGCCATTTCTGTATATTTTGAAAATTTCTAAGTTTTCAAGTAGTAAAGGCATATCACAACTTGAAATATTAAAGCTTGCTTTGAGGTTTGTATCTTCTTTTAAAGCCAGTCTCACTTTAATATAAATGGCTTGAACTCAGTATTAAGATAAGTGACCTATGCAGATTACACATTATTTGAATGTTTGGAGAGGAAAAAAGTCTCGAAGTTGAGTTTTGAGAAATATGAAAATTTTCTTAAAAATGTTCTGTATTTTCTTAACATAAATTTTCTTAACATGTACATAAACAGTATTTAGATATATTTAAAAATTTCCTGGAAACAAAATTTAATGCTTCTCATTAATGACCTGTCTGTGGGCATTCCAATTTCATTGATCCACTGAAGATTGCATTTCACAGACCTCCATGCTCGTATTGGGACAATTTCCTGGAAACAACTGACACTCATTCCACTTTAAGTACTTCTTAAAATACCTGAATTGCATGATGATTTCTTCCATTCTTCCTGTTCACTCATCTGAATGGAGGGGGAGAATGCAGTCTTATATTAAAGTGTTGTCTGGTGATCTCACTTTGGGATATTTTCTTGATTGTCTCACATCCTTAACTGAACCAATTGTTAAGTTTTTTGATTTATTTTTAAATCCAAAGCAGCATGTCTAACTGCTTCTTGCTACCCCATCTTTAAATTGCAATTACAGACTGTTAAACAAGTTTCAAGCTGAACAGAGTATTGAAAATTGGAATGCAATTACTGATCATGCTGTATATTATAAATACTGATATTCCTGGCCAATCACAGAATTTAGAGACTGGTGGATATTTTGCAAATGGCAAATACTTAAAGTAATGAGAAAGAGAAAACTGTTGTATTAACAGTGAGATGCAAAATTCAGAATATGATTTTTTTAAGTGAATAGAAATAGAAAGAATTAATGATGTAAATTATGTGTATAAAAATACTTCAAGTTTAATTTATGAGTATTCTAAATAAGACATCATGCCTACTTATATATGCAAGTTTAATGCTAGAAACTGCAGCAGAATGAGCACTTACCCTAATTTTATCCATTAGCCTTTTAGATATAACGAAGAATTTATTTGTTAACACAGTACTTATACATAGTTGAGAAAATATTACAATAAAATTCAGTTACAATGAATTACTAATGAAAATATTTAAAGTACCTGGACAACTTTCTTAAACATTAGCTTTGTAAGCATCATTTGAATGAAGTGGTTCTGCTGAAAAATTTGTAATAATGAATTATATTCAAAGGCTAGATTTGCATAAAATGTATTGGTTTACAAAGAAAGAAACACTTTGCAAATATCATGAATAGTTATTAAATAAAAAGGTTTTGTTTCATCAGTCATGTCCAGAACTGACTAGATCATCAAGTGCACTCCCATAATGTGGCTAAGGAAGAAATGGAGTTAAGCAAACTGTACTTGAATCTCAATCTGTTGTTGCTGGTTCCCCCATCCAACTCTTCTTCTTCCAGTCACATAGCTCCCTGAGAAGCTGTTGTGGCCACCAACAAATTCCTCCAACTGCATTGGTCGTGTGCTATACGAGCAGCATCGCAAAGTGTCATGCCCAGTTCACTGATCCCATCCTTCCGCCTAGTTGCAGGTCTTTTTCTGCACCTCTTCCCCTCAGTTTTTCCTTCCATTATATTCTTCAATAGAAAGTTTTCCCTTCTTACTATATGACCAAAAAACTTGAGTTTTCTTTTGTTGATGCTATGAAGAAGAATTTTAGGCCTGCCAATTTTATTCAATACCTACTCATCTGTTCTTCAATCCAAGTAAGAAAATGCAGTATTCTCCTGTAACACCACATTTCAAATACCTCAATTTTCTTCCTGTCAACTCTTTTCAGATTCCATACTACACATCCATAAGTGCAACTGGAAAAACTAATGAATCAGTGATTCTCAGTTTTGTCTTTAGGGGCAGATCATCGCTCCATAATTTTATCAGATCAATGACCAATGTTTTAGCAATTGCCTGTCATCTCTTTATATCGTTTGAGCAGTCACTATTTTTATTTATTCTTGACCCTAAGTAATAAAATTCATCAATTTCTTCAATATGTTGCCCATTAACCTTCACTTTACTGGAACCGAGATTATCGCCAATCACATAATTTTAGTTTTACACACATTCAGAAACAATCCTTTTTTCTTACTTGCTTCACATACTCTCCTCAGAGTTTCTTTAAAATGATCCTTAGAATTACAAATTATAGTACAGTATCATCTGCATAACAAAGGTTGTTTATCTTCAGTCCTCCACTTTTGATGCCAGTCTCTAAATCTTCATGCATGATATCTTTGGCATAAAGATTAAAAAGGTGAGGTGACAAAATACAGCCCTGCCTGACACCATTACCTATTGTGAAAAAGTCCGTGTTTCCCATGTTCGTTCTCACAGTTCCTTCCTGTACCTGGTACAGTAGCTTGATCAGCTGAATTATGTGGATTGGAAAACCCATAATAGTCATTTCCCATAGTTTCTCATGTTGAACACAATCAAATGCTTTTGCATAATCTATAAAACACAAAATGACTGGAACATTGAATTCTTTGCATTTTCAATAATCAGTCGTAGATTTAAGATCTGATCTCTGATTCCTCTACCCCCTTCTGAAACCTGCTTGCTCTTCTGGCATTACTTCTTCAAGTTTTCTTGAGATTCTGTTTAATATGATTATAAGAAGAATCTTGCTAGCGTGAGAAATTAGGCTAATAGTCCTATAATTTGAGCAAATTTTCAGATCTCCTTTTTTTGGTAAGGGGATGAAAAATGATTTCTGCCAATCTGATGGCCACCATCCCGTTTCTCAAATTTTTACAATCATTTTATGAAAAAATTATTGTAAACCACTCCTCATGGTATTAATATCCTAATTTTATCCTTCAATCTTTTAGGTATAATGAAGAGTTAATTTGTTAATGCAATACTTATTTCTAGTTGAGAAAGCACTACAGTAAAATTCATTTATATTGAATATTGTATTAATGAACATTTTCAAGTTCCTGGATAGCTTTCTTTAACATTAGTGCTTTATAAATATCATTTGAGCAAAGTTATACTTGTTGAAAAATTCATTATAATGAATTATATTAAAAAAAAAGTCCAAATTTGCATAAAATGTATTAATATTAATAGTGACAAACGATGCAAGAAAGCAAACTTATACCATATCAGCCAAAAAAAAAAAAAAAAAAAAACTCCCAATTTTACCTATCCATTTCCTCCAATAGTTTGTATAATTTTTCCTTGAATTTATTTAAGCTATCCACTTCCAAAACAACAGATGGAAATTTGTTCCAGCAATCAATTACCCTCTGGCCAAAGGTAGACTTCCACACATCTGTTCTGTAACCATTCTTCCTCAATTTAAATTTATGCCTCCTCATGTATGTAGTCTGAGCAAGCGGAAGAATCCCATCAGCACTGAGCTTGGTCAATCCTTTCAAAGCCTTAAACACCTCAATCAGATCACCTCTCAGGTCTCTAGTCTCGAAATGCTGCAATTTGCAGAACTGAAGCCTTTCTTGGTAAGAGCATCCCTTTATTCCCCTCACCAATCTCATTTCCCTTCTCTGTACACGTTCCAGCAGCTCTACATCCTTGCTAAAATGAGGCCTCCAGACCTGTATGTAGTACTCAAAATGTGGCCCGACCATTGACTTATACAATGTCAATGTATAAGTCAATTAATCACCTCCATATCCCTACTAGCAAAGTTCCTGTATATCATTGACAAAACCCATGAGCTGTCCTGGCAACTTGTCTGTACTGCTCAGAGAACTTCATATCTGATTGCACAATTATTCCAGATCTTTGTCATTTTCCATTACCCTGGGTGTAGCACTATACAGGTACTACACTCAGGGTAGTGGAAAAGGACAAATGACATGTAATATCAAAATTATATTTTGCATCACTCTGGGATTACTGCTACCCATATGCAGTGCTTTGCATTTGTCATTGTTAAATTTCAATTGCCATTGCTTATCCCATCTATCAAATTTTTGTAGATCTTGTTGCGGTAGCATACCGTTATTGCTGTTGTTAATCACTTGCCAACCTTTGTATTATCTGCAAATGTAGACATTAAGTTTATATACCTTAATCAGTATCATTAATAAATAGAGAAAACAACAATGGGCCAAGCACAAAACCTTGGGGGAACTCCACTAATAACGTTATTGCACGAAGAGTGGTGTCCTTTTATCTGTCTTCCTTTTACTCTGTCTTCCACTCAACTACACATTGTAGCAACTTTCCCTAAATGCCACACTGCTCCAATTGTACAGTAGTCTTTTGTTGTTGTTATTTGGTTTTTAGGAACATTAGCAACTAAGGCCGTATTGCTCCAGGGATATGCGGTGGTCATTTCCTGATCTTTCTGCATCTCCATATTTGGTGGTCATGGGCTCAAACCCCGGTCTAATCAAAAAGTGTGTGTGCTATGCACTGCCGCTCCTCCCCACCTGGCTACCAGTCTTTTGTGTGCAACGATATTAAAAGCTTTTCTGAGCTCCAAGTATGTGATATCTGGTTCCTTTGTGATTTTCATTAAATGTCTTTCATTACTTCTTTAACCAGTGACTCCATTATATTTTCCCTGGAGCAGATATACCTTAAAAAAAGAAGTTAAGCTAACAGGTCTGTAATTGCTCATTTCCCCCCTGATCCCCCTTTGTGAATTTGGGTTAAATCGAGACATCTTTGGTCCCTGGGGATTTCCCCCTAAATCCGATGCTCTCATAATTATGACTAAGGGTTTTCTTACCTCCTTTGCTGCCTCCTCTTATATAATTGGATAGATCCCATCCACCCCAGGTGCCTTTCTTATGTTTAACTTCAACAATTTCTGTTTCAGGTATATATTGTTAGGTATATATATCTCAGTTATTACAAAGTCATTTAGCTCCTTGTTTTGATGAGCTTCTGGCATCCACTTCCCTAAAGAATTCCTAATGTGTGAATGTAGATTCAAAAAACAGTTTTGCTACGGAGTACTAGCGTGAGGTCTAAGAATTTTGAGCTTGTGGGAATGGATATGTTATTTGGAAAGTTTTACCGTATTTTTGATTAATTAAAATATAAAACTGTGTTTGACAAATAGTTTAATAGTCTTAGGCATTTTCATTAGTTTATTTTAAAATTAGCTAGTGATTTTGTAAATTATGGCTTATTATTCAGACAGCTACTGTATCACTGTTTTGGCACGAATATCATAACATGTATTGTAGTAGTTCAGTGGAATAGTAAGGTCTAAAAATAAATAAATAGCTCGAAGGTTATAATCACTTGTGTTTGGTATATATATATATATTTTTTTAGCTAAGAAATTTTACGTTTTAGTAAGGATATAGCTACTTTAAAACTGTGATCGTAATGGCATAGCAGAACCAGTGGTGAGCTATAGTGGGCTCGCATGGGCTCTCAAGAACCCATTGTTATTTTTTTTTTTGAAAATTTATGAGTCCATTGTTGAAACGATCATTTATTTTACAAATGAAATCCTGAATTCAATTATTGAGCATCCAGAGCCGGTACTACGGCGAAATGAGTGGGGCCCCATCCCCAGCATTTTAATGGTGCAATCAACCAGTTATATGTTTTAAAACTGCTTCATTTTTGATTTAATTACAGTCAGACCTCTGTTTAATGAACTTCTTTATAGTGATTTTTTTTTTAAATTCCTTTTCATAATTACATTTAAAATAGTTTCTATAGAACGAAGAAAATTTGCATATAGCAAACGGATTACGAGAGACTTAACTTTGTACACATTGTTTCTACCTCTGGTCTTTAGGCAGCTAGAAAGTGTGAATTAAGGGATTACTGTTTCATAATGTTAGTGGTGCCCATAAAACCTCTGCAGCCACCTATCCTACCTGCCGAGAAGTCACACTACTCAATATGCTTTCCATAGCCAGTCAGAAGATTAAGGCGTATTCCTGACACAGAAACTAGCCTCTGGTTAACCTGTGTTGTGGTTCCCCTTTACTCCGCAAAGCAGTCGTCTGTTTTTCGGAGAAGTGTAAATCCACGCCTTTCAGTAAACTTCTCCTAAGTTTACATGGTCACAGTAGCTGAATATCTGAGTGATTCCAACAGCATTCAAATAACTAGTGACAATAGTGGCATCGAAGGGGGAGAGGGAATGAGGGCAACTAAGATATTAAATAAACATTTCTGAAGTTGAAATGTTGGCAGATTTTGAAACTGTGTCAAGGCTTTCACTGTGAAGAAAATGTTCCAAAATATAATGGCATACAGGCATTAATAAAAAAAAAAAAAAAAAAAAAAACAATGCATTATATCACCAATCTCCAAAAAACCAACCAACACAGTTTAAGAATGACTGCTAAAGAACTTGAAGTAGAAATTATAAAGGTTGGTCATTTGTTCGGGCCATGATGGGTAGCTTGTAGCTTACAGATGGCAATTGCGGTTTGGAGGAATTATTCCACTTTGTGCAAATATTTAGAATCAGAAATTAATGTATATATTAAGTGCAATAGCATCATTAATACACAGCCATTTCTGAATAAACAGAATATTTATAAGGCGGCATTGTTTTAAGTTATATCTCATATTGTGAATACCTTCACAACGAGTTGCCATGACATTGCACTACTTCAAATAAGTAACGCTTCACCTAAGGAGAAGATTGTTACTTATTCTCAGATAGGTACCACCACCCAGACAGCACCGTTTCAGGGCTATTTGGCCCTTCTTTGGTGGGTGGGTAGGTACCCAAGTTATGCAATGATGGCAAAACAGTTATGAAGTATAACTCCACAATATGAGAGATGCCTTATGGTGTATGATGTATTTAGACTAAGATGCATTTAGGGCTAAAGCCTCAAACTTCAAGGCTATTAATGATGCTATTGCACTTAATATATACATAGTCTAAATTTGCTTGCAGCTTGGTGCCTCCGTAGCCAGGTGGGAAGGAGCAGCAGTGCGTAACACACGCTTCTTGATTAGACCGGGGTTCGAGCCCATCACCACCAAATACGGAGGGTGCGGAAAGGTCAGGGAATGACCGCCGCATATCCCGGAGCAATATGGCCTTAGTTGCTAATGCTCCTTAAAACCAAATAACAAACAAATAAACACAAACAGCTTGCAGCTTGAGGCTTTAGCCCTAAATGCATCGTAGTCTAAATACATCATACACCATCAGGCATCTCTCATATTGTGGAGTTATACGTCATAACTGTTTTGCCATCATTGCATCACTTGGGTACCTACCCACTCACCAAAGAAGGGCCAAATAGCCCTGAAACGGCACCAGGGGGAGCCTGATGATGTCCGGAGTTTCCAAGAATAGGTAACAACAGTCTTCCCCACTGGGCAAGTGTTGCCTATTCGAGGAGTTTTTGAGTGGTGGGAGTTGAAGGAGTTACTGCCCCTTTCATTCTTCTACACCATTTCTTTTCCTCTTCCACTCCTACTATTACTTTCCCTCTACTTTTTTGCTTTTCTAAGTCTAATAGGGACAAGTGGATAGTCGAGTTATTATCCCACACATATACAAAATAGCTCTGAAACTGTGCCGTCTGAGTGGTGGCATCTGTCTGAGCATTAGGTGAAGCGTTACTTATTCGAAGTAGTGCAATATCATGGCAACTCATTGTGAAGGTATTCACAATATGAGATATAACTTAAAATGATGCCATCTTATAAATATTCTGTTTATTCAGAAATGGCTTAAATGTGTATTAATGATGCTATTGCACTTAATATATACATAGTCTAAATTTGCTCGCAGCTTGAGGCTTTAGCCCTAAATGCATCTTAATCAGAAGTTAAATATTCAGGATTATTAAACCACCTTTTAAATCTGAAATTTCTTAACGATTTAGCACTAATGATCGACATACTGCAGGAGCTCTCTTACCTTTCAGAAGCTTTACAAAGTTGCAAAAGCAGTTAAATTAATTATTCGAACTATCAATGCTATTGCTAATTTGAAAAATATTGAAGAAAATTATGAAGTTAAAATTGAGAGCATGTTGAAGAGGAAATTTGAAGGATTTTGAAGGAATCAAAATCGAAAATAAGAACACATTTAAAAAATTATCTTGTGACAAGTTATTAAACTGCATTGTTTTATCCTTAAAGGATTGGTTATTAATTAATGCAACAGAATAATTTTAAATTAAATAAAGTTAATAATGATATCATTGATGATGAGGAATTGAAAGAAATTTTAAATATATATATATATATATGCAGAATCTCTGGACCACACATCCAAATCAATATTTGCGGAGTTCAGCGGGCTGATGATGTTCAGAAAGTTCCGCTTGAAGGTTGAGAGCTTCCGCAGGTTAGAACAGAGCACTGGATGGTTTCTGAGGGCTCTATCAGGGATTTTCCACCCTATGATTTCCCAGATATTAACGAAGTCAATATCTAGGAGCACAGATTATACGTATAGACATGCGCACGCGCACACAGACATGTGCAGGTGGTAGATGACTTTCATCAACCGGTGAAATACCACCACTTTGTTTATTGGAGGCTTGAAGTGGTAAAACCCATGTTTAGTCTCTAGAGCAAAGTTTCCGGTATCCCCCTCTCCCCATACTTCTCCTTCAACCCATGCACAGTATTAAGTACTATAGGTTTTGATACCTTTCGTGTTTGGGGTTTTCATAAAAAAAAAAAAAAAAAAAAAAATGTGCATGCCTAAATGGACATGTGCAGGTGCATACATAAATAGAACATGCGCATGCGCATATGTAAATAGACATGCACGTAACTTAACTTAAATTTCTTATTTTTTTTTTAAGTAAAAATTAATGATTATGTTGAAGACAGTTTATCTTTAAAATTGAGTGAAATTCCCTTTTCAGTTAAAAAAAAAAAAAAAACGAGCTTTCAGCATAATGAATAATATTGTAACAATAAAAAGAACATATTTGACAATTATCTAAATATGACCATATCTAAATATGATCATATATCTAAATGGGAAAACATTGTTTCAATTTGATTCAGATCATTACGTCAAATCTTTCCTATGTAATTTCAAATCTTCAAATCCATTTTCAAATCCTTTCCTTTCAAATCCATCACTCAGCTATTAAGTAAAGGTGGTTAGGGGATTATCATCCTCTGTCGTCCCTATTGTAGCAACTTGTCTTTAATGCTGTACCATTCCAATTTGTACAGCAGTCTTCCATGTGCAACAGTATCAAAAGCTTTCCTGAAATCCAAGTATATGATATCAAATTGTTTTTTGCATCCAGTTCCTTTGTGACCACATCATAGGATCCAATCAAATTGGTCAGACAAGACTTCCCCTTAACAAACCTATGCTGCGTCTGAACTATTACTGCAGTCTTGTCTAGCTGATCTTGCATCACTTCTTTAACCAGTGACTCCATTATTTTTCCTGGAACAGAAGTTAAACTAACAGGTTTATAATTATTTGCATCACCCTTTGAACCCTGTTTGTGAATTGGGAATACATTTGTACATCTCCAGTCCATACTGACCTCCCCTGAATCTAAGGATGCTCTCATAATTATGGCTAAGGGTTTGCTTACTTCCTTCACTGCCTCCTTCAGTATAACTGGATAGATCCCAGGTGCTTTCCTTATGTTTAACTTCGACAATTTTTCCTCCACTTAGCTCTCAGTTATTACAAAATCACTTAGCTCCCTGTTAGAGTTTAGTAAACTTCCGGCATTCCCCTCCTTGAATAATTCCTCATGTGTGAATGTAGATGCAAAATACTCATTCAGTTTATCAGTTACCTGAGCAGGATCATCAATAGTCGAATTATCTATGTTAAGTGAACCAATATGATTCATCCCTTTCCTTCTACAGTTTACATAAGTAAAGAACTCTTTACTGATTTTCTTTTCATCTTTTGCCTAATATTTCGTAATCTGCCTTTGCCGGCCTAACCTCTTTTGTGACTTGATTACAGACTAGATTATATCTGCCATAGGCTTCTGTGCCACATGATAATTTATATGCATCCCGTGCATTTTTATTCTCTGCCACAAGCTCATTAATTCATCTGACATCCATTTAGGCCTAAACCTCGAACAGTATTTCTTAGTTGGTATGAAAAGCCCAGTATCTTCCAAGATTAATTCCTGTTACTGTTGGTAACTACGTTTGTTGGTCCAACAGTATAGAATTTAAAAATTGTCTGAGACCACCATAGTCACCTTTACGAAAGCAAAATCCCTTCCCTTTACCCCTGATGGTAGTTACATCTTTTAAGTAAATCCCATATCAGTACACTGTGATCACTGCCACCTAGTGGTTCCTTTCTTTGTAAATTCTTAATGCATGAAAAATCACTGTGATAATCAGATCAACCGTATTACTTCTTCTGGTTACCTCTCAAAGGGATTAATACTCTTGATCTGATTATACGAAGTGATTATTCATGCATTAAGAATTTGCAGATAATGGAACCACTGGGTGACAGTGATCAAAAAGTACTGATGTGGGATTTACTTAATGATGTAACTGCCATCAAGGGTAAAGGGAAGGGTTTTTGCTTTTGTAAAGAATCCTACAGTGGTCTCAGTCAGTTTTTAAATTCTATACGGTGGGATCAACTGATGATGTTGCCAACCTGTAACAACTTCTCCCCTAATGCTGGTTTTCCCCTTTTCTTCTTGTATATTAATGACATTCTTCATTTGACTGGAAATCCTATCCGTGGTTTTGCTGATGATAACACATTGCATTCCGCCTTTCAGTTTGAGAAACCTTGCCCTGCACAAACACACAGCTTCAATTTCTTGAATATCCACTATTAATTCCTTAAATGCTGATCTCCAGGTAATTCTCCATTTGTTATTATTGTTATTGTTATTTGGTTTTTAGGAGCATTAGCAACTAAGGCCATATTGCTCGGGGAATATGCGCTGGTCATTCCCTGACCTTTCCGCATCCTTCGTATTTGGTGGTGACGGGCTCGAACCCCGGTCTAATCAAGAAGCATGTGCTACGCACTGCTGCTCCTTCCCACCTAGCTATGGAGGCACCTGTAATTCTCCAGTGGGCTAAGATAACGTAGTTGATTTCAGTCCTTCTAAAACCCAGTCCTCTGTTATATCTCACAAAAAAGATACTCTAATTCAGTTCATTGAAGCAAGGGGATAACCCCTGTTTAAGAATCTGCTGGTTAATACTTGTATTTCTGAGCCCAAAGTAGATTCCGTTGTTGAATATTTATAAGCATTGAGAAATTGATTATAGATAATCAATCTTTTGTAGGTGAACGGGTGATAGTTGTTACAATGCAGAAGCATACCGGTGTTTGTAGGTTTATGATAGATGTTAAATTGGATTTTATTCGAGTCCCGAGTAAGTATGAAATTAGAAAATTTAATGACTTAGTATCCGTATTCTCACTTTCCAATGTAAATTTGAGTCTAGAATGAATATCATTAAACGATTGTAAAATGTCTTTGATAGTGCTACTATCAGTAATAACTAGAAGATCATCTAAATACCTCCCATAGTATGTGGTACAGGGTAGAAAAAGCATCAAATGTATATGCTCAATCGTTGAGAGATAGATCTCCGATATTAAGCCACTCAGGCTTAATCCCATTGGCAAACCAAAAATTTGTTTGTATTAATTAAACTCTTAGTTGGCTTCAACTAAGGGTTTAATTAAGTGAAAAATTGCCTTAATAGGAAGCTTTGTATAATTAATCGATAATTAATTATATAATTAATTCGGTAATTTTCATTCTTGTGATCACAACATACAGTCAAAGCGTTGTCAGCTTCAGGAAGGAAAATCGTTTTGCAATTTTTCATTAAATTAATTTTTTTACTTAATTTTTAATTGCACTAAATTGATTTTTGACTGTATTCGATTGATTTTTAATTATTTCTTACTGTAATGTAAGATTTCGGTTTTTTAATTGTTTTCGTTTTAATTTCTGGAGAGTATCATACGGAAGTGGTCTTCGTATCATATTGAGATAAACTTCTCTTATTCTTTTACAAATAGAATATAAAGAAAAATTTTTTGTCTTTATGCTGACTTGAATCATGTGATTTTAAATTCTTTTTCAGCACCATCTACATGTGGAAGTCCAGATATTAATGAGAATTCTACTATTATTAGTGAGAATTACCAGTTAGGTCAGTTTGTCACATATAGCTGCCCTCCTGGACATATTATAATAGGTGAAAAAACAAGGCTTTGTGGCTTAGATGGCTTCTGGACTGGATTAGCTCCTTCTTGTAAATGTAAATATCAGCTTATTACTTTTTTATCTTGACAGTTTGTTTATTTAGATTATTGTTGCATTATGAATTTGAGTATGATTATATTTATGAATATGCATTTAGATTAGAACTAAAACAAAAGCCATTGTTTAGTCCCCTCCCTGTCATGCACCCTTATGTGTGTAATCCATAAACCATGATTCTCTTCAGATTTAAGCAGAAGTCCTACAGATTTTAGATTTGTTTAGATTGCAATCTTTACATACAGTTCTGAGCAACTTTTTTTTTGTCAGACGTAACATAACACAATTTAGAAAATTGGTGGTGAGGAAGAATTATATTTGCATCAAATGCTACCCATTAAAAATTTGAAAATTAGATAACATAAATTGTAACTAGATTAATCTGTAATGGATTTTCCCCATTGTGTTCTACCTTCAGACTGATATTTTTTTTACATCTATTGCTTATAACCTTGATTAATTCTGGAGCAAACTTCTCTATTGTTGAATGAACTAAAAAAAATTTTTAATGTATTTATTAGTGTTTTCTTTGATGTTTGGTGACAGTTCAGCAAGGATTGGAGGGTGACTTGGTGCATTGTCCAAAATAATTAAAATCTTAAATCCAAATTTTTCTTTTTGCAGTAGCTTCGAAACACATCCTCAAACACATGTAGTAGAAGGTCAGTGAAGATCTGCCCTATCATCCACCCTCTTCTGCTGTTCCTAAAGTAAACACCCAGGGTAGTCCTTGCAATCCCTTTTAATGCTCGTGGATTGGCTGCATGATAAACAACAACAGGCTTCAGTTTCAAGTCGCCACTTGCATTTTCTCCTAACATAACGAAGCCTGGAGCTCATGCTTCCTCTCTTGAGATGTATGTTCGTGATGGCATTTTTTTCCAATACAGTCCGGTTTCATCAAAGTTGAAAATTTGGTCCAGTGTATAGCCCTCTTCCTCAATTAGTTTTTTCAGTATTGGCGGAAATGCCTTTGCTGCTGCTTCACCTCATAATTTCACATTATGGAAAGTGTGACGTTTCCAGAAATTATTGAACCAGCCACTACTGGCAGTAAAGGGAGGCACTTCTTGAGGATTTTCAGCTTTATTTCTGAGGTCTTCAAATATTGCCAATGCTTTTGCTTTTATTGTAAGCAAACTTGTTCCTGATCTCTTCTTTGTTTGATCTTCTATCCAAACAGATAAAAGACGTTCCATCTCTTCCAGTTTTTTGTGTCTTGATCTAACTGATTTTGTTACACTTTGTGTTGTTCCTGCTATGAAAGTTGCTTTTATTTTTTCTGCATTCTTTCTAATTGTTCTCAGCTTTCCCTCATTTAGGCCTGTAGCATGCACAATATCGCATGTTCTTTCATTCCGGTCAAAGCGTTTCACAATTTCATATTTTTCTTCTATCATATTGCTTTTCTTTTTCTCTCTGAAGTATTTTCACCAGAACGCTTCCTTTTCACACTTTTTCAAATATTTTACTCATTTTTTTGAGAATAGAGCACAATTATAAAATGAACAAAAATGAGGAGGCAAGCTTGATATACATAAACGCACAGCGAACAAGTAGCAACTGAATAAACGACGCAGCGCCCGTGTAGAAACTAAATAAACAATGCAGTAAAGGCGGAAACACACTATTCTCACATATTATATGCTTACGTTTTACTAAAGTACATTTCTGAAGGTCACTACCATAAAACAATAAAAACATTTTGCAGTTTCCGGTTTATTGGTGGTTCCTGCTAGTGGAGTCTGTTATAAACGGGTAGTAAAAGTCAATCTAATTACATTTGATTGACTTTTACAACTAAGCAAACCCTTAGCCATAATTATGAGAGCATCATTGGACTCAGGGAAGGTTCCCACGGACTGGAGATGTGCAAATGTATCCCCAATTCACAAAGGGGGATCGAAGGGTGACACGAGTAATTACAGACCAGTTAGTTTAACTTCTGTTCTGGGTAAAATAATGGAGTCACTGGTTAAAGATGCATTACAGGATCATCTAGACAAGACTGCAGCAATAATTTAGACACATCATGGGTTTGTGAAGGGGAAGTCTTGTCTTTCCCTTAACAAACCCATTTCAAATTTCAAAATAATTTTGATATATATTTGGATTTCAGGAAAGCTTTTGACACTGTTGCGCATGGAAGACTATTGTACAAATTGGAGCAGAATGATATTAAGGGTAAGTTGCTACAATGGATAAAAGGATGGTTAATTGGGAGAAGACAGAGGGTGGTAATCAATGGCTGCTGCTCTTCGTGGACTAATGTTATTAGTGGAGTCCCACAGGGTTCGGTGTTGGGTCCACTGTTGTTTTGTATATTTATCAATGATATTGATGAAGGTATATCAGTTTAATGTTGAAGTTTGCAGATGATACAAAGGTTGGCAGGGTTGTTAATGACAGTAATGGAAGTGTGCTACTGCAACAGGATCTAGATAATTTGGGCAGATGGGCTAAGAAATGGCAACTGAAGTTTAACCTTGACAAATGCAAAGTACTGCATATGGGGAGAAGTAACCCCAGAGAAACGTACCAACTGTGTGGTACTACACTTAAGGTGGTAGAAAATGAAAAAGACCTGGGAGTAATTGTGCAGTCAGATATGAAGTTTTCTGAGCAATGCAGACAGGCTGCCAGGGTAGGTCATGCGGTTTTGTCAATGATATATAAGAATTTTGCTAGCAGGGAGAAGGAGGTGATTGTCCCTCTGTATAAGGCAATGGTCAGGCCACGCCTTAAGTACTGCGTACAGGTCTGGAGGCCTCTTTTTAGGAAGAATGTAGATTTACTTGAGTGTGTACAGAGAAGGGCAACAAGATTGGTGAGGGGAATGAAGAGATCCTCTTACCAAGAGAGACTTAAGTTCTGAAATTGCAGTGGCTGGAGACTAGACACCTGCGCGGTGATCTGATTGAGGTGTATACTGCCTTGAATGGGTTGAGCATGCAGAATTCTGATGGGATCCTTCCACTTCTTCAGATTACGAACCTAAGGGGGCATAAATTCAAATTAAGAAAGGACAGATGTAGAATAGATGTGCGGAAATTTTCCTTTAGCCAGCGGGTGGTTAATTGCTGGAACAAACTTCCATCTGTCGTTGTGGAAGTTGATAGGTTGAATAAATTTAAGGAGGAACTGGACAGGCATTTGGAGGGAATGGTGTGATTTTTTTTTTTTTTTTTTTGGCTGATGCCGCATAAGCTCATACACTTGCTTTCTTGCATCACATGCCATTACTACTACTACTACTATTTGCGATAATACCAATAGCTAGAATTCTGTGGATTTTTATGTTATTATGTTAAATGTGTTTCCCCTTCCACGAAATCATAAAACAAATATTCAGAATTTTCTGTTCATTCGTACTGTGTTGTGTTCAGTTGGGGTGATTCCGCCGCGTTTGACTACCATTTCTTGTAAACACAAAGGCGAATCGTGCATAAGTGAATTACGTTCGTGTTATATGCAAAATTTTTCTCCCTATTTATAAATAATGTCTGATCGAATTTGTGTAGTGCAAACACATGTTATACGAGGACTAACTGTATATCATTGGCAAAACCCCATGAGCTGTACTAGCAGCCCATCTGCACTGCTCTGTCCAACTTTGTCCAACTCCACAACTAGTTTTGTTTTGTTCTCTACTACCCTGGGTGTGCTACCAAACAGTTGGTATGTTAATCTGGGATTACTGCTACCTGTATACAGTACCTTACATTTGTCAGTGTTAAATTTCAATTGCCACTTTATTAGTAGATGCATATGATGCAAGAAAGCAAACTTATACAGCATAGGCCAAAAAAAAAACCAAAAAAAAACCCCTTCCTATTTCATCCATCCATTCGCTCCAAACGTTTGTCCACTTCTTCCTTAAATTTATTTAAGCTATCAACTTCCACTACGATAGATGGAAGTTTGCTCCAGCAATCAACTACCTGCTGGCAAAAGGCAAATTTCTGCACATCTATTCGACAACTGTCTTTCCTCAATTTCAGTTTATGCCCCCTCAGTTGTGTAATCTGAGCAAGAGGAAGAATCCCATTAGCATTGAGCCTGCTGAATCCATTCAAGGCCTTGTACACCTCAGTCAGATCACCTTGCAGGTGCCTAGTCTCCAGACACTGCAATTTTCGGAACTTAAGCCTTTCTTCGTAAGAGCACCCCTTTGTTCCCCTCACCAGTCTTGTTGCCCTTCTCCGTACAGTCACTCTTCGTATAACATGTGTTTACACTACATGAATTCGATCATACACGATTTATAAATAGGGGAACGATGTCGTAAATAACATGACCGAATTAGCTCATGCATGATTCGCCTTTGTGTTTACAAGAAACTGCAGTCAATCTCGGGAATCACCTCAACTGAACACAACACAACAGGAATGAAGAGAAGATTCTGAAAATTTATGTTTTTTTATATGAGTGAAGATTTCAGTGATGGGGTACACATTTCACCTTAATGACTTAAAAAACTAGAGCATTCCGGCTATAGGTATTATCACAAATGCAATTAGATCGAGTTTACTACCCTTTTCTAACAGATTCCACTAGCAGGAATGTCGAGTAAATGGGAAAGTGCAAATTGTTTTATGGTAGTGACCTTCAGAAATGGGCTTTAGTAAAATGTGAGCCAGTGTGAGGTGATATAGTGTGTTTCTGCCTTTACTGCATTATTTATTCAGTTGTTACACGCACGCTGCTTTGTTTATATGTATCAAACGTGCTTCCTAATTTTTGTTTTCTTTATACTGTAAATGTGCTTTATTCCCTAAAAATGAGTAAAACCTTGAAAAAAAGTGTGAAAAGGAAGCATCCTAGTGAAGATACTACAGATTCAGAACGAAAAAGAAAAGCAGTATCGATGAGGAAAAATATGAAATTGTGAAATGCTTTGACCGAAATTAAAGAACATGTGATATTGTGCGTACTACAGGCTTAAATGAGGCAACACTGAGAAAGATTGCAGAGAAAATAAAAGCAACTTTCATAGCAGGAACAACTCAAAATGTAACAAAATCCATTGGATCACGAAACAAAGAGTTGATAGAGATGGAACCTCTGTCATCTGTTTAGGTAGAAGATCAAACAAAGAACATGTTTGCTTAAGATAGAAACAAAAGCATTAGCAATATTTTATTACATAATGATTGTAAAACAAAATCCATTGGATCACGAAACAAAGAGTTGATAGAGATGGAACCTCTGTCATCTGTTTAGATAGAAGATCAAACAAAGAACATGTTTGCTTAAGATAGAAACAAAAGCATTAGCAATATTTTATTACATAATGATTGTAAAAAAATATATACATATTTTATTATTACAAAAATACAGTACTTAAGTAATTTATTACAATTATTTATTGTGTTTGGTAATGTCTTGGTTACAAATGTGTGTTCGATCTTGGGTGGTCAGCACCTAACCCTGTTTTTCCCATAGGGCCTGTTATTTATTTTTCATTACACAAGGGGTTCTAGGATCACAAATACCGTGTTATATGTGGATTGACTGTACTTGTTCTAGCAGCTCTACATCCTTCCTAAAATGAAGCTTCCAGACCTGTACACAATACTCAAGGTGTGGCCTAACCATTGCTTTATACAAGGGGATAATCACCTCCTTATCATTGTTAACAAAATTCCTATATATCATTGACAAGACCCCATGAGCCACGGTGCCTCCATAGCCAGGTGGGCAGGAGCAGCAGTGCATAGCACATGCTTCTTGATTAGACCAGGGTTCGAACCCATGACCACCAAATACAGAGAATGCAGAAAGGTCAGGGAATGACTACTGTATATCCCCGGAGCAATATGGCCTTAGTTGCTAATGCTCCTAAAAAAACCAAATAACAAACAACCATGAGCTACTCTTGCAGCCTGTCTGCACCACCCAGAAAACTGCATATCTGACTGCACAATTATCCTCAGGTCTCTTTCATTTTTCACTACCCTGAGTGTAACACCACAGAGTTGGCACATTTCTCTGGGGTTACTGCTACCCATATGCAGTACTTTGCATTTGTCAATGTTAAACTTTAGTTGCCACTTCTCAGCCCATCTGCCCAACCTTTCCAGATCCTGTTGCAGTAGCATACTGTCATTAACAAACCTGCCAACCTTTGTATCATCTGCAAACTTTGATATTAAGCCTCATATACATTCATCATTGATAAATACAATATACAAAACAACAATGGGCCCAACACCGAACTCTTGGGGACTTCACTAAGAACATTAGTCCACGAAAAGCAGTGTCCATTGATTACCACTCTCTGACTTCTCCCACTCAACCATCCTTTTATCTATTGTAGCAACATGCCCTTAATGCCATAATGCTCCAATTTGTACAGTAGTCTTTCATTTGCAACAGTATCAAAAGCTTTCCTGAAATCCAAGTATATGATATCAAAATTATATTTTGCATCCAGTTCCTTTGTAACCATATATCATAGTATTCAATCAAATTGGCCAGACAAGGCTTCCCTTTAACAAACCCATGCTGAGTCTGAATTCTTACTGCAATATTGTCTAGATGATCCTGCAATGCTTCTTTAACCAGTGACTCAATTTTTCCCGGAACAGAAGCTAAACTAACAGGTCTGTAATTATTCTTGTCACTCTTTGATCCCCCTCTGTGAATTGGAGATACATTTGCACATCTCCAGTCCACAAGGACTTCCCTTAAGTCCATCAATGCTCTCATAATTATGGCTAAGAATTTGCTTACTTCCTTTGAGGTCTCCTTATAACTGGATAGATCCCATCCACCCCAGGCAGGCTTTCTTATATTTAACTTCAACAATTTCTCCTCTACTTTGCTCTCAGTTATTACAAAATCATTTAGCTCCCTGTTAGAGTTCAATAAGTTTTTGTTCTCCACTTCCCTATAGAATTCCTCTTGTATGAATGTAGATGCAAAATACTCATTCACTTTGCAGTTTTTTGAGCAGGAACATCTACAGTCAAACCATTGATATCAAGCAGACCAATCTGATTCATCCCTTTCCTTCTAGAGCTTACATAAGTAAAGCGGTCTTTGCTGTTTTTATTTGCATCCTTTGCCAAAGATTTCTCATAATCTGCCTTCACTTGCCTAACCTCCTTTGTGACTTGATATGTACTTATATGTACACATCATATACACAGAAGCCTATGGTACTTATATGTACCATAGGCTTCTGTGCCTCCTGATAATTTATATGCATCCCATGCTTCAAATAGGCCTCTGAGGTTGGGTATATTCATACTGTGGATTTTAGTGTTTTGCACCAACCTTGCGTAGATAATTTTTTAGCGATTTCACGTCGAAAGATATCATGATTTCATTCTCTTCTATGCGTTGGCTTCTAATAAAATGCACAAAGTCTTTACTATCTTTAATACTGTATTCGGAAAGTCCCACTAGTGGAGATAATAATTTGGCTAAGAAACCAGAAAGTGCATAGGTTGGACTGCCTATAAATGAGACTATGGGTCTAAGTGGCACATCTGTTTTATGAATTTTGGGCAAGCCATAAAATCTTGGCATTTGGCTACCTGTAGCATGCAGCATCCAATATTGTTCCTTAGAAATTTTGTTAGACTTAAGCCAACCCTGTACCATTCTGTTCACTTGTCGTTCCAAACTAAGAAGTGGACTTTTCTGAATAACTTTATAAGTTATCCGATCTTCCAATAAATTTAACGCTTTATTTCTATATGCTTCCTTATCAAGAACCACACAATCTACGCAAGGTTGGTGCAAAACACTAAAATCCACAGTATGCATCCCATGCATATTTCTTTTCTGCCTCAAGTCTCATAGTTCATCTGACATCCATTTGGGCCTGAACCTTAAACAGTATTTCTTAGTTAGTGACATGAAAAGGCTAGTAACTTCTAAGATTAATTCCTTGAATGCTTCCCATTTAGAATTTGTTGTTGGTAACATCATCAGTTTGGTTCCACTGTATAGAATTTAAAAAAAATCTCTAAGACCACTATGGTCACCTTTACAAAAGCAAAAATCCTTCTCTTTACCATGATGGTAGTTACATCTTTGAGTAAATCCCGCATTAGTACACTGTGATCATTGCCATCTGGTGGTTCCTTTATCTGTAAATTCTTAATGCATGAATAATCATTGATGATAATCAGATAAAGAGTATTACTCCTGGTTGCCTCTCGAACATGCTGCTATAGGAAACAATCATCCACTAAATCCACAAAATCTTGCTAGTGTGCAAATGACCAACCCACAAGTTCCAGTCTATATCTGGGAAGTTAAAATCTCCCATTATAAGATAATCTGATTTACTGGCCCACTCTATTTCTCTGTACAGTTGTTCATTGTACTCATCAGATTCATTAGGCCTATAAAGCACTCCTACTCTCAACTTTGCTTTCTCAGTGCTTATGTCACACCAAACTGACTCTACACTGCACCATGTCAACCATCCATCCATCCATGTCCATCCATGTCAACTGGCTGCACTTCCTTAGATTTTATGTGCTTCATAACTAACAGCATCACCCCTCCTCCCCTTCTATCCTGTCTATCCTTTTTGCACACATTGTACTCCCCCAATTCCAATTCTGAATTCCTTATCTTTGTGTGACACCATGTCTCTGATATCCCAACAATATCTGCCTTTGATGTCTTCACTAGCACCTCAAATTCATCAAATTTATTTACAGGTAACCCCCGTATAACACGATAGTTAGGTTCCTACAAAATCTTTTGTATTGCGAAACCGTGTTATACGGGACTAAGAACCAGTACAAAACGGGGGGGGGGGGGGGTTACATTCCAAAAGCTAACAAAAATACATCATTTTATAACTATGGGAAACTTAATTTTTATTAAAAATAGTAATAACTGAACAAATGTCTTACAAACTGTGATACATAATGTTCGTTCATTTAATTTTCTACCTCGTCACCACTGCTAATCAAACAAGAATGTTTTCTCTGTTGCAGAATATCTTCACCTTCTGAACTTTCTTCTGCAGCATCTAGATTTTGTGTATCTTCTGCTCTCTTTAAAAAATCAGTAATCTGGGTTTGTTTGCTTTTGCTTGATGGATCTTTGAAAATTTGTGGTATGGAGCTAAGCACGTTTGAAGCTCCCTTTTGAATTTTGTGCTCCTTTCAGTCGAAGGATCTGCATTCAAAAAATAAGATTCTAATTGCTCGGTTAAGTTTATGCCTTCCTGTATGCTTTTTGATGTAAAATTTGGAACTTCAGAATTTTAATATGCGCTATCATCCTCACTTGATTTGGTTTACCTCCGATGCCATTTACACCAAATCTGCTTCGCCATCCTCTTTCTACCAGTAATTCTTGAATGTCTTTAGTAGTCATATAATCAAACCTTCCCCCTCCTACTGACTTTGCAATATTTACTATTGCACCGATTCCATTTTCTGCTGGTTCGACAATATTTCCTGAATGAACTGACTCTGGCCATACATTTTTCCAATACGGTTTTAATGTTGTTGGTTTTATTTCGTTGAGCAATAAAATTATGATTCCGATACAGTCCACAATTGAGAAATGTTTCCATGCCTCCATCACTTCAATTGATTTGGAATCAATTTTTTCCAAAATCCATTTTAAATTTTCTGATGCAATGAGCTTTAACAGTAAATATAATGCCTTGATTTAATGGCTGAATTAAACAAGTTGTATTTGTTGGTAGGAACAGTACTTCAACATTTTCGATGACTTAAATCTTTTAGATGGCCTGGAGTGTTATCCAATAGTAATAAAACTTTTACTAGATTTTTCCACAGCTGGCACAAAACAATTTAGAAACCATTCTTTTAATAAATCAGCAGATACCCAAATTATGCCTAAGTTGCTTAGGCATAATTTAGGACTGGAATTTAATTCACAAAGAAATTATTCTAATACTGTTCTTAAGCAGAAAGTTTAGTAACGCTGTGAAGTCACAATTTTTTTTTTCCTTATGGCCTCAAATAAGCAAGAGATCAATAGCACAGAATCTAACACGGGGATTTCCCAATAATTTTTCTTGCATGATAACTAGTGAGTCAACAGTGGGGATTCACAAAAAAAATGGAAATGTTGAAAAATTGCATCCAACATAATAATAGTAGAGTTTTCTCCACACAAGTGCTCAAAAATACCGTGTTATGTGAGGTTTGCCAAAATTCTGTAACTGTATTAGAGCGAAACTGTGTTATGTGAGGATTTCCGCAATTTATCAATCGTGTTAGAGCAAAACCATGTTATACAGGGGTTGCCTGTACTATACTCCTAGCATTGGTGTACATGCAAGTTTACATGCATCTGTTCTTACTCTTAGCCGACCGGGCTAGCCGAGTGGGTAAAGTACCTGCCCGGCAACCCCAAGGTCGCGGGTTCGATTCCCGCCTCGGGCTTGGATCAAAGTACTGCAAAAACCTTGGGAGGTGCAATATGGCCACAGAAGCCGATGCGCCAACAACTACCAAATCAAAAAAAAAAAAAAAAAAAAAGTTCTTACTCTTAGTTACCCTAACGCAGCACATGTATTTACTTGTTCCATGCTGACTCCCAGCAGTTCTTGAAATCCCCAGCAACTTGCTCTCTAGGCTGCTGCTCATTCCAATAGAAGCAGTGCAAGAATCACTGTAACCTCTGCCTGGGGCTACTGTTAATATATTAGTCTTGAATCCCTCCAATCTAGCAGTTTTCTGACCCACCTAACTCTTCCTCGATAGCATCAGCAAATATTCTTGCACCATGTCTATTTAAGTGTATCCCATTCCTGTAGAAACAGTCTCTCCTGTTAACAAGCACAGACCACTCTGAAAAAAATTCTATCCCATGAGCCTTGCACAGTCTCTCCAGGGCTGAACTGATTGACAAGGCTTTCATCATATACTCTCTCCTATCGTGTCTGGTCAGAATTGCAGACACTTTCAAATTTAACCCTAACTCGTGACTTTTTTTCAAAATTGTACTGTTATTTGTTATTTTTGGTTTTTAGGAGCATTAGCAACTAAGGCCATGTTGCTCTGGGGATATGCGGTGATCATTCCTTGACCTTTCCGGATCCTCCGTATTTGGTGGTCATGGGCTCGAACCCCGATCTAATCAAGAAGCGTGTGCTATGCACTGCTGCTCCTGCCCACCTGGCTATGGAGGTGCCACATTGTACTGTACTTGTTAAGTAAGTTCATAGATTTCTTACTCTTAATGTCATTCGTGCAACGTTCACAACATCACCTTTTGTCCCCTTAAAAGATGATATCTGCTCTACAACATCATCAACTTTTGCCCCCTGGTCTTATTCTACCTATCGTTTTTGCACAATATATTTCCATCTCCCTGATAATAGAGTCACCAACAATAACTAGCTCCTGTGGGCCCAGTACATTCTGCCCTGAAGATTGCCACAGTGTTTCCTGATGCAAAAAAGTAAGCTCTGATATTGAGTTAGGAAGCTGAGAGCTTGATAAGTCCTCCATTTTAATTCCTTTGAGGGCATCTACTGTACTCTTCAAACTCTTATAGATACCATCAGAATGCTGAGTTGCTGCCTAATTTCTTCACACTCTCTGCACCTAGCACACACATAAAGACATTCTCCTTGACTAGATCATGTCCTGTTCCAGAATGATCCACAAACAGTTCACAAGTTGCACATTTTTTTAGGCTGTGATGCATTTGAGAATTGCCCCCTTTGGTTCTCCCCCGAGCCACAGTACTCCTGTTTCTTTGTGCACATTGGTTTGCTGCTCTAGTATGGGGCATGATTTCCATTTAAATATGACGTAATTAATTAACAACGAAAATTAATAAGGTTAATAAATTTAATTGATTAATTGACTATACTATACTTGACTATACAATTAAGCTAACACAGTGATACATATTCCACTATATGGTTTTACGTTATAACTTAGCTATCAAGTTTGAGATATACGCTATACTGTAACAATCACAATGTTAAATTAGTTATATCCATAGCTAAATACAAAAGATATATGTCCAAAAAATAATTAAAACCTTCAAAATACTTATTTATTACATTAAAACCCTACTATTCTTCTGCACTACTAGTTACATGATATGATATTCCTGCCAAAACACCAATACAATAGTGGTATGAGTAGTGAGCTGTAACTTACAAAATCACTAGTTAAATTTGTAAAATAAGCTAAAGGATGCTACTAAGCCTATTTAATCTATTTGTAAAACTCACATTAGTTAAATAATCGAAATGCAATAAAATTTTTTAAGAAAATTTATCTGTTTGCAGCAACTCCAGAAGTCTACATCTTCACACTTATAGTCTCGTTCCTGAACTGCACCAGTCCAAATTAAATTATCACCCCTTGTATATAGCTTAGTAGAAAAATGTGGGACTGTCTCTGGTGGAGGGATGGAGCGTACTTAACAAACTGGCCACTCAGTATATATATGATAATTTTTTTAATCTGGAATTTTCAGATTCACCCTTAAGTATTCACTTATTACATATTCTTGTGTGTGAACCCACTGTGTTGGAAACTGAAATTATTTCTGAATTGTCTTATTTCATTGGTTAAAGAACAATTTGATTTCCAGAGTTATAGGATATTCTTCCTATATCCTGTAATGGTGTTTTATTTCCAAGGAATCTCCACGTTCATTCAAATTTGTAGTTAAATGATTTTTTTGCTACTTCTTGTAACTTAAGAGAAGCAACAAAAAAAAAAAAAAAAAAAACAAGTCAAACCTGTAGCTATAATAATGAGTGTTCTTGGATTGAGGGAATCCCTACAGATTAGAGATACAAAATCTCTCTCTCTCTCTCTCTCTCCATTGACAAAAAAGGTTATTAAAAAGATGTGAGGAATTACAGATCTGCAGGTTAGTGGAGATAAATATGCATATAATAATGCAGTCAATAGTGAAAAAGTAATACAAGGTCATCTTGATAGGAGTGGAATTATAATAAATTCATGCTGTGATTGCCTTACAGAGAGATCATGCCTGACTCGTCTTATTAGTGACTATGAAGTTGTCATGAGGAACTGGACTCTGAGAGTAATGTTTACATCATATACTTCAATTTCAATAAAGCCTTTGACTGTTCCACATGAATGATTGTTGTATAAACTGGAGCAGTGTAGCACTGGGGGCAAGTTACTATACTATGGATAAAGTGATAGTAAAGTGGCAGGAGATAAAGTGTTATAAATGGCCACTGCTTTTCCTGGACTAATGATACAGGCGATGTACCACAGTGTTTAGTGTTGGCTTCCCTACTGTTTTTAATTTTAATTAATGTATTGATGTAGGAATTTAAATTTTGCTGATGATAAAGGTGAGTAGGGTTGTTAATGACATTAATCAGGTTATGCTACTTCAACAAGATTGAGATAAACTAGTCAGATGGGTTGAAAAGTGGCAATTGATATTTACTGAATTTATTTATTGCAAATATCTTATATTTGGGGAGCAGCAAGCCCAAGGTAGTTAATTATGAAAAAACCCAGGGGTGTGCAGCAAGGCCGTGAAAGCAGATCTTGGGGTTACCCATTCTCAGATGAGAATTCTTTCAGTGATATATAGGACCTTTGCCAGCAGGAATAGAGGTGATTATCACATCATAAAAAGCAATGGTGAGGTCATACCTTGAATATGCAAAGAGGTTTGAAACTTCATTTTAGAAAGGATATATCAAGATTAGTGGGAGGCACAAAAAGATTATTTTTACCAGAAAGACTGATTTTCTGTAAATTTGAGCATCTAGACATTTGTGCAGTAGCCTAATTTAAGTGTTTAATTCTCTAAAAGAGGGAACAAGTTAGTTCAAAGTATCATTTTAGTTTGTAGTAAATCATCAAAGTAGATGAAATGGCATAATTTTTGTTACATCTCAAATGAATGCCTTCACAACATGCTGCCTGTTAGTGCACTATTTTGAATAAGCAGAACTTTCCTAGTAGAGAAGACTAATGTTACTTATTCTTGGCAATACCACCACCACCCACCATTGGGTGGTGGTATTGCCACGGCCACAACCACCCAATGGTGGGTGGTGGTGGTGGTTTTGCCAAGAATAAGTAACACTAATATATAGGTAACACTGATATATAGGATAGGCAAGAATAAATAACACTGATATATAGGATACCACCATTGGATAGTGATATCCTATATATTACTGGTGGATACCACCATCAACTACTGGGTGGTGGTATCCACCGAGAATAAGTAACATTAGTCTTCTCTACTGTGGAAGCGTTTCTTATTTTAAGTTGCCATTTCACCTACTTCGGTGATTTACTATGAATTAAATTGATGCTTTGCACTAACTTTATCTCATAAATTTCCCGTGGTGAGGCTTTCAGCCTTAAACCCCTTTTAGGCTCTAAAGAGTTGAGTATTTACATACTGATGGTATCTCTAATCTTTCCCAAATGACACACACACAAAGGGAGATATTTGTTATATTTATAATAAATACAACATATTTATCTGATTTATATCTGATCACTTTAGGTAGTCTAAGGATGATGGATTTTTTTTTCTCCTCAAACAATTCATATAAATATTTTATGACATGGGAAAAAGACAATGAGATGCAAATTTGGTAAAAGAAATTAATATATACACTGTATACAATTTACAAATCAATACCTAATCAGTTTTAAGCTTATTTTTATATTATCTATAAATATATAATTTCTGTTTTTCTTCAGATATTGACTGCGGTCCATTACCATCAATAAAAAATGGCCAAGTTATTTTATCAGATAGTGGCACCACTCACAATTCTACTTTAAAATATCAGTGTGATCAAAATTATACTCTAGTAGGTAGTGATACCCGCATATGCATGAAGGAAGGGTACTGGTCAGGAAGGGAGCCTGAGTGTCTCTGTAAGTAGATAGAAGTTATATAAAAGTAATACATTTAAATATTTCTTCAGTGCCTAAAGTAATTCCTCACAATTTGTTTATACAAAGTTGTATTTCTGTAGTACACTGTATAAGTGCACCCTTTTTGGCTGTTATTGTGCCAATGATATAGTTTTTCCATAGGTTGTATTGTTGTAGCAGTTATAAAACGTGGCTGCTGCTGCTGCCGCCATAAATGCCTGTCAGAAACAGCATGCTGTTATTCAAATCTTGTTGTATGAGAAGCACAGACACTGAATGCAATAAGCAATGGGTGTATATGGATGCTGCCATCAATCACAGCTTTCAATGCTGAGCCAAACAGATAATGTCTGCTGAAGACACATGTTAATTTGTATGACTCTCCTCATCACTACGACAGCTATACAGATTTACATGTAGTGCTAATATTGAAAAGCCGACCAACACCATTATGGCAGACAGATGTATAACTGCTAGAGAATTGGCACTCTCTGACTGAAGATCAGTGAAGCAAGCATTTGCAAAATAGCCTATAGAAATGTCTGCATAGGCAAGATGAGACTTTCACCGTGGATTCATATTGGTGATTATTCAAAGATGACTAAAATAAAAAATTTGAGGCATTACTTTTAGAGCATCTTGAACTTAATGTTTATTAATAGGAGTAAGCAAATGTCAGAAAAATTTCAAGAATGAGTTTATTTATTCATGAAAATAGTGTTGCTGTATTTTTATCGAGTAGTGCTATACTCTTTGCTTGCTTCTGGCTAATAGTATGAAGTCATACTCAGAGGGATCTTTTTTTTATCATTATATGTATGTGTTTCAATTAATTAACTTTTAATAAATAACACACCTTCTAGTAAACACATAATTAACTTTTATAATATAAAATAGTTTTGTTTAGAGCATTTCATTTTGGCATTTTAATTATGGATAATTACATCACTCGCATTTCAGTCCATATTCATTGTTTTGCTCACATAGAATATTTTTAATTAATAAGGTACATCTCCTCCCTTTAATGGGTAAAAACTCCTTCCTTTTCAAATTTCTATATATAACCATGTGAGAAACAGCAAGTAATTTCATTTCTTAAATGTAATAATCAATGCCTTAGAAAATTTTGACTAATATTCCGAGGGAAAATCTGCATACACAAACAATGTTCATAAGCAGCTACTTATGTGATCACCATTAGTTATTGTCAAGTGAAAGTAGTACAGGAAAATTGTCATTGTCCTTTGGTAAAAAAACTGGATATTACTAAATCATTACTAATGCAGTTATTAAAGTAATGGCAAGCATCGCATAGCATTTTTATTGATTACAGAAATAGGGAATGTACAAGTGGTGTTCACAAACCTCCTTTACAAAGTAAAACATAATTACTTGAATAGGGTACATGATATAAATATGAAACCGCTTACGAGTGATAGAGGATATCTTCAAGCATTTATTCCCCAATCAGGAAGTGTGCATGCATTGGTAGATAGCAACATAATTGCAAAATGTTGACACTCAATGGCTTCTATATGAGCTGTAACTTGTTTCATCCTTAGATGGTAATATAATATTATGCTCTGTTGAATTCATGACTGGCATGTTCCATGGATTTCCTTCAATTGCATCATTGTATGGATTTCCTTGGACTATGTGTAAAACTTCCTTGAACCAGCTCCACTGTGCTCTCCCAACTTTTGTTCCACCACCACCTCTACCAAGATGATTGCTGAAATATGTGTGCCTTGAATTTTCTATTTACCACTGCATAACTGTGGGTCTACTAATTGGTTTCTTTTTTAAACCGTGTTAAAAACTTATGCATAACAGCAAGTGGATTACAGCCCACTGAACCAAAGTATGCACTGCACTTCTCGGGGTTGGTAAATTCTGCCACATTACAGTTTTGTGATTATGTTTTCATCTAGTGCAGAGTGCACTTTTCTGGTTGGTGAATAAAAATTTGAAGATTTCTTCTATTACCTGGAAGTGGTTTCAGATTTGTATCGTGTTCCCTATTCACATAATAATGTTTTAGTTTTGTAAGTGAGGTTTATAGATATTTTATATTTGTGGATGTGGAAAGTCCTTGTGGGCTAATGGTCAAAGTTATCTGTACAGTTTTTTCTTTTTTTGAAATAAATGTATTATAGCTCTATTACCACACTTTTTTTTTTTTTTTTTAATTCTAAAAATATCAATTCTTAGTTTAGCAATTTTATTGCCTTGCTAAGTGATTCATGATGGTGGGATTGCATTGGATAGCCTAAATAAATTTGTAAACATTCCTTACCAGTGATGGTGAGTGTATTAATGACATACTGTTACCAGTTGATCTGTGAGTAATCCATGGCCAGTCTAATTAGTATGAACTCCACTTGCCTTCATTTCAAATGCCCACTGACCAACAAAAACCTATGTCAGTTACTCTTGAAAGTGTCTCATCTAGGGTAATTGAAAGTACCAAAAGGTTTTACCAAGCCACACTTTACAAAATATTTGTGATATATTATTATATATTATTTATATAAAAGACGAAGGTGGTAATAGAAGTATTGGCTTTAAAATAAAAGTGCTGATATATAGGAATATAAAATTAAAATACGGTATGTTTATGCTTAAGAATAAATTGTCGTTCTTAAAATGCACAGTGATTCTTTTTTGAAAATCCTGTAATAGTGAGAAAACTAAAGTTATCAAATTGTAATTTTTTTTCCAAGCAAGGAGTATCTTTCAAAGTAATTTTCCTCTTTAGATGTATTCACAAATGCATAAAGTTCATATTGTCTTCAGCATGGCCATCTGTCCATCTGCATGTAATTACTCTACTCACAGTGAATGAATTTAATAAAATTTTATATTTTATATTTGGGTCTTTTAAATGATTGGTTGAGCCATTTCAAATTTCACTAAAATCAGAGAATAGAAATTCTTCAGGTCGTGTGTAAAATCTCGGGTTATATCTATCTATATATATATAAATAAATATATATATATATATATATATATATATATATATATATATAAAAATACAAGTATGCTTGGACACTCTCCAATTTCTCTTATATACAGGATCTATAACACCTTGTATAGACATAAAATGTTGCCTTCTCCCTACTAAAATTAGGCAAATGGCAATTGAAGTTTAACATTGACAAATGCAAAGTACTGCATATGGGTAGCAGTAGTCCCAGAGTAACACACCCTGATTTCATTTTCCACTACCCTGAGTGTGGTACCATACTAGTGGAAAATGAAAAAAGATCTGGGGAAAATAATTGTGCAGTCAGATATGAAGTTCTCTGAGCAGTGCAGAATGGCTGCAAGGATGACTCATTGGGTTTTGTTAATAATATACAGGAATATTGCTAGGGGATAAGGAGGTGACTGTCCTATCATATAAGGCAATGGTCAGGCTACATCTTGTGTACTGTAGACAGGTCTGATTATCCTTTTATACAAGGCCACGATTAGGTCAATCTAGAGTATTGTATAAAGGGCTGGAGGTCTCATTTTAGGAAGGATATAGAACTGCTGGAATGGATATAGGGAAAGGCAATGAGATTTGTGAGGGGAACAAAGGGATGCTCTTACCAAGAAAGGCTTCAGTTCTGCAAATTGCAACATCTGGAGACTAGGCACCTGTGAGGTGATCTGATTACGGTGTTCAAGGCTTTGAATAGATTGAGCAAGCTCAGTGCTGATGGAATGCTTCTTCTTGCTCAGACTACACACATGAGGAGACAAATTCAAATTGAGAAAGGATGGTTGCAGAATAGATGTGTGGAAGTTTGTCTTTAGTTTGATTGCTGGAACAAACCTTCATCTGTTGTTGTGGAAATTGATAGCTTAAATAAATTCAAGTAAGAACTAGACAGACTATTGGAGGGGATGGATAGGGAAAATGGGATTTTTTTTTTTTTGGCTGTTGCTACACAAGTATCCTTTCTTCCATCATTTTCCACTACTAATGCTATCAAAGGACTTATAAATCATGGAGACACTGTGCCTTCCTTTCTGCCTGTTTACATGAACAAAAGGTTTTATGTCAGGTTGAATTGTAGCATCTAAGTATGTTTTTTTTTTTTTTTTCATTTTAGCCCCCCCCCACCAGCTTATACATGACTTCAGGATATCTGCTTCCCTAATGCATCACCTTACATTTAGAAGCATTAAACTTTAGCTGCCACTTTTCAGACCATGTATGCAATTGAACAACGTCTTTTTGAAACATTCTGGCCTGGCTAAAATTGTTAATTACACTCTATCCACCTTTGTCATCAGCAAACTTTGACAACTTCCCTTGGATGCCCTCATCAATATCATTTATGAAAATCAGAAGTGGAAAGGACCTAAGCCCTAAGGAACCCCATTTGTTCCCCTGGTTCTCTCTCTGACCATTTATGACAACCCTCTGCTGTCTCTTATCTTTTAGCTAGCCTGCGATCCAGTATAGAATCTTACCAGTGATTCCAGTTTATATAGCAACCTTCCATGATCAATGGTATTTAAAATATGGATGATATCTTTTGGCATTATACATCCAAAATCTGGATAATTTATATACTTTCAAAATTGTTACTTGCATCATTACTCTGAACGTTACTCTGGCTATATCATAGCAATTTACCAGTTTGGTCAGGCATGACTTCACCTTAACAAAACAGTGCTGGGATTCTTGTGAGATGTGATTCTTGTCAAGATGATGAATGACATACTTAAAAACATATACTGTGTGATCTTTCCTACCACAGAAATCAAAATCACTGGTCTCTAATTACCAACTCCTTTTTCGAATCACCTTTGTGACTTGGGGAGATATTAGCACTTCTCCAGCCTTGGTGGTGGAAGAGATCTTTCTGGAGTCTAATGAAGCCCATTAGACTCCATATTTTACAGCATCTGAATCCTTAACATTCCCCTGAGATTTAAGTCTTTCTTTAAATTGTAAATATCATTGAGAAGTAACTGTGCACTCATCTGCCATTTCTTCTGCAGTTTCTGTGGACTTTCCACTGCAACTAATTAAGGGATCTATTTGATTAACTGTCTTCTCTGTATTCATTTATGAGAAGAATTCTTTATCCTCATTCTTAGCTCTCTTTGCTAGTGCTTTCTCATAATCAGCTTTCACCAATCTTACCCCATCATGTCGTTGTTTTATAATTGTAATAGTTTTATTTCTGTAACTGTTGCATCTTGTTTATTTTGCTGAATTAAACTCTTTGCCTCCCTTTTGATCCATTTTGGCATCTTCTGTTTATGGAAACTGACAAGTGGTTCTAATATATTTCTGTCTTCAGGAATACATCCCTTGAGTATTTTCCATAGCTTATTTGTATCTAGTAGCTTTCAGTAGACTTTCCAGTTAATCAAGCCCAAGAAATATGTTATTTCATTATAATCCCCCCTTTCTTAAAATTAAAGCTCTCAGCATTACCTTTGACTACACAGGCTCTCTTTAGATTCAACCCATTTTACAGTATTGTAGTCACTGCCTGCTGTTGCTACTCTTACTGTCAAATTTTTGATACAGTCAGGCTCCTTAGTGAGAACCAGATATTAGCATTAGTAGAGGCATTTGATGCAAGAAAGCAAGCTTATGCAGCATCAGCCAAAAAAAAAAAAAAAAGTAACATATATAAATAAAAAATAACCACTTCCACTTCACCCCTCTGTTCGTTCGAAATACCTGTCCAGCTGAGCCTTAAACTTATTTAGGCTATCAACTTCCATGACAAGGGATGGAAGTCTGTTACACCTACCAACCACCCGCTGGCTAAAGGCAAATTTCCGCACATCTATCCTACATCTGTCTTTCCTCAATTTGAATTTATGCCCTCTCAGGTGATTATTCTGAGCAAGAGGAAGAATCCCATCAGCATTGAGCATGCTCAAACCATTCAAGGCTTTGTACACCTCTATCAGATCACCTCGCTGGTGCCTAGTTTCCAGACACTGTAATTCGCAAAACTTAAACCTTTCTTCGTAAGAACACCCCTTTGTCCCATTCACCAATCTTGTTGCCCTTCTCTGTACTCGTTCCAGCAGCTCTACATCCTTCTTGAAATGAGGCCTCCAGGCCTGTATACAGTACTTTAGGTGTGGCCTGACCATTGCCTTATACAAGGGAATAATCACCTCCTTATCCCTGCTAGAAAAATTCCTATATATCATTGACAATACACCATGAGCTACTCTTGCAGCCCGTCTGCACTGCTCAGAGAACTTCATATCTGCCTGCACAACCACCCCCAGGTCCCTTTCATTCTCTACCACTGTCAGTGTAGTACCACAGAGTTGATACATTGCTCTGGGGTTGCTGTTTCCCATATGTAGTACTTTACATTTGTCAATGTTAAACTTCATTTGCCACCTCTCAGCCCATCTGCTCAACCTTTCCAAATCCTGTTGCAGCAGCATAGTGTCAGTAGTGTCCTTGACAACCCTGCCAACCTTCGTATCGTCTGCAAACTTGGACATTAAGCCTGATATACCATCATCAATATCATTTATAAATACAGAAAACAATAAAGGACCCAATACTGAACCCCGAGGGACTCCACTAATAACATTAGTCCACGATGAGCAGTGTCCATTGATTACCACTCTCTGTCTTCTCCCCCTCAACCACCCTTTTATCCATAGCAGCAATTTGCCTCTAATGCCACACTGCTCCAATTTGTGCAGCAGTCTTCCATGTGCAACAGTATCAAAAGCCTTTCTAAGATCCAAGTATATAATATCCAAGTTATTCCCTGCATCCAGTTCTTTTGTGACTGCATCATAGTATCCAATCAAATTGGTCAGGCAAGACTTTCCCTTAACAAAACCATGCTGTGTCCTAGCTATAACTGAAGTCTTGACTAGATGATCCTGCAGTGCTTCTTTAACCAGTGCCTCCATTAATTTTCCGGGAACAGAAGTTAAACTCACAGGTCTATAATTACTTGTGTCAGCCTTTGATCCTCCTTTGTGAATTGGGGTCACATTTGCACATCTCCAGTCCATGGGTACCTCCCCTGAGTCCAAGGAAGCTCTCATAATTATGGCTAAGGGTTTGCTTACTTCCTTTAATATAAATGGATAGATCCCATCCACCCCAGGTGCCTTTCTTGTGTTTATCTTCAACAATTTCTCCTCCACTTTGCTCTCCACTAATAACATTAGTCCACGATGAGCAGTGTCCATTGATTACCACTCTCTGTCTTCTCCCCCTCAACCACCCTTTTATCCATAGCAGCAATTTGCCTCTAATGCCACACTGCTCCAATTTGTGCAGCAGTCTTCCATGTGCAACAGTATCAAAAGCCTTTCTAAGATCCAAGTATATAATATCCAAGTTATTCCCTGCATCCAGTTCTTTTGTGACTGCATCATAGTATCCAATCAAATTGGTCAGGCAAGACTTTCCCTTAACAAAACCATGCTGTGTCCTAGCTATAACTGAAGTCTTGACTAGATGATCCTGCAGTGCTTCTTTAACCAGTGCCTCCATTAATTTTCCGGGAACAGAAGTTAAACTCACAGGTCTATAATTACTTGTGTCAGCCTTTGATCCTCCTTTGTGAATTGGGGTCACATTTGCACATCTCCAGTCCATGGGTACCTCCCCTGAGTCCAAGGAAGCTCTCATAATTATGGCTAAGGGTTTGCTTACTTCCTTTAATATAAATGGATAGATCCCATCCACCCCAGGTGCCTTTCTTGTGTTTATCTTCAACAATTTCTCCTCCACTTTGCTCTCAGTTATTACAAGATTCTCTAGCTTACTGCTAGAGTTGAATACACCTCTGGCATTCCCCTCGCTGAATAACTCCTCATGTGTGAATGTCGATGCAAAATATTCATTTAGTTTGTTAGCTACCTGAGCAGGGTCATCAACAGTTGACCCATCGATATCAAGTGAACCAATCTGATTCATCCCCTTCCTTCTAGAGTTTACATAAGTAAAGAACTCTTTGCTGTTTTTCTTCGCATCCCTTGCCAAGGAACTCTCGTAATCTGCCTTCGCCTGCCTAACCTCCTTTGTAACTTGGTTACAGATCAACTTGTATCTATCATAGGCGTCTGTGTCACGTGATAATTTGTATGTATCCCATGCATTTTTCTTCTCTGCCATATGCCTCATTAGTTCATCTGACATCCATTTAGGCCTAAACCTTGAACAATATTTCTTAGTTGGTATGTAAAGCCTAGTAGCTTCCAAGATAAGTTCTTTGAATGCTTCCCATTTTGAATTTGCTGTTGGCAATATCATCAGTTGATCCCACTGTATAGAATTTAAGTACTGTCTCAGTCCATTGTAGTCGCCTTTACGAAAGCAATACCCCTTCCCTTTACCCCTAATGGTAGTTACCTCTTTGAGTAACTCCGACTTCAGAACACTGTGATCACTGCCACCTAGTGGTTCATTTATCTGCAGATTCTTAATGCATGAAGAATCACTACTGATAATCAAATCAAGAGTATTACTCCCTCTAGTTGCCTCCCGAACATGCTGATGTAGAAAACAATCATCCAATAAATCCACAAAAGCCTTGCTACTGTGTGAGTGACCAGCCCCCAAATTCCAGTCAATATCTGGGAAATTAAAATCCCCCATTATAAGACTCTCTGATTTACTTGTCCACTCTATTTCTCCGAACAGTTTCTTATTATACTCATCAGAGTCATTAGGCCTATAGCACACTCCTACTCTCAATTTTGATCTCCCAATGCTTATGTCACACCAAACTGACTCGACACTGCACTGTCCAGCGATGTCGACTGGCTTCACTTCCTTGGATTTTATGTGTTTTTTAACTAATAGCATAACCCCTCCTCCCTTCCTATCCTGTCTATCCTTTCTGTAGACATTGTACTCCCCAAATTCCAGTTCTGCATTCCTTATATCTGTGTGACACCACGTCTCTGAAATCCCCACAATATCTGCCTTTGATGTTTTGAGCAATACCTCAAATTCATGAAATTTATTTACTAAACTCCTAGCATTGGTGTACACGCAAGTATACATGCACCTGTTCTTTTTCTTAGCTACCCTAACACAACCCATGTGTTTACTTGTACCCCAATGATTCCCAGCAATCTCTGAAATATCCTGTATCTTATTTTCCAGGCTGCGGCTCATTCCAATAGAAGCAGTGCAAGAATCACTTTCACCTCTGCCAGTGGCTACTGTTAATCTATTGGTCCTTGTATCCCCCCAATCTAGCAGTTTTCCGACCCACCTAACACTGCCTCGATAGCATCAGCAAACATTCTTGCACCCTTTCTATTTAAGTGTATCCCATCCCTGTAGAAGCAGTCTCTCCTGTTAACAAGTACAGACCAGGATGAAAAAAATTCTGCCCCTTGAGCCCTGCACAATCTTTCCAGGGCCGAATTGATTGACAGGGCTCTCATCATATACTCCCTCCTATCGTGTCTGGGCAGAATTGCAGACACTTTCAATTTCAACCCTAATTCACTGCTTTTTTTCATCAGTGACCTGTACTTGTCAAGTAATTCCGCCGGTCTCCTACTCTTAATATCATTAGTGCCAACGTGTACAACTATATCACCTTTTTTGCCCTTAAAAGATGATATCCGCTCTACAACGTCATCAACTTTTGCCCCTGGCAGACATATCCTGGTCCTGTTCCACCTATCCTTTTTACAAAGCATGTTTCCCGTTTCCCTGACAATAGAGTCACCAACAACTACTAGTTCCTTTGGGACCAGCGCATTCTGCCTTGGGGGTTGCCGCTGTGTTGCGCGATGACCAAGTGCAAGCTCTGGCATTGGTGTGGGCAGCTGAGAGCTTGATGGGCCCTTCACTTGTAATCCTTTGAGGGCATCCACCCGTCCTTCAAGGTCTCATATAGGCCCATAACAACGCCGAGTTGTCGCCTAATTTCCTTGCACTCCTTGCATCGCACACATACAAAGACATCCCCCATGGCAGTATCATGTCCCATACTTGACTGCTCCACAAACATCAAGCAAATAGTGCATCTTAAAAGGCTGTGATTCAGAGGACAACTGCCCCCCTCAGTTCTCCCCTGGGCCACAGCATTCCCATTAGCTTGAGCCTTTTGCTTTGCTGCTCTGGTTTGAGTCATGATTTAGATTTACTTTCAATAAAATTTCAATTTCTGTACAAAATTAAATCCTAAACTTGTATCTAAACACAGTTATAACGCTATATTTATGTTTCAGTAACGAGTGTTATCTACGAATATTTACGTCTCAGTAACGAGTGTTATCTACGAAATATTTGTTTCAGTAACGAGTGTTATCTACGAAATCCCTTTATATAACTTCCGTATCAAGTTATGTGTTAATTATTTCTTTTTACTAATTATTTATGTTACGTAACCTAAGTGGTTATATGTATAGTTAAAAGTACAATTTAATTGCCAATGAAGTTCGACAAGATTAATAGATTTTACTGATTAATTTTCCCGTAACAATGGCGGATATTTACGAACGGTAAACACGTGTATTTGATACCCTTTCCGATACTAAGTAATACCTACAAAATCTCTATCTAAGTTACTTTAAACTTAAGTACCGTAATAGGAATATAAAGCTACTCTAGAAAATAAGTTAATATGTCAAATTTAAACTAATAAAGCAGAAAATAAATCAGAAAAAACTTCTCTGTTCCAAGAGCAGCAGAAAGGCACGTCCACACCGGCAACCTCGTCCTCAGTTCTCTGGATATGGCCTATAGGATATTAGTGCCCTCTTTGACATACTAGGAAAGTAGCAATGCAATCATTCAGTTAATTAAAAAAAAACTGTTTCAATATAGTGTATTTCCAGTCCACATTTTCTAGTCTATAAGGGTTAAAGGTTGAAGATGCTTGTAATGAGGTAGTTGCACTTGCTAGTATATTCAGTCTGCCTGAGGAGGTTTTATCATATTCCTCAAAGTCATCTGCCCTGCAACATACCTCCACTATTATCTTCCCTTTACCGAAAGTTGTTTCACAACATGCTGATTCAACAACTGCATTACCTTGATCTGATCTAGGAAACATTCTTGTCACCTTCAGGCATTTTTGATCAGTATCACTGCTCACCCATCCACCCACCACAATGGTCCCTGAAATGAAATTTCAGTGAACATTGTGGTGGATGGAGAATTTAATTTCAGTGAAATTCTCCATCACTTATCTCTGAATGGCACTGTATCTCAGTAACCCAATTACATCAGCATTAGCTGACTTGAACAAAAGGCAAAATTCACTTAATTTGTACTTCACTGCTTTAGACAACACTGATACACCCCTTAATCACTTAAGTATTTTCACACGTGATATTAGATTACCAGTGGACTTTGTTTCTATTACAGTTTCACTTTCAGTATTTAGGGTAATTAATCGCTGCACCAAAGTACCCTTGAACAAGGTGAAAATATCATTTTGTCCCATGCGGTCATTTTGACCTGAAGTGATTATTTACCAGCTTCCCTAGCTCCTCAAACTAGCAGTTTTCCTGAACCCTTAATGGCTCCTCAATGGTATTAGCAAACCCTTGCACTGCATCTATTTTTAAGTGAATAATACTTCCTTTGCAAAATAAATTGTTTACCAATGAAGGCCAGCTTTACAGGATAAAATGTTATTGTAGACATAAGAACATTTTATCCTGTCTTATGAGTTTTTCAACATGACTTGATATTTTATAACCAATTCATCATTTCATTTAAAGTTAAAGTCATTAGTTTCCACTTGTATTACCATGCACCCACTAGCACCATTACAAGAAAATAAATTGTTTATTACATGGTCACTTTTTGTACCCTGTAGACACACTCAAGTTCTATGCCATCTTTCTTTCCTACAGATTATGTTACCTGTCTCCCTTACATTTGAATCCCCAGTTAAGGCTAGCTCTTATGAAATCAAAGCAGTGTATCAGTTGATCCATTTCTAGAGAGAGAGATTCAGAAGTATCTATCATCGTAGCATCAAACATTTGAGTCTCTGATGAGCTCTCAGACTGAATTTGCTCCATTACATCATCTTGCTTCCTCAGAGACTAAATCATGCCAAACAGCATGTTGAGTTTTGAATTCAGCTCACTGTATTCCTGACATCTTGTGCAAAGAAATCACTCTCCCTATCTATAAAAAGCTCATCATATATATAACAATTAGAGCAAGCAAAAAGGCTGTAGAGAAGGAGAATAACCACTGGCAGTTCCACCATCAGTCATATCATTTGTGACTATTGGGGGAACTGCTAGCAAAAAGCAAAAGTAAACTAATCTATGTGAGATTATAATATTATTTAAAGTATTATTATTATTTATATTTAAATACAAATAACACCTTAAATAATATTATAATCTTAAGTATACTGTTTATAATTACATAAAGAAATGTTTATCTATGATACTTGGTTTTTGTGTCAAAAATCACTGCTCACAACAGCTGGACCAAGTTTGAAGCAATTCAAACATATGTCTTTTAGAATACTTGTTTAAAATAAATTTATTTCTGATCAATGTGATCAGAAATAACTTACTCTCAGAAAGGTAAAAACTACAACATTAAATAAAATTTTATCATAAATAAATGAAAAACTCACTAGCTACACTGGAGCTGTAAAGAATTATGACCAATTCCAGTTACTGTAGCATGATTTCTTTATGTGGTCTAGAATGGCCAGTTCGACAATACCACATACACACACAGAGGCTGAGAGATACCACCCAGACCTCTCCAAATTATTTTAGTTAAACCATTTTCCATAAATAAATTCTTGAGAATGCCTCAGCCACACCTAAAACATTCAGTTTCAAGCAGTATACAGTAGACCCTCGCTAATCTGATTATGGTTAATCCGGATCGAAATACAGAAAAATTCTGTTCACAGTTGAGTACTGTACTTTGAAATACAGAGTGGACACTCTCATAGATAATAATGTTAATTCCAGTTACATGTTAAAACACATAGACAGTGGAGCCACCAGTTAGAAACAGGCTGGAACATTGTGAAGAGTTTCTAGAGAATTTTCTAAAGTTTTGTTATTGCGATGGACAATATATCAATTCACTAATTATTTGTATGAGATTAATTGCTATTTCAATGCAAAAAAAAGAAAGGCAGAAGAATAGTGAAATGGTTATATATGGTTATAAATGGTTCATTAAAGATTTAACGGATGCACAGTTTTCAAACTTTTGAATAATTTCAAGTTTTTGTTCAATCGAAAACAACTCTTTTGTGTTTGCCCATCATTTTTGCGATTTATAAACAATAAAAATATTTATTATAAAAAAAAAAATTTCAGCACTCCTGATATAAATAAGGAAACAAAATTTGTCTTTTTGCTGTGCGACGGAACATAACAATCAACATGATGCACTAAAACAAACTAAATATTTTTTCTCTTTCCATTCTTTTTTTGAGTGCCAGGTGTGAAGACAGTGGGGGGTTGCAGGATAATAGGTACGTTCATCTCCCAATCATGACTTATAATGCCGCTTCTTATCGCTTATTTATGACTTCCAAAACATCTGTTTATGCCCATTCTATTTATTACTTGACTTTTACAATTTCCGGTAGATTTTTTTTTTTTTTTTTTTTTTTTTACTTTGGAGTCTTGAAGTGTCCCAGTTAATCCTATCCTGGTAAATCGAGAGTCTGCTGTATAACTTCTGAATCTTCTATCGATGGATAAATGTATTGTCTTTTTTTAGTTTTTAAATAACGGCTCTATAGTGATATATTTTTTATTTATTTATTTTCATCAGCACTATTTTATCATTAAATTTTCTATTTATTTGTGTTCTAATTTTTTTTTTGTCTTCTGCTTCACTAATCTATATGACCTCTGCCCCCAATTAATCTGCATTAGCAAGGGTTTACTGTAAATACTCCTATTATATAGCAGCAGATACACTGCTTGAAATATAAATATAGTAGTATATTTACTACAGTGTTTACTGATATACTGCTCATGGAGCCAAAAATATCCTTTTCTATTTCAAGGAAATGCCTGCATCGGGTAACCTACCCTCCCTTCTAAGGATGATTTTTTGAAGCTATATGTGACATATATGTCAGTCGAGTCTGTTTTTAGACATATTTTACGTCCAAAAGAAGAACTTGAGCTTGAATAATTCTCCTCTCTCTCTCTCTCTCTCTCTCTCTCTCTCTCAAACCTTGGCTGAGTATCGATGGCATTTTAGTTGTCTGGTAGCATGAAATTCACATATTGAAGGTTCTATATTCCTCTAATACTCTCAATACCAGAATCTCACTCAAGTTTTAACTGTGAAAGAATGAACAGTTACCCTTTCTGAATGTTGCTTTCAGAAAGGGATGCTGGTGTGATGCATATCTTGTATAAAGTAATGTTTCTATCAATTTTTGAATGTTTTCATCTCAGGTCTTGTGGTTGATGGCTGATCATTATGAGAATAAATGTCTAAAAACTTCTGGATGTACCAACCTAGCCCTATTTTGGCATTGAACTTCTTGTGAAAGGCTCTCCCAGCAGTTTCAGGACTCTCTGCTAAACAGAAGTATTCCTGAATTATGAATATCTGCTGCTCCATGGTGGATGATGCCATTTTGTGATCATCACATCATTTGCAAGACTAACAAATTCCATGAATAGTTGATTTGCATACTTTTTAAATAAACTTTGTGCTCTCTTAGTAGTTATGGAGAAATAATGATTTAAACTTGGTAAGTACCTTTTGGGCCACCCAGTATATGAAGTATGCTATACAAATGTGTAATTTTAATTTTTTATTGCTGGAAGTGATTATAAACTCCATTTCATAACAGTTCATTCATAAATTTTATTCTTTTGTTTTGAGGAGTATTTAGAACACAGCTAGAAATAGTTCCAACGTTCAGTTCACATGTGGGAAAAGTGAATTTTTAGATGCATTAGCACATACTAATATGCATAATGGGCTGAGAAGTGGCAACTGAAGTTTAACATTTACAAATGCAAAGTACTGCATATGGGTAGCAGTAACCCAAGAGAAACGTACCAACTGTGTGGTACTACACTCGGGGAAGTGAGAATGAAAAAGACCTGGGGATAATTGTGCAGTCAGATATGAAGTTCACTGAGCAGTCCAGATGGGCTGCCAGAGCAGGTCATGGAGCCTTGTCAATAATATATAGGAATTTTGCTAGCAGGGATAAGGAAGTGATTATCCCTTTGTACAAGATAATGGTCAGGCCACACTTTGAGTATTGTGTACAGGTCTGTAGGCCTCATTTTAGGAAGGATATAGAGTTGCTAGAATGAGTACAAAGAAGGGCAACAAGATTGGTGAGGGGAACAAAGGGGTGCTCTTACCAAGAAAGGCTTAATTTCTGCAAATTGCAGTGCCTGGAGACTAGGCACCTGTGAGGTGATCTGATTGAGGTGTATAAGGCCTTGAATGGGTTGAGCAAGCTCAATGTTGATCTGATTCTTCCTCTTGCTGAGATTGCGAACCTGAGGGGGGACTCAGATCCAAATTGAGGAAAGACAGTTGTAGAATAGATGTGTGGAAATTTGCCTTTAGCCAGCGGGTAGTTGATTTCTGGAACAGACTTCCATCTCTTGTTGTGGAAGTTGATAGCCTGAATAAATTTAAGGCTGAGCTAGACAGGCATTGTAGTGAATGGTTGGGTGAAATGGGATGTTTTTTTTTTTTTTTTTTTTTTGGCTGATGCTGGATGGATTTTCATGACATTTTATATTTAGATCTTTCAGACGGATTTATCAAGTATTCCCAAATTTCATTAAAATCAGACCATTTGAAATCCAGCAGTTATTTTATTTTATTTTTTTGCTACATATCATATAGGCCACCAGAATATTGTAGTTGTGGCACTGAATATTATGTTTGTTGCCATGTGTTGATTGGAGGAATAAATGGGCAGTGAGGCAGATGTGCAGAAAATAAATTTTCTCATAAGAGTTTTCATGCATAAGAGTTCTTTTTTGCTCTTTTTTTTAAGTTATAAATCATGAATTTTCTCAATTACATCAAATAAATCATGAATTTTCTCAATTACATTTCAGGCACAATATTAATGTGCCTGAAATGTAACACACTGCATATATTAATGAATTTGCTCCCACTGAATTCGGTGGGTTTTGTTAGTAATTCAGGTAAAGGTGAGATAATGTACTCATATGAAATTCTCATGTTTTGCTTGGCATCAATATTGTTATATTGATTTAATTATGCTAAAGTTATATCAAGTATTCTTGTTTTTAATGAAATAATTTTCACTAAAAATTAAAATGGAAATTTCTCTTTTTAACTGTTTTATATTAAGGATAAAGATGCATTTTAGATTGAATGGTGAAACATTTACATTTTAACATGTAATTTATGCTATTTACATAAACCTTATTTGGCTAATATATAGCAACCCAGTGTCCAATACTGTTAACACCATCCAATGCATCCCTGCAAACATCAGGACAACATGTGAGTAATACAGCTAGGTATACCTGCAATAATGGATTTAAATTAGTTGGTAACAATATAAGGACATGCCTACTAGGAGGAAAATGGTCAGGACAAGAACCTTCCTGTAAATGTGAGTGCATTTAATATCATACTAATTTTGATGCTTTGTTGAGCCACACTTATTCATATTTACTAGTAAAGATTTGATCTTCATGATAAAATATATACAATGTTATACAATAAGAATATACAGAAAATGCCAATTTTTATTTTGCATCAGAATATATCCATATTTTATATTTTAGAGTTATTTTTGCAAATAAGAGTATTTGAAGTAACGTTGTTCTCACTTTGTTTGTGATATCAGTAAACAAAAATTAAAACTTGCATCATGATAAGAGCAACTAGATTTACTCTTTGTGTAATTATAGATGACGTATGATGTCTCTAAATCCATAACGGTTTTCTACAATTTCATATTATTTGTTGATATTGTTATTGATATTATTATCTCATATTATTAGTTTAACATTTACAAGACTTCATAGTTAAAACTAATTTAATTTTTTGATTGAACTAGAGGTTTTCTTCTTGTTTTTCTTTTTAACTGTACAAAGTTCTTTTCATATTTTTTTCTGTATTTGGCACTAAGAGTGCTATAATATTTCTCTACAGGATAAACCATTGATAGGACACCATGGGCTTTCACTGTTGCTGTTTACACTGTTCAGATAATGTTACATCTGCCCATGTCATAACTCTCCAATCCCTATCTTTCTCTACTGTTTTTAATTCAGTTCCTCCAAGTGTATAATTTATTTTGGAGTTACTCTTCCCCAAATGTAAGACCTTGCATTTTACTGAATTAAAACATAGCCGCCACTTTTGTGACCATTCCTGAAGCCTGTTCAAGTCATCCTGAAGGAGCAATTCTTGTAGAGTTGCCAAGTGTCCTGTATTGACTTTATCAGTATGCCCTAAATGTCCTATATTCAGCTTTTTTCAATAAATTACAAAAATTCGGCAGTTAGAGCTATTTTTTTGCCATAGTAATTGGCACTTAAATCACTTGAATGGCTTCAATTTATTGAAGCCATTCAATACCACAATAGTTAGTTTGCAACCCTTTCAATGGTTCAACACCCGTTTACGGTTAGTTATGAATGACAGATGCACTGATGCAGCCGTGAGATTATCAAATTTAATCTTTTCAATTCTTGCAGTGGTTGCTATTATCTATTTTTTATTTGTGTATATTTAAATCCAAAATGCTAAAACACATGTAAATTTCGTGATGAATTTTCTGAACAGTGGACATTTATTAAACGAGGAAAAAGTCCTTTTGAAGCTCTTTGTGCAGTATGCAATTGTTCATTCAATATCAAAAATGGTGGAAAGTCGGATATAAACCAGCATATACTAACAGCTAAGCATAAGAGATGTATGATTTCCTCAATTTGTGATAAAATAACAAATTTTTGATTAAGATAAATTCAGATGAAGAAGATAAAATAATTGCTGCAGAAATTTTAATGGCCTTCCACACTGTATATGAGTCTTTCAGCTCAAATCACTTTTTGAACGTACTGCTACCAGAAGTATTTTCTGATTCCGAAATTGCAAGCAGATTTTCAAGTGCCAGGACAAAATCTACTGCAATAATAAAATATGTAATAGTTCCATTTACTATTACAGAGATTATCAAAGATCTAAATGCCTCACCTTTTTACGGCATAGCCACGGATGCAAGTAATCACAATGCAGAAAAATTTTTCCTTTGCTTGTGCAATATTTTTCTCATGAAAAAGGCTTGCTTATAAGGCTATTGCGAGTAAAATCCCTTCCAGACAAGACTTCAGAAATGATAGCAAATTTTTGCAGATGCTCTCTTATTGAGTTAGAAGTTATGAGAGAAATTGTACTACTTTTGGTGGAGATAATACAAATTTTGGTGGATGTTTGCATAAAGGTACAAACAATGCATTATTATTATTATTATTATTATTATTAGCCATATGGTGCAAGGAAGCCTGAGGCTTATGCTGCACCATCCAAAAAAAAGTAAAAGGAAATCACCAAGAAAGAGAAGAATGATGATACCCAGCTCAGGACCCTGGGTGTGCCAAGCCCATACTCCAGATGTGAGCCCATATTCAAAGTTGAAGCAAAGCATGAATGATTCTATGGAAGGTGTTGGCTGTCCTGCTCATATTCTGCACTGCATAATGCTGTTCAAACAGCATCTGATGTCCTTTCTATTGATTGAAGTAATTGTCATGAAATTGTTCTCTTACTTCAGCATTTTGTTGGCATTCAGCATTCTTCAATTCTCTCGTATTCAAAAACCCACTGGCTCTCTTTAACAAATGCAGTTGAGAGAATTCTCAGTTTATTTGAAGCACTGAAATCATACTTTAATTCTGAAGAAAAGGCCCCAAAAATTCTTATTGACTTTTTTAATAATCCATTGAGTGAAGCCTACTTATTTCTTGTTAATAGTTTTCAGTACCTCTTTAGCAATAGGATTATGCCAATTGAAAGAAAGGGCACCTCCATAGCCAGGTGGGCAGGAGCAGCAGTGCGTAGCACACGCTTCTTGATTAGACTGGGGTTCAAGCCCATGACCACCAAATACGGAGGATGTGGAAAGGTCAGGGAATGATCACCGCATATCCCCGGAGCAATATGGCCTTAGTTGCTAATGCTCCTAAAAACCAAATAACAACAACAATTGAAGGAAAAGCAAACAGTGTTATTGAAGTTGTTTGTTATTTGGTTTTTAGGAGCATTAGCAACTAAGGCCATATTGCTCTGGGGATATGCAGTGGTCATTCCCTGACCTTTCTGCATCCTCCGTATTTGGTGGTCACTGGCTCGAACCCTGGCCGAATCAAGAAGCATGTGCTATGCACTGCTGCTCCTGCCCGCCGGGCTATGGAGGCGCCTCCTGTTATTGAATTACTTCATTGCTTAAAGGAACTTGTTGAATGTGTTAAAGAAAGAATTGATGAAAAATTTATCACTTTAAGTGTCAAGGCTGTTCTTAAAAGGGACAACATTACTTATGAACAGGAAAAGAAATTCCGACTTGTGAAGTGGATAATTATTATGGCCTGCCATGACTATCTTTTGAAATGGATTTTATCCCTTGAAGAATTCGATTCTTTTACATGGATGTTGTTAAATACTCCTCCAGCATGGGAACAAGTGGAATCATCATGTGTAGTGTTAAAGAAGAAGGGGATAAAAATTGACGACAATGCTCTTTTTTTGTCAGTGGACAACATTTTAAAAAGTTGTTGATCAAGAGATGCAGTGTAATCCTGAAAAATGGAAAAGCAAGTTATGTGTTTCAACAAATCAAATTTAAACACAATTCTCAGAGTCAACTTTATTCCAGTACATGTTCAGTATACTGGCTCATAATGCTAATGGTGAGTGTGTTTTCTCATTAATGAATGTTCAATGGGCAAAAGAATGAAATAAGGTTGGATGTGACCACTGTAGAAGCTATGTTACAATGTAAATGGAACATAGACTGTAACTGCAAGGAATTTTATAAGCAAATTCTGCAAAACAAGGAACTGTTAAGGAGAGCCAAATCATCAGGGAAATATAGTTAAAGAAAGAGGTATATAATTTAGATACTTATCATTTATTTCAGATAAACAAAGAATCATTTTTTAGTGTAAGTATGTCCCATACAATATTTTTCTTTTATTTCAATGTACATATGCATAGGCAATTAGAAATAATACAAATTTACCTGGGTGTCCTGTATTTTTATTTGCTAAATCTGACAGCCCTAAGTGCTTGGCACTGATCATCAATAACTCTATCAATCTTTACATTGTCTGCAAATTTTGACATCACAGCTTCTATCCTTTAGTCAATGTCATTTATGAAAATGAGAAACAACAGTGGTCCAAGAACCGATCCTCAAGGGACCCCACTCTAACTTTATACCAATCTGAAAAATATCCATTAATCACAACCCTCTGGCTTTTGCCCTGCAGCCGCCCAGCAATTCAGCTTAGAATCTTACTGATAATCCTGACCTATTCAAGTTTATACAGTAACCTCTCATGAGGGAAGGAGTCAAATGCATTGCTAAAATCCAAATAAGATATGTCAAAATTGTTCCCTACAATGTCATGAATAACTATGTCTAAATAGTCTACTAAGTTAGTTATAATTTTCCCTTAACAAAACTATGTTGTGTGTCCTTCAGAATGCCATATCTATCTAAATATCCCTGCATTGCTTTCTTAATCATTGCCTTGAAGATTTTGTCTATCACCGAAGTCAGACTAACCAATCTGTAGTTACCAACTTCACTCTTAGAACTACCTTTATGTACTGGTGATATGTTGGCACTTCTCCAATCCAAATGAATCTCCCCTGAGTCCAGAAATGCCATCATAATTAACCTCAATAGTTCAATCCCTGGTGGTCTCCCTCAAAACTACTGGGTGTATATAATACAATACAATATAATATATTGTATTATATGATATATAATATATTGTATTATATGATATATAATACAAAAAAATATAAAAAACGATAGGATCTAGAAATTTAAAGTCTGCTCCAATATGGAATATTGTTTCCATATCTGAGAACAATATTCTAAGTTTGTAGATGATAAGAAGGTCGGCATGGTCGTTGATCATAATGATTGGGGTATACTGATGCAGTAAGGTCTGGATGAATTGGACATACGGGCTGAGAAGCGGCAGTTCAGGTTTAAGGTTGACAAATTTTTTTTTTTTTTTTTTTTTTGTTAGTTGTTGGCGCATCGGCTTCTGTGGCCATAATGCACCTCCCAAAGTTTTTGCATTTACTCTGATCCAAGCCCGAGGTGGGATTCAAACCCGTGACCTTTGGGTTGCCAGGCAGGCACTTTACCCACCCACCCAGCTAGCCTGGTCGGCAACATTGACAAATGCAGGATATTTCATATGGAAAGCATTAATCCTAGATTAATACACCAAGCTGTGTGATACCATATTCAGGGCAGTGGAGAATGAAAAAGACCTGGGGATAATTGTGCAGCCAGATATAAAGTTCTCTGAGCAGTGCAGACGGGCTGCCAGAACAGCTCATGGGGTTCTTTCAATGATACACAGGAATTTTACCAGCAAGGATAAGGAGGTGATTATCCCATTGTATAAGGCAACGGTTAGGCCACATCTTGAGTATTTCATACAGGTCTCAAAGCCTAATTTTAGCAAGAACATTGATATGTTGAAATGGGTGCAGAGAAGAGCAACAAGATTGGTGAGAGAGCAAAATGGTGCTCTTACCAGGAAAGGCTTTAGTTGTGAAAATTTCATCAGCTAAAGACTAGGCACCTGTGAGATCTGACTGAGATGTTTAAGGCCTTGAATGGATTGATAACACTCAATGCTGATGGAATCCTTCCTCTTGATCATATTACACATGTGAGGAGGTATAAATTCAAATTGAGGAAGGACAGTTGCAGGTCGAATGAGTGAAATTTGCCTTCAGTCATAGGTTGGAACAAACACATCTGATATTTCAGAGGTGAGTAGTTTGAATAAATTGAAGGAAGAACTAGATAAACTGTTCAAGGGGGATGGGCAGGTGAAATGGGAAGTTTTGCATTTATTTACTTTTATTAGTAGTAGCAAAGAAAGGGACTTTCTTTGCTACTACTAATAAAAATAATTAGCTACTACTAATAAAAACAAATAATATTCCATCAACTCTGGGAACCTTACTTGCCTTTATGCACAAAGATTTTTCTAATAAACCATAATCTGTAATTACAAAATCACTAATTTCATAGAGAAGAGACTGTGAGAGTGAGGCGGAGCCTCACTCTCACAGTCTCTTCTTAGCATGAATGTTCTTTTGTCAGTAAAGACTGAAGTCAAGTACCTATTCAATTCATCTGCAACATCAGCTGGGTTATCTAAGAATTTCCCACACCCAGTGCACAAGGGTCTGATCCGATTATCTTTCTTTGTTGTATTCACATACACAAAAATTCCTTGTTCCCATTCTTTGCTCTCTTATCGAATGCTTTCTCATATGTAGCCTTAGCCTACCTCACCTTATTTGTGGTGCTAGCTCTGCAGTCATAGATTTTGGAATCCTCCTTCTGCAATATTTTCTTAATGGTATGTATGCGTTAATGGCTTCTGTGATTTTTGGTTTAAAAGTATTTCATAATTCAAATGTATTTTCCCTCCCTTGGCAATCCACCAAATTCATAGATGCCATATAGCACCTTAAACTGTCAAAGTCCTCTCTTCTGAAGTTAAAACCCGTGCCTGTTACCTTTAACTACTGCAACATTTTTCTTCACCTTCCAACCAACGATTGCATCATCACATCCTGACAATAGTCCCTGTACTTTAAGCCCTGTGATGCCATCTGATTCATTAGTAATGATGAAATCAAGAATATTCTCACCCTAAGTACTTTCTCTAACATGATGATACAAATAAATAATCATCTATTTTATTTTTTTATTTAAAAAAATTTTTTCCCCATGGTGAGTTCCTCTCCCACTTATTCCAATCAATCTGAGGCAGATTAAAGTCATCCATAATAAGATATTCACACTTGCTTGCCCATTCCATCTGCATGTAGAGACTTTTGTTATACTCTTCACAATTTTCAGGCTTTAGATTGCTTCCACATTCAGGATATACTTTTGCTTGTTGCGTATTTTGCTTACTCTATGAGTGGGATAGTCATGCCAAGGATATGCACTACGAGAAGAGGAGTTTGGCCTCAATGAAAATCATTAATACCTGGAATGAAGAATGTAGCATTTGAACCTCTGGTAGATCCAAATAAAGTTTTGCTTCCACCACTCCACATCAAACTGGAGCTCATGAAAAATTTTGTAAAGGCTTTGGAACGGTCCTGCATTCATATACTTGCAAGAGGAATTACCAAGACTTAGTACAGAGAGAATTAAGGTAGGCATTTTCACTGGTCCACAAATAAGGCAACTTTTCAAAGACGAACAGTTTGAATGTGCCCCTAGTGATAGCGAGAAATCAGCGTGGTAAGTCTTTCGAAATGTTTTGACTGGTTTTCTAGGAAATGTTAAAGCTGGCAACTTGTGAAAAATCTCATTACTTATCATGAAAAACTGGGGTGCAACATGTCAATGAAGATTCATTTCTTGCACTCGCACCAGGATTTCTTCCCGTCAAACTGTGGTGCTGTCATTTTTTTTTTTTTTTTTTTTTTTTTTTCCCATTTATTGAGTAAAGCAGCCCCTAGCCAAAAAAAAAATCTGGCAAATCCGCCATACATATAAAAATAATATAGTACAGTATACAATTATTTACAATACAAATTTCACATTACAAATCAACTGTACTGTGCAATGGTCATCTCCTCAGCTACAGAACAACAACCTGACAAGTAGGCTACAGCAGAAACTGATGAAGAGACACTGTTGACAGATGAGCACAAGCATCACAACCTAGAAGCTGATCATCGCCAGTATTCTTCAAAAGACAAAGAGTTCAACGAACAGCCATCTACCACAGCCAGAGAGCTCAACAGAAGTTACTTATATTAACTAGCAAAACCAAGCTGGAAGAAGTTGTTATTGCAGGATCAAATCCAAGAAAAACAACTAAGACTTCTTGACAACTGCATTGGCAGGAGCAGTCAGTGACAAACATGGTGAGCGCTTCCATCAAGACACTACAGTGATGGAACAAAGATACAAAAGCAAATGGAGTGCCGCCATGTTAGCCAATTATTGTAGGATGGTGAAAAGGAATGTTCCCAAAACTAAATAAAAGTGAAAGGCGAAAATGTCCCACGTTTGATACAGATATGCTTGTAGCTACATCTTACTGCCATATAAATAAAAAATACTGTTTATAAATATAAAAAATGACTTTTTTTCCAAAGCACAAGCCAATGTGCCATTTTAAGCACCATTTCCATGTTTAGCATCCCAAAATCTATAAAGTAAAAACTTACTTTCATGCCTGTAACAAGGTATGACCCAAAATTTGTTCAGTGTAATTAGCAGAGACAAATGCTAATATTGAAAAGGAAAACTTTGCTATGAAAAAGATTAACTGAATATTAATGAAGCTAGTGTGTGCAGCATAGTGAAGCAGTTGGCCTATGCAAATTGGATTCCTCAACAATTGATAGCACTAACTAGAAACAGTGTCCATATTTTCAGTAAGATGGATAGCTTTTGTCGCACAACATTTGCTGATGATGACTTCTTGTTAATGCTGAGAAGTGATGACAGAACATATCAAGAATTTTGCTGTGGTGTCATGCATACAGGAATCTTGTTTAAAGATGGTGCAAGGTGGTTGAGCATGATTGTGATTAGGCTATTGTTCAAGGTTTAGGCCTAAATGGATGTCAGATGAACTAATGAGACATATGGCAGAGAAGAAAAATGCATGAGATACATATAAATTAACACGTGACACAGAAGCCTATGATAGATATAAGTTGATCTGTAACCAAGTTACAAAGGAGGGTAGGCAGGCAAAGGCAGATTACGAGAAATCTTTGGCAAGGGATGCAAAGAAAAACAGCAAAGAGTTCTTTACTTATGTAAACTCTAGAAGGAAGGGGATGAATCAGATTGGTCCACTTGATATCGATGGGTCAACTGTTGATGACCCTGCTCAGGTAGCTAACAAACTAAATGAATATTTTGCATCGACATTCACACATGAGGAGTTATTCAGCGAGGGGAATGCCAGAGGTGTATTCAACTCTAGCAGTAAGCTAGATAATCTTGTAATAACTGAGAGCAAAGTGGAGGAGAAATTATTGAAGATAAACAGAATAAAGGCACCTGGGGTGGATGGGATCTATCCAGTTATATTAAAGGAGGCAGCAAAGGAAGTAAGCAAACCCTTAGCCATAATTATGAGAGCTTCCTTGAACTCAGGGGAGGTACCCCATAGACTGGAGATGTGCAAATGTGACCCCAATTCACAAAGGAGGACCAAAGGCTGACACAAGTAATTATAGACCTGCGAGTTTAACTTCTGATCCAGGAAAATTAATGGAGGCACTGGTTAAAGAAGCACTGCAGGATCATCTAGACAAGACTTAAATTATAGCATGAAGAATCACTCAGTAGTGATTCTTCATGAATTAAGAATCTGCAGATAAATGAACCACTAGGTGGCAGTGATCACAGTGTGTTGAAGTGGGATTTACTCAAGGAGGTAACTACCATCAGAGGTAAAGGGAAGGGTTTTTGTTTTCGTAAAGGCGACTATGATGGTCTGAGACAGTATTTAAATTCTATACAGTGGGACCAACTGATGATGTTACCAACAGCAAACTCAAAATGGGAAGCATTCAAGGAACTAATCTTGGAGGCTACCAGGCTTTACATACCAACTAAGAAATATTGTTCAAGGTTTAGGCCTAAATGGTTGTCAGATGAACTAATGAGACATGTGGCAGAGAAGAAAAATGCATGGGATACATACAAATTAATGGGTGACATGGAAGCCTATGATAGATATAAGTTGGTCTGTAACCAAGTCACAAAGGACATTAGGCAGGCAAAGGCAGACTACGAAAAATCCTTGGCAAAGGATGCAAAGAAAAACAGAAAAGAGTTCTTTACATATTTAAACTCAAGAAGGAAAGGGATGAATCAGATTGGTCCACTGGATATTGATGGTTCAACAGTTGAGGATCCTGCTCAGGTGGCTAACAATCTAAACGAGTATTTTGCAAAAATACTCGTTTATCTACATTCACACATGAGGAGTTATTCAGGAAGGAGAATGATGTAGGTAAAGTAAACATTGGCAGTGAGCTGGATGATTTTGTAATAACTGAGAGGAAAGTGGAGGAGAGATTGTTGAGGATAAACATAAAAAAGGCACCTGGGGTGGATGGGATCTATCCAGTTATATTAAGGGAGGCAGCAAAGGAAGTAAGCAAACCCCTAGCCATAATTATGAGAGCTTCTTTGGACTCAGGGGAGGTACCCATAGACTGGAGATGTGCAAATGTAACCCCAATTCACAAAGGAGGATCAAAGGCTGACACAAGTAATTATAGACCTGTTAGTTTAACTTCTGTTCCAGGTAAATTAATGGAGGCACTGGTTAAAGAAGCACTGCAGGATCATCTAGACAAGAATTCAGTTATAGCTCAGATGCAGCATGGTTTTGTTAAGGGCAGGTCTTGCCTGACCAATTTGATTGGATACTATGATGTAGTCACAAAAGAACTGGATGCAGGGAATAACTTTGATATTATATATTTGGATCTTAGAAAGGCTTTTGATACTGTTGCACATGGAAGACTGCTGCACAAATTGGAGCAGTGCGGCATTGGAGGCAAATTGCTGCTATGGATAAGGGGATGGTTGAGTGGCAGAAGACAGAGAGTGGTAATCAATGGACACTGCTCAACGTGGACTAATGTTATTAGTGGAGTTCCTCAGGGTTCAGTGTTGGGTCCGTTGTTGTTTTCGGTGTTTATGAATGATATTGATGATGGGATATCAAGTTTAATGTCCAAGTTTGCAGACGATACGAAGGTTGGCAGGGTTGTCAAGGACACTACTGATGCTATGCTGCTGCAACAGGATCTGGAAAGGTTGAACAGATGGGCTGAGAGGTGGCAAATGAAGTTTAACATTGACAAATGTAAAGTACTAAATATGGGAAACAGTAACCCCAGAGCAACGTATCAACTCTGCGGTACTACACTGACAGTGGTGGATAATGAAAAGGACCTGGGGGTAATTGTGCAGGCAGATATGAAGTTCTCTGAGCAGTGCAGACGAGCTGCAAGAGTAGCTCATGGTGTCTTGTCAATGATATACAGGAATTTTTCTAGCAGGGATAAGGAGGTGATTATTCCCTTGTATAAGGCAATGGTTAGGCCACATCTTGAGTACTGTATACAGGTCTGGAGGCCTCATTTCAAGAAGGATGTAGAGCTGCTGGAACGGGTACAGAAAAGGGCAACAAGATTGGAACAAAGGGTTGCTCTTACGAAGAAAGGCTTAAGTTTTGCAAATTACAGAGTCTGGAGACTAGGCACCGGCGAGGTGATCTGATAGAGGTGTATAAGGCTTTGAATGGTTTGAGCATGCTCAATGCCAATGGGATTCTTCATCTTGCTCAGAATAATCACCTCAGAGGGCATAAATTCAAATTGAGGAAGGACGGATGTCGGATAGATGTGCGGAAATTTGCCTTTGGCCAGCGGGTGGTTGGTTGGTGGAACCGACTTCCATCACTTGTTGTTGAAGTTGATAGCCTAAACAAATTTAAAGCTCAACTGGACAGGTATTTCGAACGAACGGAGGGGTGAAATGGGAGTGGTGTGTGTTTTTTTTTGTTTTTTTTGGCTGATGCTGAATAAGCTTGCTTTCTTGCATCATATGCCTCTACTAATGCTATAGCTCAAATACAGCATGGGTTTGTTAAGGGAAAGTCTTGCCTGACTAATTTGATTGGATACTATGATGCAGTCACAAAAGAACTGGATCAGGGAATAACTTTGATATTATATATTTGGATCTTAGAAAGGCTTTTGATACATGGAAGACTGCTGCTCAAATTGGAGCAGTGTGGCATTGGAGGCAAATTGCTGCTATGGATAAAGGGGTGATTGAGGGGGAGAAGACAGAGAGTGGTAATCAATGGACACTGCTCATCGTGGACTATTGTTATTAGTGGAGTCCCTCAGAGTTCAGTGTTGGGTCCATTATTGTTTTCTGTATTTATAAATGATATTGATGATGGTATATCAAGTTTAATGTCCAAGTTTGCAGACGATACAAAGGTTGGCAGGGTTGTTAAGAACACTACTGACACTATGCTGCTGCAACAGGATCTGGAAAGGTTGAGCAGATGGGCTGAGAGGTGGCAAATGAAATTTAACATTGACAAATGTAAAGTACTACATATGTGAAACAGCAACCCCAGAGCAATGTATGAACTCTGTGGTACTACACTGACAGTGGTAGAGAATGTAAAGGACCTGGGGGTAATTGTGCAGGCTGATATGAAGTTCTCTGACAGTGTAGACGGGCTGCAAGAGTAGCTCATGATGTCTTGTCAATGATATACAGGAATTTTTCTAGCAGTGATAAGGTGATTATTCCCTTATATAAGGCAATTGTCAGGCCACACCTTGAGTACTGTATACAGGTCTGGAGGCCTCATTTCAAGAAGGATGTAGAGCTGCTGGAACGAGTACAGAGAGGGGCAATCAGATTAGTGAATGGAACAAAGGTTGCTCTTACGAAGAAAGGCTTAAGTTTTGCAAATTACAGTGTCTGGAGACTAGGCACCGGCAAGGTGATCTGATAGAGGTGTATAAAGTCTTGAATGGTTTGAGCATTCTCAATGCTGATGAGATTCTTTCTCTTGCTCAGAATAATCACCTGAGAGGGCATAAATTCAAATTGAGGAAAGACAGATGTGCGGAAGTTTGCCTTTACCCAGCGGGTAGTTGGTTGGTGGAACAGACTTCCATCCATTGTTGTGGAAGTTGATAGCCTAAATAAATTTAAGGCTCAGCTGGACAGGTATTTCGAAAGAATGGAGGGGTGAAATGGAAGTGGTGTTTTTTTTTTTTTTTTTTTTTTTTTGGCTGATGCTGCATAAGCTTGCTTTCTTGCATCAAATGCCTCTACTAATGCTAATGCAGAAAATAGGATATGCTCCTAGAGTAAAAGTAACAATACTTCAGAGTAGATATAGTTTCATTATGCCTTCATAGTTCTTTTAATCTTTCAAAATGTTATATACCATGGATGGACTGTTTTTGATGAATAACACTTAATTATTATACTCTTGAAGGTAATTAAATATAGGATGAAAAACACTTTTACTATGAAATAGAAAAATTCAGATAAGTGAATAACTTGAGGGATTACATAAATACGTTGTTTTTTTGTTGTAGATATTCTCTGCAGAGTGATATATAATTCTTCATTAATCCAGCTATATAGTAAAACAGTAATGTCAGTTAGAACATTTGAAGTTCTAAGAAATAGTATATGTCAATTCCAAAGTTTTAGTAGTTAATCCTTTCATGTTAATTTTGTAGTCTGTACCATTTGAGCTGGTGCTAGAATTTTACAGTAGTTTCAGAAAAATAGCCTGCTTGCTTACTGAATATTAGTGAAATTACTGAGTGTAGAATAGTAAACTAATTGACCTATGCAAAGTTCTGTGCTAATTGGCTTCCTCAAAAATTGACAGAAACTAACTAAGAACAGTTTCATCTCTTACGAAAAAGATAATAGACATTGGGCTACTGTCTTTTAATTAATCTGAATAGCATTTGTGGCACAACATTATAACTCCTGAAGTTATTCTATTTCATTAGGAAAAAAGTGCATTATTTATGCATAAATTAATGCATAAATTTTATGCATTAATTTATGCATAATTTAATTAACATTTTTATGCATTATTTAATTAATTTATTAGAGTTCTGCATGATGCTCTTTTCACCTGTCATTATAACACTTGAAGTTATTTTCTAAAGATCAGTAAATTCTTTTAGATGTACAGTGTGCCCTTCCTCCACCTATTGCCAATGGACAATATATTCTACTAAATGAGACTGCTACATACCAAAGTAAGATTCTGTATAAATGCAATAACAATTATACACTTCTAAGGGGGAATATTAGAGTGTGCCAGGAAAGAGGGGTGTGGAGTGGACAAGATCCATCATGTCAATGTAGGTATTATATTTAAGTAATATAAAAAGATTTAAAAATATTCATATATGAATTATGAGTATCAAATTATATATAACCTTCTAATTACTCAGTTTTCAAGATTATCCATGCACAATTCTTTTAATTTTCATTACCTAACCAGTTTACTATGATATTCCTTAGTGCATTTGTATCATTACTACCATAGTTGAATTTAAGACAAACTGAAGTTTGTACATTAGGTATCATTATTATAACATAATCAGTTTACTGAAGTATTTGTGGTGTTGTTTTACATGTGATTTTCTTTTTAAAATTTTATTACTTGCTGTATTGAAAATTTATGAAACTCAACAATTTTTTTAAGATAATTGGGATTATTCTCTCTCTCTCTATTTATTTTCCCCCACCCAAGGCTTCCTTCATATTCTACAACTTATTATTAGGGAAGTTAGAGACAAGGCAAAATATACATATATTCTTAATTGCAATAATAAAATTATTATTCTGCTATGTGTGGATGTGGACTGTCAACAAAGATATACAGGGTATGCTGCTCATTGTGATCATGCATAATGTTATCATTCATGTACTGTTATCTCTTTTATGAAGTTCTGATCAAATGTATACAAATACAGAGGAAAAAAATTATGTTTATTGTAATCAGCACTTCAGTTTGTTATTCCCTGTTTGCATTCCACACATGTGCTATGGAAGTGATTAAATAATGTCCTGATTTGTTCTTAAACTCTGACACATTGCCTGTTTAGTTACTGTTGTTACTTTATACAGTTCCTATGGTTGTCAGTATTGTTATTCCATGAAAGTATATACTGTATCTGTACTACTCCTACCAATTTGACTGTTTTACAGTAGAGCATTTTTACAGTAGAACATTAATCCTTGATTTTAATATTTTCTTTGTTTTTAACGGTTTGTATGGCTTTCCCATAAGATTATACAATTTCATTTTTATTGGTAACTTCCTTGAAGAAATAGTGGACAGTCAAATTAAAGTGTTTTATATTGATTGATTTCATGTTTTATTTCCATCAACTTCTACCTTTTTGTATATACATTTTCACTCTGTATCAATAAACAACACTGAACAGCTGCATTCTTGCTTCATTGGGTTGTTGTTGCCAATCGATTATTGTTATCAATTAAGCTGTGTCCCAAAGTGATCACTTTGGGACACAGCTTAATTGATAACAATAACCGATTGGCCACTATAATATATTATTTATTTTTTCAGCAGCCTGATGCAGTGACGATTCTAAAAAAAACAATTTATTAACAAACATCTCTTATTCACACAAGCTTTATTTAGTTGACTGCAATCAAATCTCTTACAATAAAAATTGAAGGAGAATATTTATTTGAGAACTTGCATATAAAAACTAACAAGCAACTGTTTTAAATGTGACAGTGGATTACCCCAATTATGTACACAGGTTTGGGTATGTTAAATTCTGTGTTACTTAAAACATATGACTGTAATTAAAGATGTTGCACTCAATAAAAGTTCTGAGAAAATTTTAGTTCCAGAACTAGCACTAAATTTATAGAATTGTAAAAAAAAACAAAAAAAAAAAAAAACACATTTTCAGTTGCAAACTTAATTCCCACATCTAAAAGCTACCAGTGGCCACTGCAAACTATACCTAAATGCTTAACTACAGTAAACATACTGTATATGCAATATTAGCATTATTAAAATTACACAACTAAGTGAAAATGTCTTGTTGAACAACACTGGTTATCGTGGACAAAACTTCATTTTAAAATTCAGCTGCTGCAACACACATGATGCTTATTTGTAGAGAGAAAGAAATTCCTCTTACCTGATTGGAATTATTCATCTTGACTCTTATGTTATCCTAATAATTTTGCCTTTGGTAGAGAAATTTTATTATGCTTAGAATCCTCTAAGTATTTTGCCATAGTTCTGTTTGATTCAGCAGAAAGGTACTAAACATTTGATCTACATCAATCCTTTTAAATTGGCAGTTATGTCAGCAAACACTTTACAACTCATGAAAAATTAAAATAACCATCAAAGAAGGAAATCAGATCCATTTGGCTTTAACTGTTGATGGGATTCTTCCTCTTGCTCAGACCATACATATGAAAGGGACAAATTCAAATTGTGTAAGGACGGTTGCAGAAGTTTGCCTTTAGCCAGCAGGTGGTTAACTGCTGAAACAAACTTCCATCTTTTGTTGTGGCAGTTGATAGTTTAAATAAATTCAAGAAAGAACTAGATAAGTTGGAGGGAATGAATAAGTGAAATGGGAGGTGTTTTTTTTTTTTTTTTTTTGCTGTTGCGGTTTGAGCTTGCCTTCCTGCATCATTTGCCACTGCTAATGCTAGCTCTAAGACACTTTTCTTTTTCTACACAGTATTAAAAAAAACTTTGTAGACAGCTGATTTAATTTTTAAACTCCAATAATATAAAATAATGAAGTTAATACTTCCCTTTTTTTCAGTCTTTTCTTCCAGATCACATTCATTGCTGTGGACAAGCAACACTAGCAAAAAGTAATCATCACATGCCAAAAATGCAACAAGTAATATCATACATAACAGTATAGGGAGTGTGAGCATGAAGCAAAATGGGGGAAAATAATTATGATTCAAGTGTAAATTCAGTGTTATATGTGAATTATTTACACGCAATTAATAAAGATTATTCAGGATTAAAAAGTAAATAACTGTGAATGAAATTAACTATATATATATATATACACTGAGTGATCACTGAATTGTGACCACCTACCTAATACTGTGTTGGGCCACTGTTCACACAGATAACAGCTGCTATTCACTTAGGCATTGATTCCACTAAATGTCTGAATAAATCTGCAGCCATGCTGCCTGCAAGACTTTCCACAGTGTCGGAATAGATGATGGTTGCATGTCCATGCATCTCACTTCCTGTTCAAAAACATCCCACATGTATTCAATTGGATCAAGGTCAGATGAATTTGGAAGCCAATCGAGATGGGTGATATGTTCACTGTGTTCCTTGAACCACTTATGCACAGTGTAGGTCCAATGATAGAGCTCATTATCGTCTTGGAAGGTCCCATTTCTGTCTGGGAAAAAATGCAGTGTTGCAGGATGCATGTGGCTTCCTAAGAGCTGCCAGTTAGGCCTCACTAGTTAAAAGTTGGTCCATATGTACCAGGAGTCCTAGTTCTTACTGAAAAAACATGCCCCGTAATAAGCAACTACCTCCACCTGCCTGGACAGTGGGCACCATGCATGTTGGGTCCATGGATTCTTGTTGCTTGTGCCACACATGAAGGCATCCATTGACCTGTTGCACCAGGTATTTGAACTCATCTGACTGACACACTTGTTTCCAGTTCTGTGTGTTGTCGACACCACATCATTTGCCGTCAACGATGGTCAGCAGCAAGGAGAAGATGTCGCTTGTGTCATCTGCTGTAGACCCCCATATGTCTGAGTTTTCAGTTCATCATCATTTGGGATATTGTTCTTGCATTCTTCATATTGTATTGCAATGTCAGCTGTTTCACAGTGACCTGACATCAAGCTTATACAACATGCTGCACCCTTTGCTCACCACAAATATGTACCTTGAATAATCCTTTACAATTCTGTCAATGGGAGGTGGTTTGACCCATTCAAAACCATTCTCTATATACCTTAACCACAGTGGGCTGAGAAACTAACAAGACCTGCCATCTCTGATATGGAAGCACCCAATGCATGAGCTCCCACAATTATGCCTATATCTTTACTACTTCCCATAACTGCTACTTTATCACTTTGACTTGCATGACTAGATGAAAATTATAACAGTAACAATAGAATGCATTATACAGTAACACCAAGGTCTGTATAATGCATTCTGTTGTTATGATTGGCAATTGTAAGTTATAATCAGATTAAAAAAAGAGAATGCATTTACAGGAAGTTTCAAGCTACTTAATCAGTCTCCTTTCTTTAAAGATGTTCTTGGAAATAAGGTCCGTCCATTTCATAAAATTATCCATGAAAGAGAAGCACAACTTCTACAACACTTATATAATTATACCAGGCTGTAAATTTACACATGGTTTTATTTCCTAAAGGAAGTAGTGCTTTTATATATATAGTGTGTGTGTGTGTCAAGATACTGTGTATCCTTTTTTTATACTTATATCTGTATACTTTTTTATTATGCTGTGTCCTTTGTTTTTTGTTTTTATTTCCTTGATGGTGTTTAGTTTTATGACATCTAATTGAAAGAGGCAACCCCAGGGGCTCACATCTGGTTAGTATGGGCTTGATACACCCAGGGTCCTGAGTTGGATATAATCATTCTTCTCTTTCTTGGTGATTCTTTTCTACTTCTTTCTCTCTCTCTCTCTCTCTCTCTCTCTCTCTCTCTCTCTCTCTCTCTCTCTCTCTCTCTCTCTCTCTCTCTCTCTCAGGGTAACGTGGTTATTTTTTTTTGGCTAGTACAGCATAAACCTCAGGCTTCCTTGCAACCATATGGCTAATAATAATAATATCTCCTTACTAATTTTCCCCCTAATTTAAGATTTGTCCTTAACTCAAAAGCCAGTTTCCCTCTAAACTGCATCCAGGTATTGTTACACTATAACAAAAAAAAAAAAAATAAATAAATAAATATATATATATATATATATATATATATATAAAAAAAAAAGAAATTAATATATATATTGTATACTGAATCCATCAGTGTCATTTGTTTTTCTCTAAAGGACATAGATATTAATATTTTGGAGGCAATTGAAGGTTTTATGATTTGTGACATTTGAGTATTGCATAATTGTGTACCACTACTGCAATATATATATATAAGAGCCTGTAGTATTCATATAATAAGGATTTTTTTTTTTTTTTTTTTGTAGTTTTTTAGGACAAAAAATTTTATCTGCCTCAGCAATAAACAAACAATATAGCTTGCTTTTTTTTTTTTTTTTCATTCAATCTATATATACAAGTATGTAGTACGTTCAAAAAGTTCCTTGAATCGCATGCTGATATTTAAATCATTTGTACTACAGCCGTATTGTTTTGTTTTATGGGGCATTGACATTGACCTTGGTGCACACGCATGTCAAGTGGGAACTGGCCCAAACACTTCACTCATGTCACTGTTGACTCATTGCAGAATTTCACAGTTTAAACAGCATTCTAATGTCAAGTTATTTTTTAAACTTGGAAGAAGTGCTACAGAGTGCTGCAAGCATTACAGAAAGTTTATGGAGATGATGCTTTGAAGAAAACAGCAATTTATTCACAAGCACTTTAATCAGTTTAAAAATGAACAGGAAACACTAGAAGTTGAACCTTATAGTGGATACCCTTTGATGTCATGAAAGTGAAGGAACTTGTGTGAAATGATAGGTCAATGACTGTTGTGAGACTGCTCATGAAGTTGAATTGTCTGTAGGCTCATTACGCACAATCCTGATGGAAGATTTAGGGATGCATTATGTGTGTATGCAAAGTTTGTTCCACACTTGCTGTCAGATGATCAAGTGGACTGCAGGAAAGCCATCGCAGGTAGTTTGTTCAAAAAATCTATGCATGATCCAAGCTTCCTAGGAAAAACTGTCACTGGGGATGAGAGTTGGGCGTTTGCCTATGACCCCGAGACCAAGGTGGACTCATCCAAATGGCACATAAAACAATCCATAGTGATTGTTTTTTGTTTTTTCCCCCCTCGATGATGAGGGTATAGTGCACCATGAATTTGTGACTAAGGGGAGAAGCTTTATTGCTGCCAAGGTTTTGGCACATTTGCATGAAAATATGAGGCAGACAACCTTAAAAATGGAAGGATGACTGCATCCTGCACCATGACAATGTGCCCAGTCACATGGTGATGGCAGTTCAGCAGTTTTTTGGATTGTGGGGGGAGGGGGGGAAGAACCACACTCATGCATCAGTCTCCCTGCTCTCCTGATCTTGTGCTATCTGACTTCTGGCTGTTCCCACAAACTGAAAATGGGGCTTCAACGTCATTGTTTCGTTACAGTGGATGATATCAAGGAAAACAGTGAAGTAGTCCTATGTGCACTAAAAAAACATGATTTTTAAAGAATGTTTCAAAGCTTGGGAAGACTCCTGGAGCAAGTGTGTGTGTGTGTGTGTGTGTGTGTGTTTATGCAGAAGGAAAGTAAAGAAGGAAAGTATAAAAGTTTATTGGGTGTGAAAACTCAAACTTTTATAGTAAAATTCCAGGAACGTTTTAAATGTACATTGTTTATCACCTTGAGTTTAATATGTGTCCTCCATTTTGAAGGTAAAGAAGGAATATCTGACTGACATAAAAAAAAATATATATCTATTCTGGTCTCTGGAAATGCCACTTACAGCTTTCTTGAGATTATCACTTGAAAATGCCCATGCATATGTTTCTTCAGAGTTTTTAGCAGGAAATAATCACTCAAGACAGGTTACTCTTAAATTTTTGAGAGTAGTTGTATAGACATCTTCAGTGATTGTTTTTTTATGTAGCATGTAGTTTATCAAAAGAATTCCTTTCACATCCCAAAAAATAGTCACCACAGTCTACTCATGATCAGAATACTGAATATTTTGGGTAGTGGTAACTTGTGTTGTTTCCATTGAGTGGACTCCCATTTTGTTTTTCTGAATCCAAGTGATAAATCCATGTATCATTAACAGTTACGATTCTTGAAAGAAATCCTTGTGGATCGCAACATGCATATGTAAGTTTTCCTCACAGATTCGAGCCATGTTGCTTCTGAAAAGGTGTGGGCACCCTTGGCATGCAGCAAGATTTAACTTTTGACATGACTAAGTATTCATTGAGGATGATCAGTACCTACCTCTCAGAAATATTATATTCTCTGGCAATAATAGACACATTAATACACCTATTCCTCGAAACCTGGTCAGCAATTCTCAGCACATTTCCAGAGTTGTCACGAGTGGAGAGAGAGGATTCATTTTCTATGGATTCTTTATTCCATTTAATTTGCTTAGACAAAAATTTTATCTGGTATTCAGAAGGAACAGTGTCACCATTTACAGGCTTTGTGCATTGATGAATAACTTTTGGTCCATTCCCTTCTCAAAAATATCCCAATCACCTTTCAGAGAAGAGCTTTCAGAATTTAATGAAGAATCTGGTAAACAGGATAATTTCGATTACAACTCAAAAGCCTATTTAAATAAAGTGCCACATTTCCATAATCAGCAAGAACTGTCTGACTTAGTGATGGGTTTGGGTGTAACCAAATCCAGTGCAGAGCTCCTGACATCTTTTTTAAAAGAGTGGAATGTACTGAATCCTACTTGCAAGACTTGCACATACAGAAAAAGACATGTCGGTTTTTCACTTTTTTAGAAAGCTGCTGCAGAATCTCTGTTCTATATTTTGATCTGATCGGTCTTTATGAGAAACTGGTAGTAGTTTAAATCCAGAAGAGTGCAATCTTTTCATAGATAGTTCAAGTAAAAGTTTGAAAACTGTGTTACTTCACAATGGGAATATAGACCAATTGATTCCAATTGCACACTTCATATTAAAGATTACAGAAATGTGAAGCATGTGTTAGAGAACATCAGTACATATAAATGGGATATGTATTTCTGGGGACTTCAAGATACCGAGGCCTCTTCTGGGTTTGAAAAGGTGGGGGATTCGCTAATTTCCTGTGCTTTCTCTGCTTCTCTGATATCAGGGCAGCAGATTAGCACTAGTAGAGAATGGTCTGCCAGAATTGAGTTACAGCATGAATGCATGCATGCATACACACAGCATAGTAAGCAGTCTAGTGACCTGCCAAGTGATGCACCCTAGTCAGGTTACAGAACAGAATAGCAAAGTACATACTGCTCTATCTCAAGATTTAGTGTTATTGGGAAGACTACTTTCCATGAAATGGGTAACATTTTTTGTACTAAGGATAGCTGAACTAGAACTAGGTTGTGTTTAGAGAAATTGATGATGTTACCAAAAGATTATTATATTTAAGGGTGACAATAAAAGCAGTATTATTCATGTGAGGACTGATGATATTAAACAAATGAGTTCATAATTTGTTAGATTAATATAGGAACATGTTGACAAAATGCTGTGAGTTAGATCAGAATATGTATGTTTCTGCAATTCTGCCCAGATGTAACAGGAGCAAGCCTGGCTTTAGGGTAAGGCCGAGTAGCACTGGCCTAGGGCCACCAAGGTTTAGGGGATGCCAACACCCCATAAACCTTGGTACAAATTTTTAAAATTAATCATTCTAAAAAATAAAAATCTTGGCATTGGCAGAAGGGAGTGCCATCAGTCATTGTGACCTAGGGGGCAGCATATACCCTTGAGCCAGCCCTGGACAGAAGGGTTTATATGCTGAATGTTTTGTGGATAAAAAAAAAGTCCCTCAAGACTTGAGGGATTTTGCAAGGCTTTTAGAGAGAAATTTTTATCATCATGATCCACATTTGGATGTAGAGGGAATCTATTTTTTAGACATGGAATTCATCTGAACAAAAATAGTGCAAGAGTTTTTGCCACTATCACTGAAAATACTTTAAGAAATACTTTATCACTGAAAATACTTAAAGGGTTCAGGAAAATTGGGTGATATAAACACACATTTATCTGATGATATTATGGCTCATTCACATGCCTCAAGAGTTCTTGTTTTCTGCTGAAACAGCTGATATCAGCAAGAGGTCAGGAGGATAGCAATGTTGCAAATGAACAGGAAGCTTATGCTAGGGAAACAAGCATAAATAACTTCAAGGGGTGTGTCAGGGTAGTAAGCTATAGAAGAATACTTAGTCTTAACTGTATCTACAGTAATGTTAGGAGTGTTCTCAATAAAATGAGTGAAAAAGGCTCATGGTATTATCCAGTTGTAGGAGATAATGAGTTTTACTGTGGAACATAGTATATTTAGGAAGGATAGGGAAAAGAGAAGGGGATCATGCTTCTTATAAAAAGTAGACTGAGCATAAAATGAGCTTCTGCATATTCAGAAGTTATGTCTGCCAGCATAGAATCTGTGTAGTATGAGTTCACTGAAAGCAGAGGTATAATTGAGAGTGGCATTATCTAGAGACTAAAAGATCATGAAGATTATGAGAGTTTGTACATGTAGATGAAATGGGTGAGAAAGTGTGACTGTTTCATTATGGATAATTTCAATTTTCTCATAATTGATTGGAGTAAGTGGGAAGGAAACTCACCAGTGGGAACAAAATTATTGAATAAAATAGATGATTATTTGTACTAGAATGTTAGAGAAAATACCAGTAGCAAGAATATTCTAGACCTGGTTATTACTTATGAAGCAGATTATTATTATTATTATTAGCCATATGGTGCAAGGAAGCCTGAAGCTTATGCTGCACCTGCCAAAAAAAAAATCCCGAGTTACCCTGAGAGAGAGTTGTTGTTGTTATTTGGTTTTTAGGAGCATTAGCAACTAAGGCCATATTGCTCCGGGGATAAGCGGTGGTCATTCCCTGAGCTTTCTGCATCCTCTGTATTTGGTGGTCACAGGCTTGAACTCTGGTCTAATCAAGAAGCGTGTGCTTAAGCGTTGATGCATATGCACTGCTGCTCCTGCCCACCTGGCTACGAAGGCACCCTGAGAGAGAGAGAGAGAGAGAGAGAGAGAGAGAGAGAGAGAGAGAGAGAGAGAGAGAGAGAGAGAGAGAGAGAGAAGTAGAAAGGAATCACGATGAAAGAGAAGAATGATGATATCCAGCTCAGGACCCTGGGTTTGCCAAGCCCATACTCACTAGCTGCAAGCCCCTCGGGTTAAAAAAAGCCTCCTCCCCGGCGGGGAATCAAACCCCGGTCTGCCACGTGACAGGTGGGGATACTAACCACTATACTACTGAGGAACGGTATCATAGGGCTAAAGTATAGGGACCATTGGCAGTAAGTGATCATGCACTTGGAAGCTGAAGAAGGATGTTGCAGTTTAACAACTGCAACATCTTTCTTCAACTGCAATATCACTTCCTGCCAAAACAGATTTTAATTTTAGGAAAGGGGATTATAACAGTAGATGCTACATATCATACATCAACTGGGCAGGTTGTAGAGGGAGACTGAATACATTAGAATTATGGAATATCTTTAAAACATTGACTGCATGTTGATGCATATATACATGGGGGGATTTTTTAATCCATTTGATGAAAAACCACCTGACTTTAAGAGCCATTTCCTTCAGATATGGGGGAAGATAAACTGGGTTGTTAGTAGTGGCAAGTAATGCAAGGAAGCAAGCTTACACAGCATGGTGGGGAGGGACAACTCTTGTCTTTTCACTTGTTCATCCCTTCTTCTTTGTCTAGTTCTTCCTTGAATTTATTCAAACTACACCAGATGGGAGTTTGTTTCAACAATCAACCACCCACTGGCTGAAGGCAAATTTCTGCACATCTCTCCTACAACTGTCCTTCCTCAATTTGAATTCATGCTATCTCATGTATGCAGTCTGATCAAGAGGAAGGATTCCATCAGCATTAAGCTTACTCAATCCATTCAAAGCCTTAAACTCCTCAATTGGATCTCCTCTCAGGTGCCTAATCTCCAGGCACTGCAGTTTTATGAACTGAAGCCTTTACTGTTAAGAGTACCCTTTTGTTCCTCTCACTAATCTCATTGCTCTTCTCTGCACTTGTTTCAGCAGATCCAAATCCCTCCTAAAATGCGGCTTCCAGACAGGGCCGTTTTAAGAACTCTTGGGCCTCCCTGTGAATTTCCAAATGTGGCCCCTATTCAGTTTAAATTTTGTTTTAATTTTTTTCTGGGTCCCTCTTAGTTGCATTCCTTACCCTAAGTGAGGCCCCCGGTGTCCGCTGGGTGTGCCCATGCGTTAAAACAGCCCAGCTTTCAGACCTGTAAGTAAAACTAGTAATGGGTACTGGTAACATGGGGTTTTGTCAATGATATATAGGAATTTTGCTAGCAGGGAGAAGGAGGTGATTGTCCCTCTGTATAAGGCAATGGTCAGGCCGCGCCTTGAGTACTGCGTACAGGTCCGGAGGCCTCATTTTCGGAAGGATGAAGATTTGCTTGAGTGTGTACAGAGAAGGGCAAGATTGGTGAGGGTAATGAAGGGATCCTCTTACTAAGAGAGGCTTAAGTTCTGCAAATTGCAGCAACTGGAGACTAGGCACCTGTGAGGTGATCTGATTGAGATGTATAAGGCTTTGAATGGATTGAGCACGCTGAACCTAAGGGGGCATAAATTCAAATTGAGGAAAGACAGATGTAGAATAGATGTGCGGAAATTTGCCTTTAGCCAGTGGGTGGTTAATTGCTGGAACAAACTTCCATCTGTCATTGTGGAAGTTGATAGGTTAAATAAATTTAAGGAGGAACTGGACAGGCATTTGGAGGGAATGATGTGATTTTTTTTTTTTTTTTTTTTTTTTTTTTGGCTGATGCTGCATAAACTCATACACTTGCTTTCTTGCATCACATGCTACTACTACTACTGAAGACGTGACCTGACCATTGCTCTATACAAAGGAATAATCACTTCCTTATCCCTTCTGGCAAAATTCATGTATATCATTGACAAAATCCTATGAGCGACCTGTCTACACTGTTCAGAGAATTTCATATCTTACTGCTCAGTTACCCCTGGGTCTTTTTAATTCTCCACTACCCTGAGTATGGTGCCACACAGTTGGTACGTTGATCTGGGATTACTGCTCCCCATATGAAGTACATTGCATTTATCAATATTAAACTTCAATTGCCACTTCTCAGCCCATCTTCCTAATTTTTCTAGATCTTATTGCAGTAGCATACCTTGATTACTGTCATTAATCACCTCTACCAACCTTTTTATCATCTGCAAACTTAGACCTCAATATCATTAATAAATATAGAAAACAACTGTGGGTCCAGTGCTGAATCCTGCAGAACTCCACTAATAACATTAGTCCCTGAAAAGCAGTGTCCACTGATAACCACTCTGTCTTCTGCTACTCAACCATCACTTTATCCATAACAGCAACTTGCCTTTGATACCACACTGCCCTAGTTTGTATAGCAGTCTTTTATGTGCAACAGCCTAAAAAGCTTTCCTGAAATCCAAGTATATGGTATCAAAATTATTATTTGCATCCATTTCCTCTGTTACTGCATCGTAGTATCTAATCAGATTGGTCAGACAAGAGTGTCCCTTAACAAATCCATTCTGCAACTGCAGTATAACTTAAATCACAATGAGTAATCACAATATGTCTAGTAATGCATGCATATTATTAGGTGTATGATTATGGAATCAAATGTACTTTTTCAGTAGGTCCTAATCATGCTCAGTCGGGTTGGGAACAGTGAGTTGGGTGACCATAGCAGGACAGAGAATTCACTGTCATGTTCCTGAAACTGGTTAGTTGCCTGCTATGTGGCATGGTGTGTTGTCTTGTTTATAGACACCAGAGTCTGAATACACTGTCGTCATGAAAGGGTTTTAGTTGGTTGGTGATAATAGAAACATAGATGTCCCATCAAGCCATTGATTAATATTGATCAGAGGATCTAGGGTATGCCAAGAAAACAGTCCCTAAACCATAACACCACCCATCTCCAGCCTGCCAAACACTCAACAGTGTATCCAGGTGTCATGGCCTAATTTTTTTTTTCCTCCAAATGCAGATGTGCTCATCAGCATGATAGGGTTGGAAATGGGATTCATTAGAACAGTCAACAGATTTCCACATGTCAGTGATCCAGCGTTGGAGCTGAGATGCCCATTCAAGGTGCAGTTTCTCGTGTCTTGCAGTAAGAATGGGTACCTGTGATTGCCCTCAACTGCTGTAGCCTATATGGACTAATGTCCAACACTTGAGAATATTTGTCTTGCTATTCCTACATTGTACTGGATAGTTAGCTGGGCCACTGTTGCTGCACCATTATGAAATGAGACTTATGACGTTCACCACAGATGTTGACCACACAATGCTATCCCAAGTGACCTTTAGCTGGTTGTTCAACCACTGTTGAGCCAGTCATGGCAGATTCATGATACCACAGAACTATACATCTTGCCATCATAATCATCCACGTTTGAAATCAGAAAGACCTTAATGCCAACTCATTCTTCCTTGCAGACACTCAAAAATTGATCATCTCTTGTGCAAACTACAGTCTTATATCAGCAGTTCCTGACTTTGAGCCTTCACCACACCACATTAGCCCATTCCTACATAAGAGGGTGTTGTGCATGGAAAGCAACACACACACACCTTTTGGCTGATGGTCCTGTTATGGGTTATTGTCTTAAGATTGCAGGCAGCCAGCTCTGCAGCTTCTCATACTTAATACCCAAGGTCAAGTATCACTGATTTTTTGTTTTTTTTTTTTTTTTTTTGTTTTTTTTACTTATCCTTTCCTGTAATATAAAAATAGACGTTTAAAGATTTTTGTAATTATTTTTTTGAAAAAAATTGATTATCAAGAATACCATATGCAATAGGAATCAGTTAAATAGGCTATGCCAAATCAAAAATGTTAAAATAGGATCGTGGGTAAAAAAGTTGCACACCACTGATTTAAGCTGTGCACAATACAAAAGGAAAGGAAATATCTGTATTTTGATCTTTCTTTCTATTTTATTTTTATTTTTTACATTTTACAGTAATCAGTTGTGGAGAACCAGAGATACCACCAGGAGCTCATATTATTGGAAATTCAGTTACTGTTCATTCTATAATTACATATTACTGTGAGAAAGGGCATCTCCTGACAGGTTCTGCAGAAAGAGTATGCAGTCAAAATGGAAAGTGGTCAGGAGAAACACCAACCTGTAAATGTAAGCATAAGAAATGTTTTTTTATAGTGTAATGAAATTGTCTATTGATTCTATCAAATATAAATATTTAAATATTATGGTGAGAGAAAAATTTCATTTGTTACAATTCAGTGCACTGGTTAAGATACATTTATTAGACTGAAATACAGATAACTAACAAATAAATTTTAGAGATATATCACACATCCAACTCTTATTTTTGGGTCCAGATGTCTTCTTCAATGGATTAAGTATTAAACAAAAAGAATACTTTAAGAAACATTTAAAAAAAAAAAAACTGCAACAGTTATGGTATTTGGCTTCTGCTGTTTTCTGAGAGTTCCTGTAGTAATTCTAGGGGTCTCTCCATGCCTTTTCTGCCTGGCTAGTTGTCATAGTGATCATTCTCCATTCATCTTGTTCTAGCTGTTGTTGAAATTGACTGGTGGAGGTGGATGAGGAAGAATTCAAGGGCAGGTCAGGCCACCAGAACATTGGGAAATTTTCTGGTGGGATCCATGGGCTCTGTTTCACATTATTCTACTATGGATCTTAAATTTATGAAAAATGCTGATAAAATGACGTAAATTTATTATGATTTTGTTTTGGGGATTTTTGTTCAATAACTAATTTTGGTACACATGGTTTATTTTGTTTATATCCAATTTGAATGTTGTGGGAACTGAAAAACTCAAAGCATTCTATTACTTTTTAAGAACTGTATAAAAAAATTAAAAAGAAAGGGTAATCAGCTTTTTTAGTCACACAACTCGTGAAAGTGATTTCTTCTTCCACTGCATCAAGCTTCATTATGTGTCTCTCTTCTTACTAAGCTTAACCCATATTCAAAGTCTTTCCTCTGGTGGATGAACTTTCACCAATCTCAAGCTACATTGCCAGTTTTTGGACCTTTTTCAAGAAACTGTCATTTCATGCTTATAAAACACATGGTCTCCATACCTGATCACAGTATTCTATGTACAGTATCATAATTGCTCTACACAAGTGTTTCAATTAAAAGACATGGGATTCTCTATCTCTTAATATTAGTTTTAGGCTGTTTGTCACCTGGACCTTTTTTTTGTCATATTTTAATTTTTGAATTTAGTGTTAATGTTGAACTAGTAGTAGTAGTAGTAATGGAGGTGTATGAGCTTATGTATCAGCCAAAAAAAAAAACCCAATTCACACATCCATTCTCTCTAAAAGTTTGTCCAGTTCCTCCTTAAATTTTAACCTATCAACTTCCACAACAATAGATGGAAGTTTGTTCCAGCAATTAACCACCCACTGGCTAAAGGAAAATTTCCGTACATCTATTCTACAGCTGTCTTTCCTCAATTTGAATTTATGCTCCCTCAGGTTCGTAATCTGAGCCGCTGCAATTTGCAGACCTTAAGGCTAATTATTACTGTTTAAATTTTGCCTAACCAACTGTTTTTTTTTTTTTTTTTCTGTGGAAAGTTGTTTGTCATCTTCGGTTTAGTCTAAAAATGCCATTGGCATACTTCTCAAATGAATGTTAAATGATTTAATTTGAATAAAAAATAATAATAATAGAGAAAAGGCAATAATAACATAAGTGTTGTAGCATGAGGCAACACAACACAAACTACCCTCACTCTACACAACTAAATGTGTGTAATGAACAGTGAATATCACATGCATATGTCATGTTTGCTGTGTTTTTCTTAAAATAAAATTGATTTATGTTTGTTTCAGAAATGCAGAGATGACACTTTTAGATTAAAATGAACATGGGGAACAACTTTCCCACTGAGAACAAAAATTGTTTGTTGATTAGGCAAAATTTTAATTTAGAAATTGCAAAATCTGAATGATAATACTTAGCCTTATTTTAACATCAAATTCAAATATTTAAGTCCAAATTTAAAATGTCCAGATGACAAATTAGTCTGAACCTAAAAATAAGCAAGGTTGACCCCATTGTCCTTTAATTGAAACACTCTGTATAGTGGCATTACACTGAATTGCATTAGAATCCCCCCAAATATGACTTCATGTATTCCAATAAGGCAAAGTTGGCATTAAAGCATTTGATAGAATGGTGTTCCATCTAAAGGATTGGAGACATGACTCAACCTGAAGCAAAAATAGTAGTGGGAGGAGTATTTCAAACAAAGCTGCCCTCATGCAGTTTTCCCATACAGCCATGTCTCATGTGCACCAAGAGTTGACCAACTGTGGGAAAAACCACCAGCCACATGTTATTGACCAAAGAGTGCAGCAGACAAACAGACATATCACAGTGGAGCAACTGACCATATACTACAGTACAAGGGTAAACACAGCACATTTCAATGTAGAAAATGGGTTACATACTAGTATGGTTGGGCTTTTACAGCCAGTTGTTGTTGTTATTTGGTTTTTAGGAGCATTAGCAACTAAGGCCATATTGCTCCGGGGATATGCGGTAGTCATTCCCTGACCTTTCCGTATTTGGTGGTCACGGACTCGAACCCCAATCTAATCAAGAAGCATGTGCTATGCACTGCTGCTCCTGCCCGCCTGGCTACGGAGGTGCCCTTTACAGCCAGTGGTCTGTATCAAAAGCAAATGTGCCTACAGTGGGCACTGAATCATTGGATAATGGATGGCTGGCAACAGGTTGCCTGATCTGATGAATAGAATTCCCAACTGGATTATGCAAATGGTTGGGTGAAGTGTATTCAATATGAGACTGAAACCTTGCTGCTTTAAGGGCGTTGTACAGCAAGGACTACATAATGGTCTGGAATGTTTGGACGAGAGATCCTGGGTCACTCCTGGTACTTATTAGCCAGCATTTCACTGAAAACTACAGGACCATCATCAAGACACTTTTCAGTTCTCCATGTCAGAGGGCTGCAGTAGTGTCAAATTAGTTCAGTAGCCATTTTAGTGAGTTTTCTGTTGTCCCACGGTCACCCTCTCCTGATCTCAGCTCCTTTGAACATCAATTAAATTTTGTGTGGGACTTTGTGAAGCTGGCCATATGGTATGCAGTATCATTGAATACATGGATGCATTGCAGTTGGCATGGGTTACCATATCTGTGGACATTCTCCAGCATCTCATGTAGTCCACCTGAAACATATCCAAGCCATATGATAAAGGTGGCACAATCAGGTATTAGCTAGGTGTTCTTGATGCAAAGTTATCTCAATATATAATCTCCCTACTTCTGCAAGTAATTATTCAAAAAATCACCAACAGAATACCACAGACCCCTTCCTTGCTTCTCTGCACTGCTTGAACTAACAGCTGCCTGAATCACAACTTCCAAATTGATTATAGTAATAGCCAATCAATGCAGGGAAGCCAGAGGATTTTTGTTGCACTGGCTGGGAAAAAAAAAAACAAAAAAACACATGCACATGTGTGCTCGCACACACACAAGTAGACAAGAAAATACAGATTATTTGCTTCCTTCCTCACATAGGTAACTATCCAGTTGACCTTTAAATTTATTCAAACTGTCAGCCTCAACTACCCATGAAGGCAACATGTTCCAGTGATCAACGACTCACTGACTAAAAAAAACTTCCTACAGTCTAGTCTAAACCTCTTCCCCAGTAATTTGAATTTATGCTCACAAGTTCTGGAATTCCCTATAAAGTGAAAATTTTCCTTACCCTTCTCAGAGTCTTATAAACCTCAATCAGACACCTCCGACATGCCTGATTGTCAAGCTGTGTAGCCCATGTAGTTGGAGTCTTTCCTCATATGGTCACCCAGTTGCCGATCTCACTGTGCAATTTAGTATTAGCAATGGCCACATGATGCAAGAACGCCTATAGCTTATGCTGCACCAGCCAAAAAAAAGAATAAAATAATAATAAAAAAATTTTAAAGAATAAATAATTAATAAAAGAAAAGGAAATAGACAACCTATGCATTTCCCTCCTCCCATAGGCAATGTCAGCCTCTACCACCCATGTAGGTAACTTATTCCAGTAATTTATAACTCGCTGGCTAAAATAAAACTTCCTGCAATTCGGTTTAAACATCTCCCCCTTAACTTGAATTTATGGCCCCTAGTTTAGAATCATTCATAACTGAAAATTTTATCCTCATTGATTTACTTATGCCTCCTCTCAGAGCCTTAAACACCTCAATCAAGTATCCTCTAAGCTGGCTAGTTTCCAAGCTCTGCAACCCACATATTCGAAGTCTTTCCTCATATGGATGCCCTTTTGCCAATCTCATCAGGTGAGTTACCCGTCTTTGGACCCTTTCAAGAGGCTCAATGTCTTTCTTTCCAGGTGTGGAAAGAGAGTATTCCAGGTGTGGTCTAACAATAGCCTTATATAATGGGATTATGATGCTCTTATTTCTACTAGCAAATGTTCGATAAATCAGCTATAGGACACAATGGGCTTTCCTTGCAACCTGTCTACAATGCTCGGAGAACTTCACTGACCGTATCATAATTCCCAAGACCCTTTCTTCCACTACTGACTTAAGTTCAACTGCACCAAGTGTATAAGTTGGGTTATACAGTAACCCCAAGTGGGGGTTACCGTTCCCTAGGTGTAAGACCTTGCACTTTGCTGGATTAAAGCAAAGCTGCAACTTTTCTGACCATCCCTTAAGTCTATCTAGGTCACTCTGAAGAAGCTCTGCTTGGCAGTGATCATTAACTACTCTACCAATCTTTACATCATCTGCAAATTTAGACATCATGCCTGCTATCCCTTCATCAATGTCATTTAAGAAAATTAAAAACTTTTTGAAACTCTTCACCTTGATCCCTTTTGGCAGGCAATTCAGTTCATTCTAATGAACTATAACATGCTGCCTGAAAATAAACTTTATATGACCCAATCTTCTGTTACTTTACAAATTTTGTATTTGTGTTCCCTGGTTCTTCTCTTCTACCATTAAAAAATATCTCTCTCATTCATTTACTGATTCTATTCAGGATATTATATACCTCTATGAGGTTCTCTCAAAAATAGGTAATTGTCAAGTTTTGCAGTTCTCACCTTCTGAGATGTTCTTCTCATGGATGTTGATTAGCATCCCTTACCGATCTGGTTGCCTTTCTCTGAACTCTTCTTAGAAGCCCTGTTTGTTCTTCAAGTGTGGTCTCCAGACCTGAACACATTATTCTGATTGTAGTCTCACCATTGTCTTATACAAAGGGACAATGGCATCCTTTTCCATATTTTCAAAGATTCTATATATCATAGGCAGGACACCATGTGTTTTCCTAGCTGCTTGTTTATACTGCATGGAAATTTCATGTCTGACTGAATTGTAACCCCTAAATCTTTTCATCCTAAACCACTTTTAATCCCCCCCCACCCAGCTTATAAGCAACTGCTGGATTTCTGTTTCCTAGGTGAAAAAAAAATTGGGGTGGGTTGTGTACGGGGACACAACCGCAAACGTTTAAGGCATGAATCTGTCTTTGTATTATTAGAGGAAGGGTAAGATGTAAATGAATAAAGTCTTGGTGGTTATAAGTGAAGTATAATTTTATTTATCAAAGGCCGATGATAGGAGAAGTAAGATGCATATGGCATAGTATTTACATCGATAACAAAGGTTAAAGCTATACAAGTGTTGCCCAGAGTAGTGGATGATGTAGAAATGTACTTCAAGTTGAACTCACATTGAACTTTTGAATTTTTCTTTCCGATGATATACGTTTCTTACATTTATGTTCATATTTCCTTTGCAATTTTTTCGACATTATGAAAATTTTCTTCAACTAGGCACACTTATCAGCTTATAACTTTACAAATTTTATTTTATTGGTTATTATTGCTAAATAATATTGTAGATCCTGTTATTCTCTACAAATCGACACTAATTTCAACGTCCTATCTCTTCACAATCCAAAGTTACACTGCCCAAACGGCTTGCAGCTTTGCCATTTTTAGTGTTCGCGTGCAAGCACTACCCCTCCCCCCTCACCGCTGAGGGTGGAGGGGTTAGTGCTTGCACATCAACGGACATAAACCCTCTATCCAACAAAATTTAAATCATTAGATTATCATTTATAGTTTATGAGATATAAGCGTGACAAATCTTGCCATTTTTTTGGTCGCTAGGGTTTTCGTAGCGACCCCCTATACTGGACCATATTTAAAGATGTATTCACGTCAAAACATTACATTTAGAAGCATTAAACTTCACCCCATTTTCAGACCATTTGTGCAACTGTTCTAAGTCACTTTGAAGCAGAATAGTGTAGTTTTGGTTGTTAACCACCCTTCCTACCTTCATCAGCAGACTTTGACAACTTACCCTCCATGCCTTTGTAAATTTCATTAATAAAGATGCATTTTAAGCAGGAGGAAAACAGGACATTTTTGAGTCAAAATAGACAAAAAATAGGATGTGTTTTTTTTGATAGAGTGCTTTCTAAAAAGTTGATGATGATGAAAAAACAGATTTCTTGGAATAAACAGGAGGATTTTTTTTTTAAAGTGAACACTGCACTAGAAATTAAATTTCACTGGCAAAATACACATTTTATGTTAAAATAGAATACAGGATTAACAGCCATGGGATTATTCATAAGATGCTTTTACCAGTGGCAGCTTACCTAACGTTTTTCTCTCTGTGGATTTCTATTTTGATATTCTGTTAGACATTAACTAATTTTGACTACTTCAAGAAAGATACTGTTGCAGATTTTGTCCACTTCAGAAATATTGAGTCAAAGTTTTGTTCATAATAATGGCCTTGCTGTTTACACTTTATTGTCAGGAACATTTCCAAAGCTTCACCAGAATGAACTCCATTTTTGTTTTTCTAATCTGTCTGAATATTCTCTCACACTGAGCAGTGCCTAAGATGAATTGTTAAATTGCCAAACATGACTTGGGATAGTTTTTTTTTTTATATTTCAAGCTTCCTTGTGCACTTGTGAGTTTCCTAACCAAAGACCACTGTACATAAATTCTTTCTTTTTTCATAATAGCATTTGGTAGGTTCTCACACTGTGACTGACAACTGCTGCAAAATATCTGTTGCTCCATCTGTTTCTTTTTTATGACAACAAGAAGTACTGGAAACTTCTGCACAAAAAAAAAATTCAAACTTGAAAATGATGCACTACTAATTGATGAAATTTGTGCTATGTTACCTCAGCATTTATAAGAAAATCATTTAAATGGGAACTTGCGTGCCATGTAGTCACGTGCATTCATAATATACTTCCTCACTGAGCTAAAGAACAGAATCTTCTCATGTTTTAGACTCTTTATGATCTTGGCAGTAGAAATACTCACCCTTCTGGTTTACTCTGCTATAGTAACAGTTTTCAAAATGAAAGTGAAAGGTTTGAAAACCATTGGTAACATGCATTTGCACATAAATGCTTAACTATATCTAGGAGTAGTGGCTTAAGTACATCAGTGGACGAGCTATGTTTGGATTTTCAAACATTGGCATAACATTTAAAAGAAACAACTGGTGTCAGACGAAGGTAGCATGGTTTTTCTGGGAATGTTTCAACTTTATAGTAAAAGATATGCTTGAAACATAGAATTAAAGTTAGCATTAGTTGAGACATATGATGCAAGAAAGCAAGCTTATACAGCATCAGCCAAAAAAAAAAAAAAAAAAAAAAAACCTTCCCATTTCACCCATCCGATCACTCCAAATGTTTGTCTAGTTCAGCCTTAAATTTATTTAAGCTATCAACTTCCAAAACAACAGATAGAAGTTGGTTCCAGCAATCAACTACCAGCTGGCTAAAGGCAAACTTCCACACATCTTTTCTACAACTGTCTTTCCTCAATTTGAATCTTTGCCCCCTCAGGTTCTTAATCTGAAGAAACGGAAGTATCCCATCAGCATTGAGCCTGCTAAAACCATTCAAGGCCTTATACACCTCAATCAGATCACCTTGCAGGTGCCTAGTCTCCAGCTGCTGCAATTTGCAGAACTTAAGCCTCTCTTGGTAAGAGCATGCCTATAACACACTACTACTCTCATTTTCCTTTTCCCAGTGTTTATGTCACACCAAACTGACTCAACAGTGCACTGTCCATCCATGTCAACTGGATGCACTTTGTTAGGTTTTGTGTTTCTTAACTAACAGCATAACCCCCTCTCCCTTCCTACCTTGTCTATCCTCACATTGTACTCCCCAAATTCCAATTCTGTACTGCTTATATTTATGTGACATCATGTCTCTGATATCACAACAGTATCTGCCTTTGATGTCTTGATCAGCACTTCAAATTCACCAAATTTATTTACTATACTTCTACTATTGGTGTACATGCAAGTATACATGCACCTGTTCATACTCTTAGTTACCCTAACATAGCAGCTCATGTATTTATTTGTTCCATGATGACTCCCAACAGCTCTTGAAATCCCCAGCAACCTGCTCTCTAGGCTGCTGCTCATTACAATAGAAGCAGTGCAAGAATCACTTTCGCCTCTGCTGTGGCTATTGTTAATCTTTCAGTCTGTGAATCCTCCCAAGCTAGAAATTTTCTGACCCACCTAACATTGCCTCAATAGCATCAGCAAAAAGTTGTTTTGTTTCCTTAAAGAAAGGAGTCTATAAATGAATAACTGTAACTATGTATTCATATTCAAGAAATGTGGCAGAAAACTATTTAACATTTATAGATTTATGTTTTCTCTCTCTTTTTCAATGAAGATTTACTGTATTTTGTCTTATCTCTACGAGTGGAATATAGTATTTTTTAATGTAGTTGTCAACTGTCTACTCACATTTATTATATATCCCCTCATCTTTGAAAGACTATATTATAGGGTGTTAAAATATAATTCATGTCTTTTAAGAAAATGTGTTTTTTTACATTGAATACTCTCAAATTCTTCCAGATATTGACTGTGGACGATTAAGGCGAATAAGGAAAGGAGAAATTATTTATCAGAATGATACTACCTATTTGCATAGTAATGTCTTATATTCTTGCTCTCCTGGTTACAAACTGACTGGCGAAAATCAGCGTTCTTGTATGGACAGCGGTCATTGGAGTGGTGTTGTTCCTAAATGTGAAGGTTACTTTTCAATGAATATTTTCTTTAATCTTTGTTGCTCTATTAGATAAGTGTAATGGGTAATTCCATGTCAGTTCAAGAGTGCACACAACCTGTTGAATTTTCATGAAACTTGATAAATAGTTAGACGTCATGATCTTATGTACATTTACAAAATTATAGCTCTTTGGCTTGAAAGTTATTAAACTAAAGGGAAACAAGTAGTATGAATTTTTGAAGTTTCAGGAAGTTTAAAATTTTCATATCTCAGTCTGTAAGTAAGATCTTGGGTCACAAGAATTTTGTGAGGTCCTTGTGATTATATAATCAAAATAGAAAAAAAAGAGTTTTATTTTTCATGGTTACTAAAGTAGCAAAAACCTTGAAAAATAAAATTTTCATTTGAAATTTTTGAAAAACTGTACTTTTAAAATTTTGAGAACACTTGTCAGCAACCAAATTTCAGCTTGTGACAGCCATGATCTGAGCATTAATTATTTAAAACTGAAATGTAGTGTTCTACCTCAGGTAAAATGTCAAGAATGTGTGGGAAAGTCAGTAATAAGTCTAAAATTAAAGGGGAAAAAAGGGAAGCATGTCAGGAAACTGACCTGAACAAAGCATATATTTTTCATATAGAATTCACTAGACTAATTTTTGCTTTTTCTTAATTTCTTTAATAATTCACTTTCACCTGTATTTGAGAATGTGCATTCAACGCAATGTAATTTTTGGAACATTGAGAAACAATAACATTCTGAAAATTCATAAATAGTGGTTAAAATGTAAAAGTCTTGAATTCATAACCTAAAGTAAACAATTTTGTGCTGAGCTATAAATCAGAACAAACCTCATTTTATCCAAAGTTTATACCATATACAGAAACTAACCTCAGCACAAGCAAAAAATGAATGAGTACCAAACTATAAACAAAACCCAAGAGTTGCTGCTAATAGTCCGGAGTTCAATCAGTATGCTGAAAGAATCAAACAGTGGTTAATTTCACATGCCTTTACTTTTATAGTACAGGGTTGTTAAAATTAAAGTATCCCTATATAGAGGACTCTGGAGCAAGTTCTAAGGCTCGTACTGAAGAGAAATTTGGACAACAGGTACAATAAAGAATGTGCTTGCCATTTATTGGGAAAAAAAATTAGTTACAAAATTTGTCACAATACAAATGTGGCAATACAAATCACTTGAACAGCGCTACAATTGTTCAATGTGTCTTCCATTTTGGTCAACAACAGTTTCCATTCGAAGAACAGCATTTTATACGGCAGAACGTAACATGTCAACTGGAATAGCCAGCACATGACGTCTAATGCTGTCTTTCAGATCTGCCAGAGTTTGACATCCTTCCTGATACACCTGGTTCTTCAAAAAACCCCATAACCAGAATTCGCATGCGGTGACGTCCAGTGATCAGGGTGGCCAAGATGTCTGGAAACAACAGCTGCTGACCCGTTCATCTGTAAATTGTTGCCTTAGCAATCTTTGGACACAATGGTGGATGTGGGGTGGCATACCATCTTGCATGAATATGGTATCCTGAAGGCACCCACGTTGTTGCAGCTCTGGTATTGCGAAATTTGCCAACATTTCATAGTATTGCTGTCCAGTGATGGAACAGGTGTAGGGTCCAGTAGGTGTTACCTGTTAAAAAAAATATGGCCCAATCATGAATGTGGCCATAAATCTACACCACACTGTCACTTTTGGAGAATGCAATGTGACCTTGCCCAAATGCGACAGTAGTGCATATTCACTTGTCCATTTAAGCGGAAGTGGGCTTCATCACTCCAAAGGATGTTCCATGGCGAATTGTCATTTGCGCCAGAAACTGAAATGCGTATGTGAAACGAATATCTGCATTACCATGCTTTAGCTACTGTAGCATGTGCATCTTGTAAGGATAGTACCGCAACACCTGATGCATTGCTAGCCTTACAGTGGAATAATGCATGCCCACTTCACAAGAAACAGCTGGCACACTTGTGCTACCACATAGAGATTGACTTGATAAATCCACGACAGCCATAGCCACACCTTCAACATGACAGGAGTCCACTCGTTTTCGACCTCTACCTGGTTGAACACCAAGATGTCCTGTCGCTTCAAATTTCGCAGTCATTTTGCAGACAGCACAAAGAGTCATAGGTCCACACTTTATGTGCTTCTGATGCCAGAATTCTCTGATAGCTGCAGCTGCATTGTTGCTGTTCTGATAGTACAGCTTCACTAATAGTGCCTTTTCCTGCAACATTGTTGGCATTGCTGCTGTAGTGCAGGCAAATATCTACTGTATGATTTTGAAGAGACTGCTTTGCTTTTATACAGTGCAGTAGACAGTAGAGAGCAGAGTGTACAGTGTGTTTAGTGTCAAACAGCAACAGGGATTCCCCTCCATCTCTGCGTGCTATACATTGTTCAGTACAGTAGAGCTGAGTAGTGGTGCTGTGGCAATAACTTACGATTATGCAAATAACTTACGTTATTTGCATAATCGTAACTAAGATAGTTACGTGCCATACAGTGACAAATTTTGTAACTAATTTTTTATTTCCAATAAATGGCGAGCGCATTCTATATTGTACCTGCTGTCCAAATTTCTCTTCAATACGAGCCTTAGAACTTGCCCCAGAGCCCTCTACATAGAGATACTTTAATTTTAACAACCCTGTACTTGTTTATTGACCGCTTAAGAATGAACACCCATATGCATTATGGCACAGCAATTAAGTGCTTTTTGAATTCTTATATGCATAACAGCACATCATCACTTGTAGTGCCATTTAATGCTTATATGTATCAAAAGCAGTGAACATATTAATATATTGTAAATTTAATTTGTGTTATTTTATAAATTAACAATGGTTGTTACAAGATCCACATTGAATATTTTGTTCAAGGATACCGTGACTTAGATGGAAATGGCCATAGGTGATTCCCACGTGAGTCATGAGTTCATTGCCTGCGTAGCCTGCAGCATATATTCAAAGGTTGATCTAGTTGCTAATCATAGCTCAACTGATGATTCTTTTCTTTTTTCTCAGTGAAAGGAGTGCACCAATCGCAAATTAAAACTGGTGCATTACTACACTGCTTGACAAAATTTGCAGAACAAAATGTTTTTCATTAATATTTTATTGTGAACAGTGTTGCTGATGGTGAATATTTGACTTAATAGGCATCTTGACATGAAAATTCTGAGTATCCAATAGAAATTGATCTAACACCTTACAGAGCCACACATTATGTGAATTATTCATGTCTGTAAAAACACAGGTTGCAACCACGTCTCCAGTACACAGGTTGAAAAGTTATCATTGTTTAGATGATTCTTTGAGCTCCATTGGATGACTTGAAGCTGGGCAGTTGCAGGTGGCATGTTGGATTAATGTGTCGTGCAGTGTCATCTTGGCACTATGGAAGCAGTTTCAGGATATAGGAACCATTACAAGAAGAACTGGCCAATATCATCTGGGGGCAACGTCAATCAGAACAGACTATTATCTGGCTCTAACAGCAAGATGCAACCCTACAATTTGCTGTCATCAACTGTCTCTTGAGGTTACTGCAACTACAGGTGAAAACATTTCCAACCGGACTGTGTTAAGAATTCTCAATTCAAGTGGACTTGAATTGAGAATTCTTAACACAGTCCGTTTGGAAATTGCTCATATATAAGCTGTGAGGTGTGAGTTAGGTGCAAGTAAAGATATATGAGAGTGGGAGTAATCTACAGACCAGAAGATTATGACAAGAGCCACTATATGCAAATGGAATGGGTGAGCAAGTGTGAATGTCTTATTATGGGTGATTTCAATTTGCCCCTAATTGATTGAGGCAAGTGGGAGGGAAACTCAACATGGAAAACAAAATTTCTAAATGAACTAGATGAGTGTTATTTGTATCAGCATGTATGAGAAAGCACTAAGTCTTAACTGGGTATACAATTATGTTAGGAGTGTAATCAATAATGATGACACTCCTGGCAATAAGTGCAAGAGTATTCTAGATCTGATGATCAAGTCTAGAACCAGATAACATCAAAGGTTGACAGTATAGGAACCATTAGCAGGGAATGATAATGCAGTTCTCTGTTGGATGATGATGAGAGAGAGAGAGAGAGAGAGAGAGGTAGCAGTTTTTAAAGGCAAAGAATTGGGTTTAATTTCAGGAAGGATGATTATGACAGCTTAATGTGCTACATGACCACTGTCATTTGGGACATAGTTCACAGAACATGAATACATTAGAATTATATTATGTATACCTATAAAGCTATAGTCACAGAAGCTTTGAATATGTATATACCATTAAGAAAATACAGCATAGGGAGGATTGTAAGTGAACTAGCCAGTTTAATAGAGGAGAATTGGATAACAAACTAGCCAATTTTCTGCCTCCACAGAAAATGAGGACAGTAAGAGATACAGAGTTATAAAAAGTGGTGAAGCTTATAACAGCTATAAAATAATCTGTAATAGTACCACAGAAAAGGTTAGCTGGCGAAGGCAGGTTATGAGAAATTTCTAGCTAAGGAAAAACAAAGAGTGGGGGACAAGGAGTTTGTGGTTTTCTAGTGTAAAATTTCTGAATTACATTTCATGCCAGCATAGGCTTATAAATTTCTTTTTGTAACAGGCAGCTGACCCATCAGAAAAATAAGATACTTTTTTTTTTATATTTTCAATTTAGTTTTAAAGCCAAAAAATCAGTTGGAAGCTTTTGGAATAAGTGCACACAGTTACATATTGTGTTTGAGTGATTCTGATATTACTAGTTGCTCTAATATTACTGATTAAGCATTATTACTAAACATTTTGGCAGTGCAGGTAGGATTTGTAATTTTTCAGATACTGTCTAAGTTTCATTAAATTTTTTTTTTAACTGAGAAATTATTTCTGATTCTGGGTCAGAGGGAGGTGAAATTAATATTGCTTTTATCTTTTATAGCTGAAACAGTTTTGCTGTTCTAGCATTAGGGTACATTGACTCATACAATATCTTCCTCTTGCTGGGGCTTTTGCCAGTTGACTGCAGGGACATTTAAGTGCTCTGATGCAACACCCTGTTCACCAATAGATTCTTTATCACTATTTTTTATGCTATCCTATTTCCAGTTATTTTCATGACTAACCCAAGTTGAAACTTTGCATACATGTGCTGAAGTCTTTAAAGTGACATGTAATTTTTTTCAAAATTTTAAAAGTCAAATGCTCCTTCAATGACCTTGAAATAGAAAAATTCTTCCCCCCCCTATTTTGATATATTATCTTCAGACCATATCAGTAGCTTCAAATCAACAAACTGAAAGTCTCTACTTTATTTAGATACTTAGATGTGTAAACTTTAAACTTCATAAAGTTCCAGAAATTTGCCCCCCCACAAAATTTTGGAGTCTCAATGCCTAAAAAACTTATCAAGTTTGTTAGGCATTGAGACTTGGAAACTTATCAAGTTTCAAGGAGAGTCATGTGCTGATGCTGCTATTACAAATCTAAATGTTTTTTAGTGTTATAATATATTCCATATTATAAACATTTTATAACTGTAAAGTTTTCACTAATGAAATAAATCAACACAGTAAGTGCCAGAATAGTCAGATAGGCTGCCAAGAGCCAGACCAGTGCAAGGAATTTAGGAAACAGTAATATGCTTATGATAATTGTTAACAGATAATTGTAAAGGCTTTGTCAAAGGCATTTATGTAGACTTTTTATAGAGTTAAAAGGAATATAAGTAGGGCATTGTCTGTATACATCAAGGTAATGGGAATAATATATATTGATGGTTTATAATGATACATGTATTTTAAATAAATAGCAATATACCTCTCCATTAGAGCAGTGCATTTTTTATATAAAATGAATAGGGCAATTACCAAGACAATTCATGACAAAGTGCCTCCATAATGTGAAATTATGCACTCAATAGCAAATTTTTTGCTCAATTCTCAGTATAGACTGTGGCTATGCTCTACTTTACAACTGTTTTATAGCTTTCTCATGAGGCCTTTGTCCGAGTATTTAAAACTTCTACACCATTAAGCATATTTCTCATTAAGCATATATCTATATTTCTCATTACTGAGTTATGAATAATCATTTTATTGCTCCACATTCATTTTAAATGTGTTTTTACTATTTTTACCAGACTGCCATTTGATCTGATTTGTTATATCATTCATCCACTGTGTAACTCTAATAATAAACATTCCTATCAATGCAGGTAGTATTCCATTTACCAACAGCCATGTGGACTATTCAGATGAAGAAGACTTTACTGGAAGTTTTTTATGTTGGATGTTGATGATAATATTCATAACAAAAAAAAAAAATTGTTATGAGTTAACAAATAAACAAATTTTGATTTTGACTGTTTCCCTTATATACCCTCATTGGTATCATTTGTGAAAACTAAAAATAGAAAGAGACCAACACTGAGCCCTGAGGGATGCCACTTGCTACCCTGGTCCACCCCAAAGACTAACCACTTATGACCAACATCTATCATTTAGCCAGCCTGTGATCTAGCATAGGATCTTAACAGTAACTCTAACTTCTTCCAGTTTATATAACAGCCTTTCTTGAGGGATGGTATCAAAGATTTTATTAAAGTCTAAATATATAATGTCAAAATTGTGTCCTGCACCCAACTGTTAATGGCTACATCATAGAAATTTACCAGATTGGTTAGGCATGACCTTCTTTTAACTAACTCATGTGGAGATGGTCCTGAATCACATCCTTAACCATAGACTCCAAACTTCCCTGCCACAGAAATATTATTACCTCCCCAGTTCAAGAGGATCTTCCCAGAGACATTCTCATTAATATTCTTGATTGTTTGGTACACTTACAAGCAGCCTTTTTAATTACAACTGAATGTATACCATCCTCCTCTGGAGTTTTGCTCTCCCTTAACCTCAGTGATATTTCTAAGAAACTTTTCTGAAATCATTATATAATGTGTTTTACAGCAATCTGACTCCTTAACATTCCCCAGAGATTCAAGTTTGCTTTTGACTAAATTTACAATATTCTCTCCATCATTTTATAATGGTTATAAGCCAGTTGTTTTTATAATTGTTAATTGTGTTTATGTTGTCAGCTGATATTAGCTAAGAATTTTGATTATTACAAATTCTAATACATCTTATTTTAGTTACTAATAATTCATTATTTAATTCAGAACTTCGGTGTCAGCCACCCGAGATTCCTGCAAATGCTACTGCAGTTTACAGCGGAAATGATCAAACCACACTAGAATCTTTCAAGATTGGCTCGACAGTCCAGTATCGTTGTATTCCTGGGCATTTAGTACAAGGCCAGCCTTTTAGAACTTGTCTGAACACAGGATTTTGGAGTGGTCACCAGCCCTCTTGTCTCTGTAAGTAATGCAATTACTTCTTCAAGAAATTGCACTATTCAACATTTGCTGGGACACAAATACTGCTGAGTATTGTTTAAGTTAACTCATCTTGACACCGTATTTTAAATATGGTTTCTCATTCTTAATTTTCAGTATATAATTGATTATATATACGTTAAGTGATCACTGAATCATGACCACCCCATCCATAATGGACTATACTGTATCTCTCACAATATAAAAAGATGAACAGCTTCACATGCTAGAACAGTGGTAATTTCCATTTGATCATGCAAGTCAAAGTAATAAACTAGCAGTTATAGGACATAATAGTAATAGTATTCCCCATATAGTGCCAGGAAGTCACAGACTTTTAATGCACTGGCACAAAAAAAAAAAAAAAAACCCCAAATAGATAAGAAAATACAAATTATACGCTTCCCTCCTCACACAGGTGACTATACAGTTGACCTCTGAATTTATTCAAACTGTCAGCCTCAACTACCTGCGAGGGAAACTTGTTCCGGCAATCAGTGACCCACTGGCTAAAAGAACACTCCTGAAATCTAATCTAAACCTCAACCCCTGTAATTTGAATTTATGACCTCTATAGTTCTGGAATTCTTTATAACGGTGACAAATTCCACCTTCATTCATTTTACTAATCTCTGAGGTGCCTGGTTGCCTAGCTCTGGAACCCACATAATCAGTCTTTCCTCATATGGTTGCCCTTCTGCCAATCTCACCATTCGAGTTAGAGTTGCTTGTCTTTGGACCCTTTCAAGAAGCACAATGGCTTTTTTCAGATGAGGTCTCCATACTTGAACACAGTATTCCAATACAGTGTGATTATGCCCTCTCTATCTCTACAGGATAACGTTCAATAAATCATCGATTAGACAACATAGGATTTCCTGGCTGCCTGTTTATATTGTTCAGAAAGCTTCATTTCTGCCCATATTGTAATTCCCAGATCCCTTTCCTACTCCACTGTTTTTAATTCAACGCACAATCCAAGTGAATAATTTATTTGTGGGTTGCTATTCCCCAATTGTAAGACCTTGCATTTAGCTGCCACTTCTCTGAAGTCTGTTCAGTTCATCCTGTATGAGCACTGCTTGGCACTGATCATTAACAACTCTGGCAATATTTAAGTCATCTGAAAATTTTCACATCATGCCTTCTATCCCTTCGTCGAAGTCATTTATGAAAATGAGAAACAACAGTGGTCCAAGAACTGATTCTTGAGGGGCCCCCACTCCTGATGTTACAACAATCTGAAGAATATCCATTAATCATAACCCTCGGTCTTCCCTGCAGCCACCCATCCTAGAATCTTACCAGCAGTCCCAACCTGTTCAAGCTTATAGTAAACTCTCATGAGAGACTGAATCAAATGCTTTGCTAAAATCCAAATATGCTATATCGAAATTGTTCCCTAAATTCAGTTCATGAGTAACTGTGTCAGAAAAGTTAGTTAAATATGATTTTCCTTTACCAAAATCATGTCATCTGTCCGTCAGAATGCCGTATCTATCTAATTATCTGTGGATTGCACTCTCAATCATTGCTTCTAAGATTTTTCCTATCACTGAAGTCAGACTAACTGGTCTGTAATTACCAACTTCGCTCTTAGAACCACTTATGTATTGCCGATACGTTGGCACTTCTCCAGTGCAAAGGAATCTCCTCTGAGTCCAAAGATGCTCTCATAATTAGCCTCAATAGTTCACACTCCCTGGCACTCTCCCTCAAAATTACAAGGTATATGCCATCAACTCTAGGAGCCCTACTTGCCTTTCTGCTCAAATGTTTTTCTAATAAACATCATCTGCAATTAAGACATCACTAATTTCATATAAATCAGCCTCAGCTGCACAGCCTCTTCTCAGCATTAAGGGTCTCTCATCAGTAACAACTGATGAAAAGTATCTATTCAATTTCCTGCAACATTAGCTGGGTTATCTAAGACATTAGTTGAGGCATATGATGCAAGAAAGCAAACTTATAGAGCATCAGCCAAAAAAAAAATCCTTCCCATTTCACCCATCTCATCACTCCAAGTGTTTGTCTAGTTCAGCCTTAAATTTATTTAAGCTATCAACTTCCAAAACAACAGATGGAAGTTTGTTCCAGCAATCAACTACCAGCTGGCTAAAGGCAAACTTCTGCACATCTATTCTACAATTTCAATCTATGTCCCCTCAGGTTCTTAATCTCAGCAAGTGGAAGTATCCCATCAGCATTGAGCCTGCTCAAACCATTCAAGGCCTTGTATACTTCAATCAGATCACCTCGCAGGTGCCTAATCTCCAGATGCTGCAACTGACAGAATTTAAGCCTCTCCTGGTAAGAGAACCCCTTTGTTCCTCTCACCAATCTTGTTGCCCTTCTCTGTACTTGTTCTAGCAACTTTACATCCTTCCTAAAATGAGGCCTCCAGACCTATACACAGTACTCAAGGTGTGGCCTGACCATTGCCTTAAAAAAAGGTATAATCACCTCCTTGTCTCTGCTAACAAAATTCCTATATATCATTGACAAAACTCCATGACCTGCTCCGGCAGCCCATCTGCACTGCTCAGAGAACTTCATGTCCGGCTGCACAATTATCCCAGATCTTTTTCATTCTCCACCTCCCGCAGTGTAGTACCACACAGTTGGTACGTTTCCCTTGGGTTACTGCTATCCATATGCAGTACTTTACATTTGTCAATATTAAACTTGAGTTGTCACTTCTCAGCCCATCTACCTAACTTTTCTAGATCCTGTTGAAGTAGCATACTGTCTTTACTATCATTAACAACTCACTAACCTTTGTATCATCTGCAAACTTGGACATTAAGCCTGATATACCATCATCAGTATAATTAATAAATACACAAAACAACAATGGGCCTAGCACCAAATCCTGGGGGACACCACTAATAATATTAGTCCACGTAGAGCAGTGTCCATTTATTACCACTCTCTGCTGTCTCCCACTCAACCATCCCTTTATCCATTGCAGCAACTTGCCCTTAATGCCATACCACTCCAATTTGGTATGTTGAGCATGTTGTGACCACAACATGATATCCAATCAGATTTGTCAGACAAGACTTTGTCAGACAAACAAACCCATTCTGTGTCTGAACTATTACTGCAGTCTTGTTTAGGTGATTCTGCACCACTTCTTTTAACCAGTGACTCCATTGTTTTTTCCAGAACAGAAGTTAAACTAACAGGTGTATAATTATTTGCGACACCCTTTGAACTCCTTTTGTCAATTGAGGATACATTTGCACATCTCCAGTCCATGGGGACCTCCACTAAACCTAAGGATGCTCTCATAATTTGGCTAAGGGTTTGCTTCCCTCAATATAACTAGATAGATTCCATCTGCCCTAGGTGCCTTTTTTCTGTTTAACTTCAATTTTTCCTCCACTTTGCTCTCCATTATTACAAAATCATTTAGCTCCCTGGACTAATGTTATTAGTGCAGTCCTCTAGGGTTCAGCTTTGGGCCCATTGTTGTTTTCTATATTTATCAGTGATATTGATGAAGGTATATCAGCCTCAATGTCCAAGTTTGCAAATGATACAAAGGTTGACAGAATTGTTAATATCAGTAATGACAATACACTACTGCAACAGGATCTAGAAAAGTTGGGCAAATGGGCCAAGAAGTGGGAATTGAAGTTTCACATTGACAAATGCAAAGTGCTGCATATGGATAGCAGTAACTCCAAATTAACGTACCCACTATGCAGTTACTACGCTTAGGGTAGTGGATAATGAAAAAGACCTTGGGGGTAATTGTGCAATCAGATATGAAGTTTTGTGAGCAGTGAAGACAGACTACCAGAGCAGCTCATGGGGTCTTGTTAATGATATACAGGAACTGTTCTAGCAGGGATAAGGAGGTGATTATTCCTTTGTATAAGGCAGTGGTCAGGCCACACCTTGAGTACTGCATACACGTCTGGAAGGCCATTTTAGAAAGGATGGAGAGCTGCTGGAATGAGTACAGAGAAGGGCAGTGAGATTGGTGAGGGGATAAAAGGGGTGCCACTAAGAAAGGCTTAAATTCTGCAAATTGTAGTATCTGGAAACTAGGCACCTGTGAGGTGATCCGATTGACGTGTTATAAGGCTTTGAATGTTTTGAGCAAGCTCAGTGCTGATGGAATTCTTCCTCTTGCTCCAATTATGCACTTTAAGGGTGCATAAATTCAATTTGAGGAAAGATAGTTGCAGAATAGATGTGCAGAAATTTGCCTTTAGCCAGTGAGTGCATTGATTGCTGGAACAAACTTCCATTGGTCATTGTGGAATTCAGCAGCTTAAATAAATTCAAGGAAGAACTGGGCAAACATCTGGAGCAAATGGATAGGTGAAATGTTTTTTTTTTTTTTGTTTTTTTTTGCTGATGCCATTATAAGCTTGTTTTCTTGCATCATATGCCACTACTGATGCTAATGATAAAAAAAAAAGCTCCATTATTTAAAGTACATCTTATACAATCTGATTTGTAGGAAACTTCATTGTGTATATCATTAGAGCTACAAAAGTTAACTATTGACTCACCGAAGAAAAACCACCAGCTTTTGTTATTTTCTTCAATTTGCCTGCTTCTTTAGCATGCAAAAGTCACCCCTGACAACTATGTTGATTATAAGGTGACTTCTTTTTAGGATGACAGCCCACAACACTGTTGGATTAATTGTTCTAAAGGTCACTTACCTTTACTACATTATGTTCCCTGTGCCATTTTGAGGTCCATTGAAGAAACCCTTACAGAGGCACAAGCACTTTAATATTCTACCTTGGGATGTAGTAGATACTTCCTTTCCTCCTGGCAGCAGAACCTGTTAAAATTACAAAATTGTAGATTGATTACAGTGTAATCAATCCACAGTTTTGAATGATGAAAAGTCACATACTTTCCCAATGCCCTTATAGCACAAATTTGATAGCAGGGTGACTTGCTGTTTTTCTAACTGCAGATCAGATAATGCATTATCTGATGATACTGCATATGTTGGGAGTGCTTAACGTAAAAAGTATACATGATTATTATAATGGAGAATATACCAAATAGTGTTAGATGTGAAGCAGTTTTATTGAATACTGTTAGAGTTATTTAATGTTTACAATATGCTTAATGCCAGTTCCTTTCAGCAAAAGGAATGAATTCCTTACTTCTCCTAATGGTTTAATTTATTGATTAGAAATATCATAATTTTTGAAGAATATATTAAAACCTAAACTACTAAAATACAGTAAGCCTGAAGTCATAAAGCAGTGACTAAATTAAATACCAATAATTTCTGACCAAAAGTGAAAAGTATATATTTTTTAATAGTTGTCAACTGTGGCAATCCAGAATCTGTGTTCAGTGGCTACTGGGCTTTGTCACCTAACAATACTTATTATGGCTCTCAAGCTGAATATCACTGTTACAAAAATTATCAATTGATGGGTCCTGCTAGAAGACTGTGTTTGGAAAATGGCAGCTGGAGTGGAGAGGAGCCCTTTTGTCAATGTAAGAGAACATTTAAAATAGTATTTATTTTAATTAATTAAAAAGTGATATTTTTGTTTTTCAACAGAGTAAATTTCCTTCTTAAAATCTTTAATGTAACACAACCTTTATCCTAAAGTTACAGGACTAATCTTATAAAAAAAAAAAAAAAATCATGGAATACATTTAATGATACTTTTCAGTATGTATGAGAGGTCTTGTTATGCAGGAATAGAAATGGCATAAGAAGAACCCCAGACTACATAAATTATCATATGTTGAGTTTCTTAGATTGTTAACCCTATATATGGTCTCCACAGAGACCATATATTTCATATATGGTCTCTGTGGAGACATAGATATATATATATATATATATATATATATATATATATATATGTGTTAAAGTCATTTGAGATGATGTGTCCATTTATGTACAAATTATCTAGAAAACATCAAATAGTTGTTGTCATATCTTATCTGTTTCCAAGTGGGTGTAGATACAGTTAGTATTAGTTGGCAATGAGAAAATCTGAAGAAAAACTCATGCCTATTAGTGTCAGATTTGGGCATACAAAAGTGTATGTCCCACCCTAGCTTGTGATGATATGCTACCAATCACAGTTTTATATTTTATAACAGATAGATCATACTATGTTAAAGACTTACAATTCATCAATTAGTACACTAAATATAGGCTTTCTCACTTTTATTGGCCAGTGGTTAGGCATGAATTTTTATGAAATATATAGTGTATATAAGAATTAAGGGAAGTTTTAGAATTAATACTATCTTGAACACTTAAATATAAATAAGTTGAAATTCCCACAATGGATAGCGTATTCCATTTCCAGTGGTGGTTGCTGATGCTAGATGATCCTTTCCATGCCATCTTGTCTCATACATACTCTGGGACCGAGCTCCATAATTACAGGTCCCAATTAGACCTGTAATTATGGAGCTAGATGAAGGTATATCATAATTACCAGTCCTCTAATTAGGACCTGTAATTATGGAGCCATTGAGAAAGGAAGAAGTGTCCATGATGTTTCTCGAATCATTCTGACAAGATTTAAATATGATAGCATAGTTCATTATCCTAGTGGAAGTTACTATCATCTATGGGAATTAGACAATCAACATGATGGGTTTGACCTGGTCTCTAACAATATTTAAATATACTCTGACAGTCAGGTGGTGATCCACAGGAATTAAAGAACCCATGGAGTTCTAGCAAAATTAATCTCACACTTCTCATGTTGTCCTCATGCACGGTGGGTCCATATCTTCATGTTACTGTCACCATATCCTAATCTTGCCATCAGTGTAATCCTCATCAAACCATGACTCTGTTTTCCTAATATCCACTTCTGATGCTCCTAACCCCACTGTAGTTACTGTAGTTACTTCTTTATGTTGTATGAAGACAGAAAGTTTCATTTACTCTTGCAGTTTATACTGTGAAATGCCTAGAACATTATCCTGCAGTCTCTTCCACTTTCTCTAGATATCAACTAGTGGTTTCCAGACACAATTTATATACCAAGTGGTTGTTCTTGACCTGCTTATCATTCCTTGTCTTTGTTGTTCTTTCTGAAATACTGGATGCTGCCTTCTGGGCACCTATAAGTATTCCATGTTTAAAAATCATGAGCCCCTTTGCCCACAGTGGCATCTACATTTTTTCATGAGTGCTGAGAATGCTCCCTTTTGCTTGAGATGTAGAGTATAAGTTAATTGTGACAATCACATGATGGACCAGCAATTTTCTTGCAACCTTTTGGTATATTTGCCTAATAAAGTAGACTATCAGAGAAATTTGTGTCAATTCGTACGCATGTGGACTGAAACAGGGTGGTTCATATCCAAGGGGATTGAAATGTGACATGAGTAATTACAGTACTGTTAGTTTAATTTCTGTTCCGGGGAAAATAATGGAGTCACTGGTTAAAAAAACACTGCAGTTATAGTTCAGACACCACATGGGTTTGTTAAGGGGTAAGTCTTGTCAGACCAATTATTTTAATTGGGTATCACATTGTGATCACAAAGGAACTGGATGCAAAAAATAATTTTGATATCATATACTTGGATTTTAGAAAAGCTTTTGATACTGTTGCACATGGAAGACTACTGTATAAGTTGGAGCAGTATGGCATTAAGGGCAAGTTGCTACTATGGATAAAGAGATAGTTGAGTGGGAGAAGACAGAGTGGTAATCAGTGGACACTGCTCTTCGTAGACTAATGTTATTAGTGGTGTTCCCCTAGGGGTCCATGTTGGGCCCATTGTTGTTTTCTGTATTTATCAATGATATTGATGAAGGTATATCAGGCTTAATGTCCACGTTTGTAGACAATACAAAGGTTGGTAAGGTTGTTAATGGCAGTAAGGATGGTACACTACTGCAACAGGATCTAGAAAAGTTGAGCAGATAGTCTGAGAGGTGGCAACTGAAGTTTAACATTGACAAATGCAAAATAATGCGCATATGGGTAGCAGTAACCCTAGAGTAACATACCAACTGTATAGTACTAAACTCAGGGTAGTGGAGAATGAAAAAGACCTGGAAGTAATTTTGCAGCCAGATATAAAGTTTTCTGAGCAGTGCAGACAGCCTGCAAGAGTAGCTCATGGGGTTTTGTCACTGATATATAGTAATTTTGCTAGCAAGGATAAGGAGGTGATTATCCCCTTGTATAAGGCAATGATCAGACCACACTTTGAGTACTGCATATAGTGGACAACTAGGCACCTGCGAGGTGATCTGATTGAGGTGTATAAGGCCTTGAATGGTTTGAGAAAGCTCAATGCTGATGGGATTCTTCCACTTGCTCAGATTTCGCACCTGAGGGGATATAAATTCAAATTGAGGAAAGACAGCTGTAGAATAGAATAGATATGTGGAAATTTGCCTTTAGCCAGCGAGTGGTTGATTGCTGGAACAAGCTTCCATCTGTCATGGAAGTTGACAGCTTAAATAAATTCAAGGCTGAACTAGACAAACTTTTTGAGTGAATGTATGGGTGTAATGGGAGTTGTTTTTTTTTTCCCCCTTTGCTTATGCTATATAAGCTTGCATCATATGCCTCTACTAATGCTAATGTGTATGTGACCAATTAAAGTGAATTCACTCGAAGCAGGGACCAAAATTTCATACAAAATATGTAATGAAAATCAGGTCTAATTGGGACCTTAACACAAATGATACTAAAAATAATGGTAAAAAAGTTTATTAAGTATATATTGTTTAACAACATTTAGGTATTTTACCTAAAAATTAGATGGACATCATAGGGTGATTAGCTGGTGGAGGAGGAAGAGGCAGGGTCTACTCTAGAAGGACCTGCTTTAGGTTTGAAAAGTGAATTGAGTGTTGTTTGTTTTATTTGTCATAATTTTTCAGATCAAATAGTACAATAACTTGAAAAGATACTTTTCACTTTATGATAACATGTTCACTGCTTCCTCACATAAATTTGGCTTTGGATTTTTAATCCACTTGGAAAATGAAAACCACCCTACTTTTAGAACCTTTTCTTCCAATATGATAGAAGAAAAACCAGGTATTTTTGTCCAGCAGCCTTCACCAGAGGCTGATTAATTCAGTCATAGTGAGATTAAAGCCTAAAAATGTCTCTGCCCATTTAAATCCAGATTGACTCAATACCATGGTTTTCAGTCAGAGGTTAAAGGCAAATTACTTTATTAGGAAAATATACCTACTTTTCATTGGAAAAGTTAGCAAAAGTTAAACCTTGATAGCACAATCAGAAGGACAGTTTTTAATGAAAAAAATAATTGTGAGGTCTTCTGAATGCCTTTCATAATCTCAGTACTTTATCTTTAGAGACTTCTATCACCACTGTGAATACTCTTTCCTTCAGCAGTTAACTGGTCTAATACTGCCAGAACCTCCTTTGTTAACAGCATAGCATGTAATTCAAGCAATCATTTTTGTGCACTTCAGGGAATCTTGTATTTTTTTGATTTCAGTTTACATTCAATTACCATAAAATTCCTCAAAGGATATATATTTTTCCAACAGCTGTTCACCAACTGAGTAGAAACTTTTTTTAATAGAAAAATATTAAATTTGCTCCAAAATTCTTCCACATTATTTTTATTGCTTGTGTCAGTTTTGGCACTTAATTTTCTTAAAGTGAAACATAAATAATATACCTGCAAAACACTTAACTCCATGTCTATGGGTTACACTGGGGTGGTAAGAATGCTAATTGAAATTAATCATACCTCGTAACTGTGGGGTCTTGAATAATGAATACTTGCATAATGACACTCCCCCTCCACACAATTAAAGTTAGATGTGAAATATTGCCGACTGGGCTAGCCAGGTGCGTAAAGTGCCTGCCTGGCAACCCAAAGGTCGCGGGTTCAAATCCCGCCTAGGGCTTGGATCAGAGTAAAATGCAAAAACCTTGGGAGGTGCATTATGGCCACAGAAGCTGATGCACCAACAACTAACAAAAAAAAAAAAAAAACGCAAAATATTTTGTAAGGCTATGATATTTTATTTTTTATATATATGAATTAATTTTATTTATTTAACTTAATTATGGCATTATAAATTTTCTTTTGTTCACTGATAAATATTCTCATGTTATACAGTTATCCCTTAAGTTACACAAATTTATGATACATGAATAATATTCTTGAAAATAAATCATTGATTGCAGATTTGTGTTAACTTGAAATGTGCGTGTGGTTTGAAAAGTGTTCCTAAAAATTTTATAGGTAAAAAAAATAGGAATTTTTAAAACTAAACATTTATTTTGGAACTGTAAGTTAAAAAAAAAAAATCATCTTCCATGAAGTAGTTCAATGTGATTATTAACATGTTTCAGCTCAGGCATCGTCAAATTTCATCATTGTGGTCTCTGTGTGTTTAAGCACCTGAATGCACACACACACACAGTGTGCATTCAGGTGCTTAAATGAATATACAGTCAGTCCTCGTATAACACGTGTTTACACTAGAAGAATTCGATCATACTCGATTTATAAATAAGGGAACGATATCGTATATAACACGAACCGAATTCGCTTATGCATGATTCGCCTTTGTGTTTACAAGAAATGGCAGTTGAACACAGAATTACCCCAACTGAGCACAACATGATAGGAATGAAGAGAAGATTCCGAAAATGTATTTATGTTTTTTTTTTTATATCAGTGAAGGGGAAACACATTTCACCGTAATAAGGTAAAAACCCACACAATTCCAGCTATCGGTATTATCGCAAATGCAATTAGATCGAGTTTACTACCAGTTTATAACAGATTCCACTAGCAGAAACACAATTGGAAATTGTTTTTATTGTTTTATGGTAGTAACCCCCAGAAATGTGCTTTAGTAAAATGTGAGGTGTTAATAGTGTACCTCTGCCTTTATAGTGTTGTTTATTCAGTTGCTACACGCACGCGCAGCTTTGTTTATGTGTATCAAGCATGCCTCCTTATTTTGCAATTATGCTTTATTCCCTAAAAATGAATAAAATACTTAAAAGGTGTGAAAAGGAAGCATCCTGGTGAAGACACTGCAGATTCAGAGAGAAAAAGAAAAGCAATATCGATAAACAGAGGTGAACTGGGGCAAAAATTCTTACCTGGGAAAATTTGTAGTGGCCTCATACTACGGTTTATGGCCAAAATCACACCACCAGAGTTTCCCCAGTAAGGCTTATGGCCAGTCCACCTCTGTCGATAAGAGAAAAAATATGAAATTGTGAAACACTTTGAGCGAAATGAAAGGCCATGTGATATTGCACATGCTGCAAGCCTAAATGAGGCAATGCTGAGAATTAGAAAGATGCATAAAAACAACTTTCATAGCAGGAACAATTCAAAGTGTAATTAAAATCCATTAGATCAAGACACAAAGAAGTGGAAAAGATGGAATGGCTGTCATCTGTTCTAATAGAAAATCAAACAAGTTTGCTTACGATAGAAGCAAAAGCATTAGCAATATTTTATTACGATTATTTATTGTGTTTGGTAATCTTTTGGTTACAAACGTGTGTTCAATCTTGGGTGGTCGGTACCTAACCCTATTTTTCCCATAGGGCCTGTTGTTTATATTGCACGAGGGTTTCTAGGAACATAACTATCGTGCTATATGAGGATTGACTGTATATATATATATTTTTTTTTTTATTCATTTGCAGTACTGTGGCAGTTAGGACTCATTTCTCTCCCAAAGTGAAATTTTGAACATATATATTAAAAAACTTTAAGCAATACACCCGTTTTTACATAATTTTAAACTGATTTTTTTTTTTTTTTAAATTTACCAAACTTCTTGCTCCAAATATCCTACCTGTAATGCATACTAAATAATTTTCTGTTATAATTAATAATGCTCAAAAGAAGTATTGGGCTCATAAAGAATAACCTAACCTCTACATTATTTACAAGATATATATTTCAGTCTGATACAACAATTTCCAGGAATTCATTAATTATGTGTAACTCAAAGGATACCTGTATTAATGCTAAAGAGTGAGTGGCATTATTAATTTTCTTTTTTAACCCTTTAGTGGTATCTTGCAAAGATCCAGACAGTGTCGATAATCATTTAATAATAAATGGTAGTGTCTTCACAGCAGGAGGGATTGTCTTCTATTCTTGCCAGCTTGGTTACAAATTAATTGGAAATACTACAAGAGTATGTCAAGAAAATGGGAAGTGGAGTGATGCTTCTCCATACTGTCATAGTAAGCATGGATATATCTATAAATTAGTGACTTTTTTGTTTGTATGCAAGTGGTGATTCTTATAATTTGTGACTTCTTTGATGTAAAGAGCTTATGTGCTTAGTCATATACTAAACAGAAAAATAATCAATGACACACTCTTTCCAGTTTTATTATCATAGAAACCAGGCATTGGCAACATTTTGGCCCTGCCAGGACATAAATTTCCATCTTCAAAACATGGAATGCACAAGTAGCAAAAAAAAAAAAAAAAAGTGCATTACTGACAATCCTCAATATTGTGCAAATTCCACAAGTCTGCACCAATTCCAAAATTTTCTCTCAATGTTACAGGAAGGATAATATGGTCCCTAGGCATTGATAACAGAAAAACATAATGCAGTGTGGCATTTTCTCAAACATATCATCTTATATAAGTTATAAAAACATTCAGAAAAGGAGCCATTTTTTAATTTTGATATTAGTAGGGGCAGATGACACAAAGCAACAAGCTTATACAGCATCAGCAAAAAAAACCCTTCACATCATCTATTCACCCTCTAATAATTTGTCTTATTCTTTCTTAAATTTATTCAAACTTCATTTTCACAACAGCAGAAGTAAGTTTGTTTCCAACAACTACCCTCGACTCAAAGCAAATTTCCATGCATCTACCCTACAACCATTCTTTCTCAATTTAAATTTGTGTTCCCTTATGTGTGTTGTCTGAGCAAGAGTAAGAATCTCATTAAGATCTAGCTTATGAAATTCATTCAAAAACCTAGAGACCACAATGAGATCTCCCATGCAGGTACCTAGCTTCAAACATTGTAGCTTGCAGAATTGAAGTTTTGGTAAGAGATCCTTTTGTTCCCGTCACGAATTTCATTGGTCTAACAGACCAATGAAATTCGTGGCTGCATCTGTTCTAACAGATCTATATCCTTCCTAAAGTGAGGCTTCCAGGCCTGTATGCAGTACTTGGTATGTGACCTAACCATTGCCTTATGCAGTGCAATAATTAGCTCATTATCCCTTCTAGCAAAATTCCTATATATTATTGACAAACCCCTGTGAGCTGTCTTAGCAGTACATATGCACTGCTCAATGAACTCCATGTCTGACTACATAGTTCCCCAGGTCTTCTTTTTTCTTCTTTGTTTCCCCTCAGTGTGGGACCATATAGTTGGTATGTTATTCTGGGATTACTGCTGCAAATTAACATTGCCAATTGCAAGATACTGCATATGGCAATGTTAAACTTGAATTGCCACTTCATAGCCCATCTGGCTAATTTTTCTAGATCTTAATGCAGTAATATATCCCTATTACTCTCATTTACCGGCCTTCCAAACTTTGCATTACCTGCAGACTTAGATATTAAGCTTGATATGTCTTCATTAATAAATATTGAAAACAGCAATGAATCCTGGGGAACTCCACTAATAACATTAGTCCACGAAAGCAGTATCAATTGATAACAACTCTGTATTCTCCTTTTATCAATAGCAGTAATCTGCTCTAATGCCACACAGCACTCCAATCTGTACAGCAGTCTTTTATGTAGAACAGTATGAAAGCTTTTCTGAACCTGAAGTATATGATGTCAAAATTATTTTTTTCATCCAGTTCCTTTGTTATGCATCACAGTATCCAGTCGGATTGGTCACACAAGATTTCTCCATTCACAAATCCATTCTGTGACTGTCATATAACTGCATTTCTGTCCTGTATTGCTTCTTTAACCTGCAATTCCATTATTTTTCCTGGAACAGAATATAACAGTCTGTAATTACTCACATCACCGTTTGATACCCTTTTGTGATTGTTATTGTTATTTGGTTTTTAGGAGCATTAGCAACTAAGGCCATATTGCTCAGGGATATGCGGTGGTCATTCACTGAACTTTCCGCATCCTCCGTATTTGGTGGTGACTGGCTCGAACCCCAGTCAGGGGTTCGAGTGACAGCAGTGCGTAGCACACACATCTAATCAAGCACTCGAACAGCAGTGCGTAGCACACACATCTAATCAAGATGTGTGTGCTACGCACTGCTGCTCCTTCCCACCTGGCTATGGAGGTGCCACCCTTTTGTGAATTGGAGATGCATTCAGACATTCGGCTCCTGTGAATCCAAGGATGATCCCATAATTATGGCTAAAGGTTTGCTGACCTCTTTTGTGCCTCTTTTATCATAACTAGATAGATCTCATCCACCAGGTGCTTTATTTTCATTTAGCTTCAACAATTTCTCTTCTTTTTTTCCTCTCAGTTATCACAAAATCATTTGGCTCCCTGTAATTTGATATACTTCTGTCACAACATTATTAATAAAAAAATTCCGCACAAATATCTATTCAGTTTGTCAGCGACCTGATCAGGATCATCAATAGTTATACCATTCATTGCTTTCCTTCTACTATTTACATACGTAAAAATCTTTGGTAATGGGCTGATTACTGCAAAATTACAATAATTTTATTCCTTTCCTACCAATAAACTAATTAAAACAGTATTCATGTGGTGAAATATTAAATAAATAAATTATCTGTTTATACTCCGGGACGACCAAACGGTCAGAGGAGTTCACAAGATAGACAGAATACAAGAAACAGCACCATATTCAGCAGTCACGGGCCTGAACCCCCGGTCACTCAAGGCACGTGTACTTATGCACCCGCGCACCTGACCACTAGGCTACGGCGACCTTATTTCTTAAAACTTGATATCATACTATTAAATTCTTTATCGGGACAACGATTGTCTGAGATGTTTGTTTGTTATTTGGTTTTTAGGAGCATTAGCATCTAAGGCCATATTGCTCCGGGATATACGGTGGTCATTCCCTGACCTTTCTGCATCCTCCATATTTGGTGGTGACGGGCTCGAACTCCGGTCTAATCAAGAAGCGTGTGCTACGCACTGCTGCTCCTTCCCACCTGGCTACGGAGGTGCCGATTGTCTGTGACTAAGATATAGAGCAGGTGTTACGCACAACACAGTTGATACAATAGCCAACATTCAAATGAAAATCCAGATTATAAAAAGGTTGCTTGATGCTATTTCAGAGAATTAGTATAACTTGCAGGTACAATACAGCAAGACGACATGTAATATCCTGACATTTTTGATGTTGGTCATGACTAAGTAATAAAATTTCACAAACAGTAATAGTACATACAGACTGAACTTCACCAGGCAACTTCGAGTCATCAGCCTTCATCAATTTAGTTAAAGAGATAAACAACTCACTGAAAGTTCTGTGCTTTGAGGGTTCTGTTCACTAATAGTAATTTGCAACTTCACCCACCCCGCCCCGCCACACACTTAATGAGTTTTGGTTTCATTATCTTGGAAGATAATGAACTCAAAAATCAGATATACCTGGAAGTGGCAATGTCATAGTTCTATTGCTTATACTGGCTCCTGACAGAACAAAATGAACAATCATGAAGTAGAGAAAATAGTGTTCCTTTTATTTTTCAAAGACTGTATATTACTATAAGGCATTTATTTACAAAAAAGACTTATAATTTCAGTATCACCACTATTTTATTTTTCAATATTACTTCTTAATATATTATTAATATTAACTCTGAATAAATTTTTAGTTATAGATTGTGGTGAACCTAGCATTATAGACAATGGAAAAGGATACCTATTGAATGGTACTACTAGCTATGGTAGTGTGATACAATTTCAATGCCTTCCTGAATTTCGAATGGTAGGACGTCCTGTAAGGATATGTGAGGCTTCAGGGCATTGGAGTGGACATAACCCCAGATGTATAGGTGAAAAACTGTTTCATAATTTGAAAAATAAACATTCTATATTTTGAAAGGATAAAGTGAAGTTAGTTTTGTTTAAATTCATAGTGTACTATACTGCACAGTTTCTCACTCTGCCCATTCATAAAAAGTTTATCCTTTTTGCTTAAATAGACATTTCAATAAAAGGTAAACTGCAGGATGGAAGCCTCCTGAATGATTCATGTTAAGGGAAATGGACCATAATCTGCCACACTGGTCCAGCACAGGTTGCCAGATCATACTGTATTTAGCAGTCAGGGGCTTGAACCCCTGTCTACTCTAAGAGCATGTGCTACTGCACTCCTGCTCCTGACCACTTGGCTATGGAGGCCTCTGTTTCAATTTTTGACATTTCAGTACTTAAGTAATAAACCAGGGGTGGGGCAAGCTTGGCAAGCCTTCATAGTGCTTACATCAGTTTTATTCAATAATATTTATGTAACCAACAAAATTCTACTTTTTGGATCAAGTTTTTTCAAAATGATTATTCCTATTCAATTATGAAATTAACATCATATAGCCCATCACAAAAGACAGAGAAGATAGGATGAATTTTGACACTCATTTTAATATAATTTTTTCTGCCTGTACAGAGTGAAACATTCCATTATTTCAAGGTACTGGGTTTCTATATGAACAGAAGTTGGAGAAAGTCCAAACTTCTTGAAAAATGCTAACTAGTATTTTAAATCATTAAGACATTTAGTGACTACTGATAAGAGGGTTCCCCCCCCTTCTTTTTCTCCATTTCCTACAATCAGAGTAATACATCTTAAATATTCTTTTATCTGTATGGTGCACAGGTATATCAAGACCTGCAAATTGGTGAAATAATGGGACACTTAAACCTGCATAGATTGTGATCTGCCTTTAATTTCGTAAAGAATTAGGGATTATTTTCAGACATTTTGTGGTACTTCTGGTGGCACTTCAGTGAGCTCCTGTAATGCTGTCCTTATATCATCAGCCTTGCATACCAAGAGTGGTATACAATTCATTATATTTATACAACCCCCAGGGGCTCACATCTGGTGAGTATGGGCTTGGCACACCCATGGTCGTGAGCTGGATATCATCATTCTTCTTTTTCTTGGTGATTCCCTTCCCTTCCCTTCCCTTCCCTTCTGACTCTCTCTCTCTCTCTCTCTCTCTCTCTCTCTCTCTCTGAGGGTAATTCAGAAATTTTTTTTGGCTGGTGCAGCATAAGCCTCAGGCTTCCTTGCACCATATGGCTAATAATAATATGATCATACTGTACTCTTAAACTAAGAAAGTTTGGAATTAAAACTAACTTGAGTTAAGGTCCCCGGGGCCAATCTTATTCATGCCTTATGATATCACATAGCTTGAGGCATGAATTTTTACCATCTATTTTGTTTCAGATAGTTTGTTTTTTAGCATCAGCCTTCCATCTATGCGACCATCATTCCTCAGTTTGAATTATTTGCACACTATGTGTGTAGAATGAGCAAGAGGAAATATGCCATCAGCATTGAGCCTGCAACTAAATCCAATAAGTCTTAAACACATCAGTCAAATCACCACCTTGCAGCAGATGCCTAGTCTCCACATGCTTCAATTTGAGAAACTGAAATCTGTTTTGGTAAGACCACCAATCTGGTTGCCCTTCTCTGCACCTGTTCCAGAAGATCAACATCTTTCCTAAAGGGAGGCCTCTAGACCTGTGTACAGTACTTAAGATGCAGCCTAACAATGGCCTTGTACGAAGGAATAATAATCACCTCCTTATCCCTGCTAGCAAAGTTTCTGTATATTATTAACAAAACCCCATGCACTTTCCTAGCAGCATTTCTGCACTCCTCAGATAATTTCATATCTGACTGCACAATTATGCCTAGGTTTTTTTCATTTTTCCACTACCCTAAGTGTAATACTACATGGTCGATAAGTTACTCTGGAATTACTGCTACCCATATGTAGTACCTTGCATTTCAATGTTAAACTTCAACTGCCATTTCTCAGCCCACTGATCTAATTTTTCTAGATCCTGTTGTAGTAGCATACCATCATTACTGTTGTTAACCACCCTGCCAACTTTACTATCATCTGCAAACTGAGATATTAAGCAATAATATGGATAAAGGACTGCTATGGATAAAGGGGTGGTTGAGGGGGAGAAGACAGAGAGTGGTAATCAATGGACACTGCTCATCGTGGACTAATGTTATTAGTGGAGTCCCTCAGGGTTCAGTATTGGGTCGATTATTGTTTTCTGTATTTATAAATGATATTGATGATGGTATATCAAGCTTAATGTCCAAGTTTGCAGACGATACGAAGGTTGGCAGGGTTGTCAAGGACACTACTGACACTATGCTACTGCAACAGGATCTGGAAAGGTTGAGCAGATGGGCTGAGAGGTGGCAAATGAAGTTTAACATTGACAAATGTAAAGTACTACAGGAGAGTTAACAGGAGAGATTGCTTCTACAGGGATGGGATACACTTAAATAGAAAGGGTGCAAGAATATTTGCTGATGCTATCGAGGCAATGTTAGGTGGGTCGGAAAACTGCTAGATTGGGGGGGGGATACAAGGACTAATAGATTAACAGTAACCACTGGCAGAGGTGAAAGTGATTCTTGCACTTTACTTATTTCGTATGATGTGATCAATACACGAAGGAACCAGTTTTTTCTTGCTTCCTTCGTGTATCGTGGCCGGGATATCCAACCAACTGGTTGGTTCAGCACCATCGTGATATTCAGCCCAAGGCAGGAATCGAATATGCGACCTTTGGGTTGCCAGGCAGGCACTTTACCTACCCGGCTAGCCTAGTCAACATTCTTGCACTGCTTCTATTGGAATGAGCAGAAGCCTGGAAAACAAGATGCAGGATATTTCAGAGACTGCTGGGAGTCATTGCTGTACAAGTAAACACATGGGTTGTGTTAGGGTAGCTAAGAATAGGAACAGGCACATGTATACTTGCGTGTACACAAATGCTAGAAGTTTGGTAAATAAATTTGATGAATTTGAGGTATTGCTCAAAACATCAAAGGCAGATATTGTTGGGATATCAGAGACGTGGTGTCACACAGATATAAGGAATGCAGAACTGGAATTTGGGGAGTACAATGTGTACAGAAAGGATAGACAGGATAGGAAGGGAGGAGGGGTTATGCTATTAGTTAAGAAACACATAAAATCCAAGGAAGTGAAGCCAGTCGACATCGCTGGACAGTGCAGTGTCGAGTCAGTTTGGTGTGACATAAGCATTGGGAGATCAGAATTGAAAGGCTTTCCGTAGCCGAGTGGGCAGGAGCGGGAGTGCAGTAGCACACGCTCCTTGAGTAGACCGGGGTTCAAGCCCCTAACTGCTGAATACAGTCGATCTGCCAACCCGCACTGGACCAGCGTGGCAGATTATGGTCCGTTTCCCTCAGCATGAATTGTTGAGGAGGCTTCCATCCCGCAGTGGGTTGATAATGGCTGCACTTTACTTTATAGGCCTAATGACTCTGATGAGTATAATAAGGGAAATAGAGTGGGCCAGTAAATCAGAGAGTCTTATAATGGAGGATTTTAATTTCCCAGATATTGGCTGGAATTTGTGGGTTGGTCACTCACACACTAGCAAAGCTTTTGTGGATTTATTGGATGATTTATTTCTATATCAGCATGTTCGGGAGGCAACTAGAGGGAGTAATACTCTTGATCTGATTATCAGTAGTGATTCTTCATGCATTAAGAATCTGCAGATAAAGGAACCACTAGGTGGCAGTGATCACAGTGTGCTGAAGTGGAATTTACTCAAAGAGGTAACTACCATCAGGGGTAAAGGGAAGGGTTTTTGCTTTCATAAAGGCGACTACGATGGTCTGAGACAGTATTTAAATTCTATACAGTGGGACCAACTGATGATGTTACCGACAGCAAATTCAAAATGGGAAGCATTCAAAGAACTCCGGGGGCTCACATCTGGTGAGTATGGGCTTGGCACACCCAGGGTCCTGAGCTGGATATCATCATTCTTCTTTTTCTTGGTGAATCCCTTCTACTTTTGACTCTCTCTCTCTCTCTCTCAGGGTAGCTCGGGAACTTTTTTTTTTTTTCCTGGTGCAGCATAAGCCTCAGGCTTCCTTGCACCATATGGCTATTAATAATAATAATAATAATAACTTATCTTGGAAGCTACTAGGCTTTACATACCAACGAAGAAATATTGTTCAAGGTTTAGGCCTAAATGGATGTCAGATGAACTAATGAGACATATGGCAGAGAAGAAAAATGCATGGGATACATATAAATTAATGGGTGACATGGAAGCTTATGATAGATATAAGCTGGTCTGTAACCAAGTCACAAAGGAGATTGGCACCTCAATAGCCAAGTGGGAAGGAGCAGCAGTGCGTAGCACACGCTTCTTGATTAGACCGGGGTTCGAGCCCATCATCATCAAATACGGAAGATGCGGAAAGGTCAGGGAATGACCACCGCATATCCCGGAGCAATATGGCCTTAGCTGCTAATGCTCCTAAAAACCAAATAACAAACAAACAAAGCAGATTAGGCAGGCAAAGGCAGATTATGAGAAATCCTTGGAAAAGGATGCAAAGAAAAACAGAAAAGAGTTCTTTACCTATTTAAACTATAGAAGGAAAAGGATGAATCAGATTAGTCCACTGGATAGTGATGGTTCAACAGTTGAGGATCCTCTCAGGTATCTAACAAATCAAACAAGTATTTTGCATCTACATTCACACATGAGGAGTTATTCAGGAAGGGGAATGCCAGAGGTGAAGTAAACTCTGGCAGTGAGCTAGATGATTTTGTAATAACTGAGAGGAAAGTGGAGGAGAAATTGTTGAGGATAAACATAAAAAAGGCACATAGGGTGGATGGGATCTATCCAGTTATATTAAAGGAGGTGGCAAAGCAGCTAAGCAAACCCTTAGCCATAATTATGAGAGCATCCTTGGACTCAGGGGAGGTCTCCATGGACTGTAGATGTGCATATGTATCCCAAATTCACAAAGGGGGATCGAAGGGTAACACGAGTAATTACAGACCAGTTAGTTTAACTTCTGTTCCAGGGAAATTAATGGAGGTACTGGTAAAGAAGCATTGCAGGATCATCTAGACAAGACTTCAATTATAGCTCGAACACAGCATGGGTTTGTTAAGGGGAAGTCTTGCCTGACCAATTTGATTGGATACTATGATGCAGTCACAAAAGAACTGGATGCAGGGAATAACTTTTATATCATATATCATATATTTGGATCTTAGAAAGGCTTTTGATACTGTTGTACATGGAAGACTGCTGCACAAATTGGAGCAGTGTGGCATTGGAGGCAAATTGCTGCTATGGATAAAGGGATGGTTGAGGGGGAGAATACAGAGTGGTAATCAATGGACACTGGTTATCATGGACTAATGTTATTAGTGGAGTCCCTCAGGGTTCAGTATTGGGTGCATTATTGTTTCTGTATTTATAAACGATATTGATAATGGGATATCAAGCTTAATGTCCAAGTTTGCAGATGATACAAAGGTTGGCAGGGTTGTTAAGGACACTACTGATGCTATGCTACTGCAACAGGATCTGGAAAGGTTGAGCAGATGGGCTGAGAGGTGGCAAATGAAGTTTAACATTGACAAATGTAAAGTACTACATATAGGAAATAGCAACCCCAGAGCAATGTATCAACTCTGTGGTACTATGCTGACAGTGGCAGAGAATGAAAAGGACCTGGGGGTAATTGTGCAGGCAAATATGAAGTTCTCTGAGCAGTGCAGACGGGCAGCAAGAGTAGCTCATGGTGTCTTGTCAATGATATACAGGAATTTTTCTAGCAGGGATAAGGAGGTGATTATTCCCTTGTATAAGGCTGGTCAGGCCACTCCTTGAGTACTGTATACAGGTCTGGAGGCCTCATTTCAGGAAGGATGTAGAGCTGCTGAAATGAGTACAGAGAAGGGCAACAAGATTAGTGAATGGAAGAAAGGGTTGCTCTTACGAAGAAAGGCTTAAATTTTGCAAATTACAGTGTCTGGAGACTAGGCACCGGTGAGGTGATCTGATAGAGGTGTATAAAGCTTTGAATGGTTTGAGCATGCTCAATGCTGATGGGATTCTTCCTCTTGCTCAGAATAATCACCCAAGAGGGCATAAATTCAGATTGAGGAAAGACAGATGTAGGATAGATGTGCGGAAATTTGCCTTTAGCCAGTGAGTAGTTAGTTGGTGGAACTGACTTCCATCCCTTGTTGTGGAAGTTGATAGCCTAAATAAATTTAAGGCTCAGCTGGACAAGTATTTCAAACAAACGGAGGGGTGAAATGGAAGTGTTTTTTTTTTTTTTTGGCTAATGCTGCATAAGCTTACTTTCTTGCATCATGTGCGTCTACTAATGCTAAATGCTAAACTTTCAGATGATTACTGTGGCAGGCAGTTATTTCCAATGAGAAATTAAAATAAATTTCTTTATATTTTGGGACGACCACATTAAAGTTAAAGGAGTTCATATGATAAGAGAATGCAAGAACATTGTACCGTATTTAGCAGTCACGCGAGCTTGAGCCTCAGCCACTCAAAGCATGTGCAGTTTTGTACTTTTTAGAATTACCACCCAGCTGTTGCCCGAACGTAAACTTCATGAGATCAGCCTTCTGTTATTCCACAATATTTTATATTTTTGCCCCTTAGTTCTTGCTTCTCTTACCAATGAAAGTATACTTCCCTCCAGGCTTTATATACTTCTATCAGGGCCCCCTAAAATGTATAGTGGTCAAACTTTGCAGTCCGCACCTACCTAGCTATTTTTCATACCAATCTGGTTGTCCTTTGAATTCTTTCTAACCAGTGCTCCTTCAGGACGGTTTTGGTAGGCACATGGATGGTCAGATTAATGAAAACTGTTTTATTGCTACAGGATACAAGATTTTTATTCTTGAGAAATCTTGGAAGCTTTTTACACTTGGAAAAGTTGAGTAAACAGTAGAGGAAGAAAGGGATTCGAGAATTTCCTTTCAGACAGGCATAAAGAAGGAATTGTGGTATCATCCTTGATTTGTCGATTAATTGCTTGTAGAAATAGTTTATAATTCCGTTGTGCTAGTGAGCTCATACTGCAATTAGAATACTACTGTGTCCAGGTATGGAGACCATTCCTTGAAAAGGTTTAATGATGTGTAGTACATCTGATAGGATTGACAAAAGAGTACCCATACAATGAGAGAGAGAGAGAGTCCCCTTATTCTTTAGTGGGACATACCAGGGGACAAATTCAAGCTCGGGTGGAAAAATTTTAGACTGCATTATAAGAATTTTACTTTGGCCACCAGTGAGTTGTTTATCACTAGAATAAGTTGCCCCCATAGGTAGTGAGGCATGGTGAATATCATAGTGATTTGTGAAATTCGAAACCAAACTGATCGGCAACTACTGGAAAAGGGAGAGACACACAAATGGTGCTCTTGCTCTCTCTCTCTCTCTCTCTCTCTCTCTCTCTCTCTCTCTCTCTCTCTCTCTCTCTCTCTCTGCTAGTGTTGTTGTTGTTGTTGTTGTTGTTATTTGGTTTTTAGGAGCATTAGCAACTAAGGCCATATTGCTCCGGGGATGTGCGGTGGTCATTCCCTGACCTTTCCGCGTCCTCCGTATTTGGTGGTGACGGGCTCGAACCCCGGTCTAATCAAGAAGCGTGTGCTACACACTGGTGCTCCTTCCCACCTGGCTACGGAGGCGCCTCTCTGCTAGTGCTGTAAAATGTATATTTTGACTTGGTTGCTATTAATTTTCCCCTCAATCCTTGTAGATAGACCCAAACAATATTAATTTCATAATACCCCACATTATTTATTAATGAACTTGCCAAAATACAATTTAAACAAAACAATCATCATTTTGAAATAATTCCGCCTGAAAAATTAGGATTTTATTGCTTACACGAATTTTATTGAATAAAATTCAATAAAATTTGTGTTTTATTGAATTTTATTGAATAAAATTCATGTAATATTTGAATGCTTGATAAGCTTGTCCACCCATAATTTATTACTTAAGTATTAAGATGTCTATTTAAGCAAAATGGGAATATTGAAAAGTGAAATATTAATTTTTCTTGCTGCTTCAAAAATAGCTAATTTAATCTTATTTGATATGACTCATATCTTAGTGGGTCGGTCCCTACAAATGTTATTATTGTTAATCCACTAGCAAATAATTAAGCTTTTTGTCCTACCCCTTAAATATATGACTTTTTTTTTCCCTTGTGGTTTACTATTTCTGATATAATGCTTATTGAAACAGATAGAAGATAATTACGTATTGCATAATGCTGAGTGATAACCCTTGAGAATATATTCATCTTTGTGCGAAGTACATAAATTGGTTGTGCTCTTTAGTTACTACCTATGTTTTTTTCTGTTTTTTCATCCTCATAAGCCCCTTCATTCTGGGTTGTATAGTTAACCAATCTCAGGTAGAGGAAGTAGGATTCCACCACCCCATGAAGTATTCTAGATTTTTTAGTCACACATGATGCAAAGTAATCTGTGAACACACAAACATAATATACTGATGCAATATGGTCTAAGCAGCTAAGGTGCAGTAAAACCTGAAATGAATTGCTACATCTCTTGACTATTCTTTTGTGCAACTAATGTGATGTTTGTTACAGACACTAATTAATTTCTCCTTAGCTGCAGCTGTTGTCCTTTGGCTTATTTGATACCAATTTGTAGTTCCTGTCTTGCTACAATATGTTAATTTTTCTTACAGAGAAATCTGACTACGTAAAATATATTATAATGGCTTTAAAAGTTTGCTCTACATTGCATTTGTTATTTCTCCCTGTGCAGTTTATATTAAAGTGGATTTTGTTTCAAAATATGAAATTGCTGGTTAAATTTAGAAAAATTCCCACAGAAAGTTACAAATGGTTGAAAAACTTAAAAGGAATCTGCAATGTTAAATGAACAAGTTTTCAAGTAACATGAACAGTTATATAAGGAAAAGAAAACGTTCATGGCAATTTCATTCAGCTGTTCAATGAAAGTGAAGAATGACAGTAAAACAATCAGGGATGGATAAAGAGAATGGTCATCAGCTTTAACTGTTGATCTTGAAGTAAAAGTTGTAATAGTATTCATATAGTACAAAGAAGCCACAGGCTTTTGTGCAGTAAAAAAAAAAAAAAAAAACCTTTAAAAGTTTGCTCTTTTTTGTATGAAGATGATGCCAAAAAGCTTTATTTATGACCAACGACTGAGGTGAAAAAAGTTTCAACATTTTGGACAAAATTCAAGCATGCCGTTAGGAGAATTAACAGATATTTTCAAATGATTCCAGTCCAAAGAAAAACTGTTAAATTTTAACAGCTTTTCATTGGGACAAGGACTATTTAATGGTCCTTGCTTTGTCACAGGCACTCTCCATGACAAGCTAAGGCACCTAGGAGTCTAAAATGATATTCAGGGGATGCTTGTGAATCAAGTGAACCAAATTTTGGTTAAGACCAGTTCTGTGACAACCTCTGCTTGCACCTTCGTGATGATGGGAGACTGTTAGTAATCATGGGTATAACTACCATGCAAGTCCTGAAATGCTGTACCTGGTATACTAGAGGTGACTACCCAGGCGTGAACCAACACAAGTGGGGATTGAGGTGTGGCATCCACACCACACAAAGGCAGGCAGTACTAGGTGGTAGTTAATCTGGTGCAATATCACCACATTGATTATTGGAGGCTTGAAGTGGTGAAAACTACAGTCTCCAGAGCAAAGCTCCATCAACTCCTATCTCTTCCATCATACAGTATGATCGATGTCTTTCTAGATGTAAGCCAATCTTCCTTACATTTTGAGGATACAGCTCTAAAATGGTATTCACAGGCCAGCTGCTAGATAGTCTAGTAGACCAAATCTATTGGTAACTCTTCAAGAGCTCAGCTAATATATAATTTTGCTGCCTCTACTCTGCCAGATAGTGACTGGAGGAAGTCAGAGTACTGTGTGTGCAGGGGCACTGTCGAGCTGAGTATATTCTTGCTGTGTGTATGCCATATCAAAAAATTTCATTACTTCATACTTGATTCCCCCCCCACACTCACTTGTACTTTATTACTGAATACATCATAAATAAGCAAACTATAGAACAATTTAACTGCAAAAAGATTTAAACCTCCCAGAACTTACTCATTCACAAATATACATGGTCTCAGTTCGAATCTTACCGATGTACATTTCCATCTACAGTCTGCCAAGTTTCACTTATTTTTTCTCAGAGAGTCCCATTTATTGGTTGCTCTAACAGCTGCTCATCTCAATTGTCATAATTATTCACTGTACAATTCCTACCACTTCAAAGGTGCCATTTATGCATATGTCTCTCTGATATGCCTTAATCAGAGACAGTAATTTGAATTTTCTTTTTTTTCAATTTTCTCTGGCTTAAAATCTCTATATACAATTCTATCAAATTCTTCTGCTGCCTCTGGAGTTCTCCCAGCTCCACTAATCACTTGGAAGTCTTTGACTTCCATTGTTTGAAACTCAACTTTCTCCAGCCCAACTTTACTAACACTGAGTTAATTTTCCTTGGCAATTTTTATGTCCACAACTCCAACTGCCTTCCATTTTCTAGTCACACAGGCCCAGCTATTCAAGATGCTAAGGATCTTGCAATTACCAATCACCTTGCACAGATTGGTCATTTACCTACCAGAATACCAAACAATCCTAACCACACAAGCTAGTTATTGTCGGTGACTCTATTGTCAGGGAAACAGGAAATATGTTGTGCAAGAAGGATTGGTGGAATGGGACTAGGGTATGTCTCCCAGAGGCAAAAGTAGATGATGTTGTAGAGCAGATATCATATTTTAAAGGCACCAAAGGTGTTATTGTTGTACACATTGGCACTAATGATATCAAGAGTAAGAGATCTGAGGAATTACTTAACAAGTACAGGGCAAGGTTGGCAAAAAATCACATTATGATTGAATTTGAAAGTCTGCAGTTCCACCCAGACACAAAAAGAGGGAGTATTTGTTGAGAGCCTTGTCAATCAGTTCACCCATGGAGAGAATGCGCAAGGCTCATTGGGTAGAATTTTTCTCAGCGTGATCTGTGCTGGTTAACAGGAGAGAGAGTTTTTACATGGATGGGATACACGTGAATAGGAAGGGGTGCAAGAATATTTGCTGATGCTATTGAGGCAGTGATAGGTGAGTCAGAAAACTGCTAGCTTGAGGGGGATACACAGACTAATAGTTTAACTAGAGCTGCAGATTCTTACATCGCTATTATTGGTACATGCAGGTGTCTGGGGTTCGGCCCCTGCTGTAGGTCATCATGGAACAAATGAATACATGGGCTATGTTAGGATAACTAAGAGTAAGAACACATGCATGTATACTAATGCTAGGAGCATTATAAATAAATTTGATGAATTTGAAGTATTGATTGTCAACAAAGTAAACAAAAGCAAACAGTGTAGGAATAGCAGAGATGTGGTGACACTCAGACATAAGTGATGTTGAATTTGAATATGGGGAGTACAAGGTAAACAGGAAGGACAGACAGGAGAGGTGGAGGGGTTATGCATTTAGTTAAGAAGAATATTAAATCTAAGACAGTGTACCCAGTTGACTTGGGTGTACTGTGTTGAGTCAGTTTGGTGTGATATAAGCACTGGGAAAACAAAATTGAGAATAGGAATGTGTTATAAGCCTAATGACTGTGATGAGTATACCAAACAGACAAACAGGGAAATAGACCAGGCCAGAAAATCAGAATGTTTTTGCCTTTAGCCAGCAGGTAATTGGTTGGTGGAACAGACTTCCATCCCTTGTTGTGGAAGTTGATAGCCTAAATAAATTTAAGGCTCAGCTGGACAGGTATTTTGAATGAATGGAGGGGTGAGGTGAAAGGGTTTTTTTTTTTTTTTTTTTGGCTGATGCTGCATAAGCCTGCTTTCTTGCATCATATGCCTCTGCTAATGTCTTATAATGGGGGATTTTAACTTTCCAGATGTTGATTGGAATTTGTGGATTACTCACACACTAGCAAAATTTTGCAGATTTTTGGATTACTGTTTTCTACAGTAACAAGAGGAAGCATTACTATTGATCTGGTTATCAGCAACGATTCTTCATACGTTAAGAATCTGCAGATAAAGGACCCACTAGATGGCAGTGATTGCAGTGTAATGATGTGGGCTTTACTTAAAGATGTAGGCGCCTCTGTAGCCAGGTGGGAAGGAGCAGCAGTGCGTAGCACACGCTTCTTGATTAGACCGGGGTTCGAGCCCATCACCACCAAATACGGAGGATGCGGAAAGGTCAGGGAATGACCACCGCATGTCCCGGAGCAATATGGTCTTAGTTGCTAATGCTCCTAAAAAAAAAATCAAATAACAAATAAAGATGTAATTACTATCAGGGGTAAAGGGAAGGGTTTTTCCTTTCTAAAAGGTGACTGTGGTGGTCTCGGACAGTTTATGAATTATATATAGTGGGACCAACTGATGATATTATCAACAGAAAATTCTGAATGGGAAGCATTCAAGTACAGGTGACCCCCGCTTAACGCTGATAATTCATTCCATAAAAACAGAGTGCTAAGCGAGCACCGCATTCCCATAAGGTAACATATGTATTTGTGAGTTGTGGTCGGTGCCATAGGATATTTCCTAATCAATAAACGGTAGTGAAAAGATGCACAAATGTCAGTCAAAATATTTAATATAAAAATATTTGTACATATAAAATATTCTGCATTACATACTTATATAATTATGTGGTAACTACTTATGCATCAAAATAAACTTACAATTCCAATTAAAATCATGAATTTAATTGATCTAAATTGATTTAATTTAATTGATGAATTTAATCATGAAAAATATGTCGATTTTGGATTGAACTTTGGCCCTCTTCCAAATAAACTAAAAGGGATATTAATTTTAAATCCTCCGCAGCATTACCACCCAACAATAAAGTTAACCGATCCTTCGCCGCTTTGAAACCTGGCATGCTTTTTTCTTCTTTCAATATGAAACTTCTTTTAGGCATTCGTTTCCACAAAAGTCCTGCTTCATCTATGTTAAAAACTTGTTGAGAAGTATAACACATAATATCCCTCTTCAATAATTTTAACAAGTTCTTTTTTGAAAGTTTCGGCTCCTTCTGCACTTGTGGCTTCTCCCTGGATTTTAAATCTATTCAACCAGCCCTTACTAGTTTTAAATGGTTCCACATTTTTTTTTTTAGGTGAGTTTTTTCTTCAGATCATCATATTGGCTAATCTCTTTCTCTTTTTTTTTTTAATAATATTTAACTTAACTGAATTCTACATTGGATATTATCTTCAATAAAATTAGTTAAGTCTTTCCATTTCAATCCTAATAGCCAGCCTAGCCCTAGTTGCTTGCAGTGGAACAGCTATCTTTCCCGCTGCTAAAATTAATTCTTTATTTTTTTTTTTATAATTGTTCTTACAGTTAAACTCGCAAGTCCTAAATTATGGCACACATCCGCTTGTCTTTGACCAGAATCAATTCGCTTCAAAACATCTAATTTAATTTTCACATTCAGTCTTTTTCTTACATTTATAGTCTTCGTACTGCACTCAGACGTTTTTGCTTTTTCATTCTTATCGGCCATTATTAACTCTTCGAAAATGTAACTGCGTTGGTTGCATTAATTATGATACAATGTTCAAGTAAACTGTCCATTTCGCAAGATGTCTAATATGGTACTGAGTGATGACTAGACTTCGGATAAATGCATATAACGCAAATATTACAAGCAATATACTTGATAATTTTTTAAAATGTTGATCTTGGAACTATGTAACAAGTCACTGTACTGCAATTAAATTAGCGTGTGAGAAAATTTCACTGAGCATGGGAAAATTTCTCAAGTCGGCGTGGGAAACGTTTTAATGCTGTTTTGCTATTCATTTTCAAGCTATCGACTCCATCAAAGGAAACGATTTCGCTAAATATGCCAAAAATGCAATCTGTAAAAGAGCGTTATAGTGATCTGTGACAGCGTTATAGTCAGATACAGATTATAATATAAGAACAGCGTTATAACGAATCAGCGTAAAGCAAACCGCATTATAACAGGGGCCTGCTGTAATTAATCTTGGAAGCTACTAGGCTTTTCATACCAAATAAGAAATACTGTTCAAGGTGCAGGGCCAAATGGTTGTCAGATGAACTAATGAGACTCGTGGCAGAGAAGATAAATGCATGGAATGCATATAAATTATCAGGTGACACAGAAGCCTATGGTAGTACAGTAGACTCTCAATTTTCCGGGATAGATGGTAAAAAAATATTCCCGGATAATCGATTTCCTGTTTAATCTAAAAATACAGTAAGTCCCTGACATATGAAAAAAATACATTCCAGGACTTCTTACGTAACTCGAGATTTACATAACTCGAGAATGACTAATAAAATATTGTTACTATATCGTTGATATGCCAAAATTACAAAAACCACATAATATCCTCAGAAGAATGAAGAAAAATAGTTATATATTTTTAATTAGTTCAATTAAAAACTTTATCTAGGGACAGAGGTGAAGTAGTCGGAGTGGCACATAAGAAAAGAAAACATAAAAGGAAGAAAAAATGCATGTTACGGAACTGCAAAAACTGATTTGTATTTCATAGCCTTGGTTATTATTATAGTTGACCTTCATTAGTCCCGACTGCTTCTCGTATTCTGTCTTTCTTCTTTTTTGTTTTCACTGTTGCCACTGACAAATCTGAATTCCGCACGATACTTGTTAATGTTTGGCCATTTTCATACATCCTTATTATTTTAATTTTCTGATCCAACTCTATCGCTTTCCTTTCCTTGATAGATTTACTAGTACCACTGTCACTTATTGTTTTAGTCGGCACCATGATAACAGTCAAAATTAAATTTTCTGAAAAGAACTTCACAGGATTAAGGCGAAAGCACATTATTACCACCCCACGTGAGCTCACATTTTACAGACAAGTTAAATAGGTATTTTGCATCGACATTCACACATGAGGAATTCTTTAGGGTAGGGGATGCCGATGTTTATAAAACTTTTAATAAGCTAAATGACTTTGTGATAACTGAAAGGTTTTTTTTTTTTTTTTTTTTTTTTAGGAGCATTAGCAACTAAGGCCATATTGCTCCGGGGATATGCGGTGGTTATTCCCTGATCTTTCCGTATCCGGTGATGGCATGCTCGAACCCCGGTCTAATCAAGAAGTGTGCTACGCACTGCTGCTCCTTCCCACCTGGCTATGGAGGTGCCTCAACTGAAAGGAAAGTGGAGGGGAAATCGTTGAGGATGGATACAAAAAAAGATACCTAGGGCAGATGGAATCTATCCAGTTATATTAAGGGAGGCAGAAAAGGAAGTAAGAAAACCCTTAGCTATAATTTTGAGAGCATCTTTAGATTCAGGGGAAGTCCCTGTGGACTGGAGAAGTGAAAATATATCCCCAATTGATAAAGTGGAATCAAAAGATGATATGAGTAATTACAGACCTGTTAGCTTAAATTTTGTTCCAAGGAAAATAATGGAATCACTGGTTAAAGAAGTAATGCAGGGCCATTTGGACAGGCATGCAATTATACTGCAATCGCAGCATGGATTTGTCAAGTTGGCAGTCTCGTCTAACCAGTCTGACAGGTTACTATGATGCAGTGACCAAGGAACTGGATGCAAAAATAATTTTAACTCACATACTTAGATTTCAGGATGGCTTTTGATATTGTTGCACATAAAAGACTGCTGTATAAACTGGAGCAATGTGGCATGTTACTGCTATGGACAGTGGCATAACCATGCCAATGCAGTGCATTGGGGCCCATGACCGAAGGGGGACCCACTGCCCTCCTGCCCAAAACAGAAAAAAATTTAATTGAGTAAAAATGCAAGTTTTTTAGTTATGTTTATGATAAAATTTACTATGCCTACGAACAATAATTTTTTTCACACGAAACATGTTTATTGTTAGCTAGCTGCACAGCACAAGCACAAGCAAAACTGCAGTGAATAGAGATGTGAAAGGGTATTAGCATAGCTGCTGCTTCCAGGGCAATTTTTAAGGATTTGTGACTGCTGGGGCCAAAGTCAAATAGGGGTCATTATTATTGAGTACAGCCAATCTCCAACTTATGCGAATTGGGTTAAGGGTTGTGTTCCATGAAACTCTAGACAAGTTGAATTTTACCTAAGTCAGAATTTTGCTAAATGCTTATACAGTACTTGCAACTATTCATACTGACTTTGATTGAAGCAAAAAAAAGAAATGTATGACGAACATGTAAATAGAATTATTTATTCAATTTTTTGACTTCACGTGCAGGAAAAATGATAAAAGTTTGCTTTGAAATGTACAATAAAAAGATTAAGACAAGTGCCAGTACAAAAACTTCAGGGGCACTTGCTTCTGAATCTGATTTTCCATCCTAATTACTAATAGCTTTCCATCTCCGATATAGCACCTGAATGCTGTTTTGTGATCACTGTTGATCCTTTAACATATTCTTTTATATGCACACTGTCCTTTACAATAGTATTTGCTATTAAAGCAGAGAGACCTAATTCCCGTGCAATAGATGACAAACTTTGCGCTGCTTCATAATTGTTCATCATTTTCACCTTCATTTCTAAATCAATTTTGTTTCATTTCCTAGCACTGCCACCACTTGCACTTTCCTTTGGTCACTTTTCCTTCATTATTGTAATAAGTAAATAGGAATGAAGAGAAGATTTTGAAAATTTATTTATGTTTCTTATATGATTGAAGATTTCAGTGAAGGGGAAACATATTTCACCATATGAATTTGATAATATAAACCAGAGTTGTGATGCTCAAGATGTTTTTATTCTTTTACAAATATTGAAATCAATATTTGTAAAAGAATAAGAAAAGTTACCTAATTATGATATGTAGAACACTTCCGTATGATACTCTCCAGAAATTAAAATGAATGTAACATTACAATAAAAAATAAATTGAATTCCGTGTTAAACAACACGTGGCCTCAGTTCGTGCTTCTCGTTCAGCAGTGTCAGAATTAGCTTTTCATGCCATTAACAAAAAAAACATACATTTTTATTCAATGAGGCCAAAATACTTAGTCCAAAGTAATTATACGAAACTATTAATTGCAGAAACTGTCATAATTAAATTACACGAGAATTCTGTTAATGTTCGCTGTCCATATCTAATCTCCAATTCATGGTCTTTTACATGCATGTGCGAAGACAAATAATCCCTATTTAAGATTCATGCTCACATACATCCTGTAATTTTCATTCCTGTGATCACGACATACGGTCAAAAAGCGTTGTCAGCTTCAGGAAGGAAAATCATTTTGAAAAATTTATATTAAATTTTTCAAAATGTTTTCAATTTATTTTTTACTGTAATGTTATATTCGTTTTAATTTCTGGAGAGTATCATATGGAAGTGTTCTATGTATCATAGAAAGGTAAACTTCTTATTCTTTTACAAATATTTCACCATAATACCATAATGTAAAAACCCACACAATTCCAGTTATTGGTATTATCGCAAATGCAATAAGATCGTTTACTACCCATTTATAACAGATTTCACTAACAGAAAAGCCCAATAAACTGGAAAGTGCAAATTGTTTTTATTGATTTATGGTAGTTACTTCGAGAAATGTGCTTTAGAAAAGAAGTCACAAAGGCATTCAAAATTGATTCTTATAACCAAACATATGATAAGGATCAAAGTGTAGTGCATTTTAATTATTTGAATCGGTTTTTTGAAATTTTATTCTATAAATTATCCTACTTATTTTATGTTATGATGGGCTTACGATTGTCTCCGACTAGCCGGACCACGTAGCACTTTCTCTCAGCCAATAGCAGCATTTGTAAATGTTTCAGCTACGTATTTTGTTTTTGTATCCTTTGGTTAAAAGTGATATTTGTGTTGTGCTTATTTGACATCAATTTATATAAAACTAATACAATTTCCACTATAAAAATGACCTTTTAGAGAGATAAATAGTTTAGTTATATAGAGAAAATTTCAACTTCTGAGGTCTTAAAAAAAAAAAAAAAAAAAAAAACTATGTTATTGGGTTCACAATACCTCCATTTATTCCTTCTCCCATAGTAAGGTAGCGGATTCATGATTTTCACTCAACGTGTTATATTTATATAAATTTATATAAATATATCCTGCCGATGTGGTTTTTATTTATATAAACAAAGGTGAAGCCACTAAATTTGAGTTTCCAAAAAGGGAAAAGCAATTAATGATACTGCTGTTTGTTTCAGTTAGATCCAAACCAAAACTAAAGTATCTAAAGGTTGTAGTTTACCTTTGTTCTTTACTTTCCCCTAATTGTCTCATAAATGACTCATGACATTATAACTCACATGTAATGGATCAGTGTTTGTGGTGGTAAAGTGTAGGTTATTGAGATTAGGAGTGATGTATTCTGCTACGTAACGGGTGACAACATGACTGAAGTAAGCTGTGCTGAAAATCTATAAGTGTAATTTTAGATTGGTGCTAATATTCCATCTCACATATTCTATAGTGAACTAATATCCTGGTGCAATATTTTACAACTATATTACAATTACTTTAGTCCTTATCAATATTTGTAATTTTTTTATCTTTTTAAGTAACCCAACACATACGCCATTCCATTGGTAAGTTCAATAAAAGATTATATTTTCTCCATGGTTAATTATTTTTCAAATTAACCATGGAGAAAAAGCATAAAAGTGGTACTTTCAAATGCAAAATAAAATGCGCTGCTGACGAAGCTCTAACAAAAGAAGTTAAAAAAATTCCAAAATTGACTTCATATTTTGCTCATTCAGAAACAGAATTAACATCAACGACAAGTCAATCTACAACTTTTGACACTGACAAAATAGGAAAAGAGCCATTCAAGTAGACCATCTCCCTCCATGGAAGAAAATTAAGTTTTTTTCAACGTTGAAAGAAACTGAAAATATCAATATCGAAAATCTTAAAAAATAAAATTACCCCACTGACATTGCAAACTATCCAGAGAACTTAATAGCAGATATGAAGACATTTATTATAAAATATGGTGCTTGCAAGCCAAAAGGACCATTTCCGAAAAATAACAAAAATAGATCATCTTCGGTAAAATATTACTCAACCACTAGTAAATCTGGATTTAAAATGAACAGGCAATGGTTATGCTATTCCATACATTGCAAGCCATGCTGGATGTTTTCTGGAACTAGATGTAACTGGACGAAAGGCATCAATGATTGGCAAAATTTGTCTACTAAAATTAAGCACCACGAAACTAGCTGTAAGCACATAGAAGCATGGATCACGAAAGAAACATGGAAAAGCAATACAGGACTTGATAGAATTATGGAAGAAAATTTGCACAAACAATGTAATTTTTGGAGAAAAGTATTAGAACGGGTGATTAAAATAATCCTAAAATTGTCCAGAAATTCATTAGCTTTAAGGGGTCATCAAGAAAATTTAAGTGATACATACGTTGGAAATTTTTTGTTGGATGTAAAGTTGTTAGCAGAATATGACCCAATTATGAGACAGGTTATGCATTTACCGACTGGAAGCGTTAATTATTTAAGTCCCAAAATCCAGAATGTTTGGGCAAACATTTAAAAAAACAATTAACTAAGGATATTAAAGAAGATCCATATTTTTCCATTATTGCTGATACAATGCAAAATATCTCAACTAAGCTTGGTGTATCGTTATGTCCATATTGTAAAAGATCAGTATGATGACAGACCTACACGTATAGATGTCAGAGAAACGTTCCTTGGTTTTCTCACCATTACTGATGGATTAGCTGCTGGAATAATGTCAATTATTTGCGACTCCATAAATTCAAATGATCTGAATCTTTCAAAATGTTGTGGGCAAGGGTAAAGCAAAGGCTGTAGCAAACACAATGAGTGGTGCATATCCAGGCACCACTGAATATGCACCACTCAGTATAATTCTGTATGTTGTGCCTAAATTAGAGTATAATTCTTTGCCTAAATGAATTACAACTGAATGCACTCTATGTATGTTGTGCAGGACACACTCTCCAATCTAATTATTAATAATGCAGTAAATGGAGTACCAGAAATATCCAACTATTTCAACATTTTTCAAAGTATATATGTGTTTTTTGGCTACAGTATTAACTGTTGGGACCTTTTTTTTTTTTTTTTATCTCAAATTACAAGTGAATTAAATCCAACTTATTAAAGAAATTAAATCCAACTTGTTGGTCTAGTCAGCTTGCATCTATAATTGCTATAAAATTGAGATTTCCTGATTTGCTAATGGCGTTAAATAAAATTATCGTACAATCGTCAAAAAGCCATGAAAAGTTCGAAGCTGTCCAGATTAAAAATAATATAGAAAACTTTGATTTTGTGTTAACCACTATACTGATAGAAAAAAATCTTGAGTATTAATTAAATGTCAATGATTTTGCAAAGAAAGAATATGGATATTGGTCAAGCTGCATTGGGCATAGAAATATCATATAATCAAGTGAAAAAATTAAGAAATGAATTTGAAAATATCATCAAGGAAGCATCATCTATTGTGCAGAAATGGGGTTCAACTTGTCAATTTGCAAATAAACAGGCAATTTGTTAAGAAACATTTTGATGAACAGGCAGAGGACTATTGATTTTAAAATGCAGAACTGTTCTTTAAAGTTAACATTTTTTTTATCATGTAATTAACTGACTTAGTGACAACGGAACTGCACAAAAGGTTAAGGACTAAATACATTTTTTGACTTGTTTGCATTTCTTACTCCAACTCAATTAATCCAAATAGAATGACAATTCCATTATAAAAACACTGAGAAGGTGTAAAAGAAAGTTTCAAGTGACTTTTCATAATCATTTGTAATGCAATTACTACTTTGCGTAAAGTCACTAAAAATTGAAATTGCAAAAATTAAAACTATTCGTGAATTTGCAGAACTAGTCATAGTAATATACTACAATATGAACGTTAGTTTTTTGGAAGTGTGCTCCTTATTGATATTATTTTTGACAATTCCAGTTACTGTATCAATCGCGAAATGCTCTTAATAATTCTTAATTAATCTTAAGATTAATTAAGAATTATTTGAGAAACACCATAGAACAACATCTATCAGTGCTAGCATTACTTAACATAGAAGTGCAAGAAGCTGAAAAAAAATGGACGTTTCTAAATTAATTAATGGCTTTGAAAATGCCAAATCTAGACAAAAACCATTCTAAAGTGGAAGAAGACAGAGAGTGGTTATTAATGGGCACTGCCCTTCATAGGCTATTGTTATTAGTGGAGTTTCCCAGGGTTCAGTGCTGAGCCCATTGTTGTTTTCAATATTTATGATATTTATCCATGGAAAATGCAAAGGCATCTGTCCAGGCATCTGTCGATGCAAAACAAATGTAGCATGAACAGATGCCTGGCTCAGACTGACTGATGTGGCTATAGAGGAAATAGTGTGACTCAGCACTAATGGCTGCAGTATTGCCACACAAACTGTACCTCAAGGCCAAATTTCCCCAAAAATCAAGCAAAAATGTGCCAAAAGTGACACATATAGTATCATCAAAAATAGAGCTAATAATCCATTTTTACTGTCATATTCATATTTGGCATGTTAATATTAGTCAAAATTGACTAATTTTATTACCAAAACATTTTAGCTATTGACCATTGTTATTGTTTTAAATCTTCCGATGTCAACATTTGCCCAAATCATGTCAGTGAAATTATTTATTCCACACTGAACCTTAAAATATCATCCTTTATTTAAACTTTGGTTTTTCCAATAAGTGTGCTAAAGCTATTCAAAATAGAACATTGCATATCACAATTGGCTTGCATTCAAATGTCCAAGTTCATTTTCTGCCTACATAAAAACTCCCAACAACTGTAAAGCAGTTGTTAATCAGTCCAAATTAGATTTTGAACAAGCTGAGAGTAGAAAATTGTTTCTTGTTCAAATAGTAGTCAAAAATTCTGGGCACAAATTTTGCTCATCTGTACTCTTACCTCTGTAAAAACCTGGTGGCTCTATTGCCTCCTCAGCTAAAGATAAAGCCAACTTATTAGTATCCTACTTTTCTTCTAACCCTTGTATTGACAATCTTGATAAACTGCTTCCTGCCATTCCCAGTATATCATTCAGTGCCTCCTGTGGCCTTCCGTAAAAAGGATGTCAGAAGAATTTTGAATAATCTTGATACCAAGAAAGCTCCCGGTTTCTGCACTTATTTCTCCAGTTGCTCACAAAACCTGTGCTCCTAAGCTTACTCCTGTACTCTGTCACCTTTTTACACTGGTGTTTTTCCTTTTTCTTGGAAATTTGCTCATATCCAGCCAGTTCCTAAAAGGGGTGACAAATCCCTATCCAGTTATCGTCCCATTGCTCCATTAGCATTCAGGTTCAGTGCTGAGCCTATTGCTGTTTTCAATATTTATTAATGATATTGAAATTGTATTTATTCAGTATTTATTAATGATATTGAAATATACAAACAAACTGTAAATCAAGATGACCTCTCTATTTCTACACAGTTTATACTTAGCAAAATTAAACAGCATTTATACACAAAAATATCTTGTGAATCAAGAACCTTATTCTCTCATTGGTCCTCGGTTGCAGACATCATGAAGAGCATAACCCTGTGTGTAGTGGAGGATTATGTACAGTATTTGTAAAAAGTGATATGCAATAATACATACAACTCGTCTTTATTAATATTTATAACATTTTTTTTTAAGTCAAACAATATCACTCAGAATAATTCAACAAAAGCTTGTAATTGTTTAATAAATCCAAGCCCAAATTAACATCTCTGCTGTATCAGTAAGACAAATTCCACTGAAGATGAAAAGTGCCGTTCTTATAGTAAATTCTTTGCAATATATCTTTAATCTCTTTTTCAACAATGGTAAGGACTATAATTGCTTCTAATAGCGTCTTTAAAGAATTTTCACATATGCAGTTGCTTTACTTGCTGCTCAACTGATTAAAAATAAATGCCTTATTATCAAGAAATTTCTATTAGGTTAAATAAATTAATATTCATCTTCACTTACCTTTTTAATGTTTATGTTTTTTTTTTTCAGGCTTTTTGGCATTATCTGTGTATAAAATATGTTTCCAATCAGTTGTTCAAGAACACACATTTCTGATTTATAACATACTTCTATAGAAAATTCATTTTGATTAATGTCTTTTTCATATGTGTGCATTTATAATGAAACATTCTAAATTAGCTGAGCACACAATCCCACATTCTGTGACAATAAACTGTTATTGTTGTTAGTTATGATGAATAAGCATTCTTGAAATCTGTAGTATGGAATGCTTTAAAATTGTATATTTAAATTGTGTATTCCTTTTCCGTCCTCATGTAATTTAAAACAATTAACTCTTTCAGATATTGCATTGGATTCAGAAAATATTATTGATGGACGATGTGAGTATACATTTGTTATAAATGAATTAAATGCTATAAATACAAATGCTATTAATTATAATTTGTTACAATGAATATATTGCATTTTTATTTCTCCTACTGTCTTTATATATTGATATGCACTTTAAATATGACTATCTTTAGTTAAGTGAAATTGCATTTTTGTACAGGTAGGGCATTAACCTTCTCAGTTCTATATGTAACTATGAGTAAACTAAATTTGTGATGAGATACATCAGTATCATATTATGAAAGCAAGTCACCACAAGTTGCTTTAGTATTGCACTGCACCACAGAAGTATGCAGTACTTTTGTTTATTTGAAATGTGTTCCATTACTCATACAGCCCATTTCGGCACTTATTAGCCTTGTATGTAATAAGTGGTGCCATGCAGTCATTGAGGTGCTGCTACTACCTGCTCCATAAATCTAAATTCTGACAAAAATCTTTCATACAATCATTCAAATATGTCTCGCAACACCTTATTTCATCCTTTAACCACAGATGCACAGTGTGAATTTATACATAACTCTCTCCCTGGATTTTTTTTTTTATTGGAAAGTTCATTGCTAGCAGTCAGTTTGATGTTGTTTTCACAGATCTTGCCAAAGCTTTTCACAACTTTTGCACCAGCTACTTGAAAGTCAGGACCTTACTCAATTGCAATTTTCCTTACTCAATTACAATTCCTCAATTACAATGTTCTGCAAGGATATTAAAGTGACAACCTTTGCCAGACACCCAATAAAAATTACTCCCCATGCCACCCTAAACTCCTCAAAGGGAGTAATATCAGAATGGGACTTACTAACTGTATCAGAGGAAGAAATCGTCCAAGAGCTATGTGAATGAAGAGTCATCCAAGCAAGGAGAATTGTGACTCAAAAAGATGGTATCCTTGTTCCAACAAGGAGCATAATCCTCACTTTTAACTCTCCCAATTTACCAACTCCTACCATCTCCACTGTCATGTTTGACCTTACACCCTAAATCTCATCAGGTGCTACAAATGCCAAAAATACAGTCACTCCCAAACTGCATTATGAGGTGAGGCAGTATGTCCTAATTGTAGATCAAAGAAGTGCTCCATTTACCACTTCTTGTTGCCCAAATTGATAGGATAACCACACAGCATTCTCCAAAACATGTGAACTATGGAAGCAAGGGAAAAAAAATCCATAAATATAAAGTGGAGAACAGAATCACATACTCAGAGGCAAGAAGACAAATAATCAAAACAGTGTCAGAGCACTGTTTTAATTATTATGCCACAGCTGCTCAACATTTCCAACATTTTCCAGTAGGTATTCAGAGAGATGTATCAGTTCTTCTAAATATATCTATCACAAAATGGGTACATTCCTTGCACTGTATTTCCAAACAGTCCTTTGCAACAAACAACTGAATAAGCTAGTAATAGCCCAATTACTGTTCCAGCTGATGTTCCTCTAAACAACAAAATCAAAAGTGACAGAAACCATCAAACTGCAACCCTCACTTTTCACTGTAATGGATACAGATGGACAGAAATGATCCAGATGACGGAATTTTAGAACTCCACATGAATAATGAGATGGATGCCCCTTCTTTCTTTAGAAAGATAAAACAAAAATAGATCAATACAAGCAATTTACACTAGCAAGGCTTTTGTGGATTTATTGCATGATTGTTTTCTACAGCAGCATGTTCAGGAGGCAACTTGAGGGAGTAATACTCTTGATCAGGTTATCAGCAGTGATTCTTCATGCATTAAGAATCTGCAGATAAAGGAACCACTAGGTGGCAGTGATCACAGTGCGCCGAAGTGGGATTTACTCAAAGAGGTAACTACCATCAATGGTAAAGGGAAGGGTTTTTTCTTTTGTAAAGGTGACTTCGGTGGTCTGAGACAGTTTTTAAATTCTACAGTGGGACCAACTGATGATGTCACCAACAGCAAATTCTAAATGGGAAGCATTCAAAGAATTAATCTTGGAAGCTATTAGGCTTTTCATACCAAATAAGAAATATTGTTCAAGGTTTAGTCCTAAATGGATATCAAATGAACTAATGAGACATGTGGCAGAGAAGAAAAATGCATGGGATACATATAAATTAACAGGTGACACAGAAGGCTATGGAAGATATGAGCTGGTCTGTAATCAAGTCACAAAGGTGGTTAGGCAGGCAAAAGCAGATTTGAGAAATCTTTGGAAAATGATGCAAAGAAAAATAGAAAAGTTCATTACTTATGTAAATTGTAGAAGGGAAGGGTATGAATCAGATTGGTCCACTTGAAATCAATGGTTCAACTGTTGATGATCCTGCTCAGGTAGCTTACAAACTGAATGAGTATTTTGCATCTACATTTACACATGAGGAGTTATTAGGGAGGGGAATGCCAGAGGTGTATTAAATTCTGGTGGCGAGGCTAAATGATTTTGTAATAACTGAGAACAAAGTAGAGGAGAAATTATTGAAAATAAACATAAGGAAGGCACCTGGAGTGGATGGGAGCTATCCAGTTATATTAAAGGAGGCAGCAAAGTAAGTAAGCAAACCCTTAGCATAATTATTTATTATTATTATTAGCTATATGGTGCAAGGAAGCCTGAGGCTTATGCTGCACCAGCCAAAAAAAAAAAAATTCCCAAATTACCCTGAGAGAGAGAGAGAGAGAGAGAGAGAGAGAGAGAGAGAGAGAGAGAGAGAGAGAGAGAGAGAGAGAGAGAGAGAGACAGACAAAAGTAGAAGGGAATCACCAAGAGAAGAATGATGATATCCAGCTCAGGACCCTGGGTGTGCCAATCCTTGGACAATTCACAAAGGAGGCTCAAAGGGTGACAAGTAATTACAGACCTCTTAGTTTAACTTCTGCTCCAGGAAAATTAATGGAGGCACTGGTTAAAGAAGCACTGCAGGATCATCTAGGCTACACTTCAGTTATAGTTCAGATACAGCATGGATTTGTTAAGGGGAGGTCTTGTCTGACCAATTTGAATGGATACTATGATGTGATCACAAAGTAACTGGATGCAAAGAATAATTTTGATATCATATACTTGGATCTTAGGAAGGCTTTTATACTGTTACACATGGAAGATTGCTCTACGAATTGGAGCAGTGTGGCATCGGGGGCAAATTTCGGCTATGGATAAAGGGATGATTGAGTGGAAGAAGACAAAGATTGGTAATCGATCAATGGACACTGCTCTTCATAGACAAATGTTTGTGGAGTCCTCCATGGTTCGGTGTTGTGTCCATCGTTGTTTTCTGTATTTATTAATGATACTGATGAAGGTATATCAGGCTTAATGTTTATGTTTACAGATGATACAAATGTTTGCAGTGTTGTTAATGTCACTAATGACAGTATGCTACTGCAACAGGTTCTAGAAACATTGAGCAGATAGGCTGACTGATAGCAACTGAAGTTTAACATTGACAAATGTAAAGTACTGCATATGGGTAGCAGTAACACCAGAGAAATGTATCAACTGTGTGGTACTACACTCAGGGTGGTAGAGAATGAAAAGAACTTGGAGATAATTCAGATATGAAGTGCAGTCAGATATGAAGTTTTCTGAGCAGTGCAGGCAGTCTGCAAGAGGAGCACCTCATGGTGTCTTGTCAATGATATACAGGAATTTTTCTGGCAGGGATAAGGAGGTGATTATCCCCTTGTATAAGGCAATGCCCTGGCCACACCTTGAGTACTGTATGCAGGTCTGGAGGCTTCATTTTAGGAAGGATATAGAGCTGATGGAATGTGTACAGAGAAGGATAACAAGATTAGTGAATAGAACAAAGGGTTGGTCTTAAGAAGAAAGGCTTAAGTTCTGCAAATTGCAGTGTCTGGAAACAAGGCACCTGAGAGGTGATGTGATTGAGGTGTATATGGTTTTGAATGGTTTGAGCAAGCTCAATGCTGTTGAGATTCTTCCTCTTGCTGAGATTCTGCACCTGAAGGGGCACAGATTCAAATTGAGGAAAGACGGTTGTAGAATAGATGTGCAGAAATTTCCCTTTAGCCAGCGGGTGGTTGATTGCTGGAACAAGCTTCCATCCATTGTTGTGGAAGTTGGCAGCTTAAATAAATTCAAGGCCGAACTAGACAAACTTCTGGAGTGAATAGATGGGTGAAATGGGAAGTGATTTTTTTTTTTTGGTTTATGCTAAATAATCTTTCTTTCTTGCATCATATGGCTCTACTAATGCCATGTCCTAAAGGTGAGATCAGCAAAAGGACACCATATGAGGAAAACTTTTATTATGTGAGTTACAGAGCTTGGAAATTACAAAAACTTTATAGTGGACCTGATTGAAGTCTATAAGAGAGAGAGAGAGAGAGAGAGAGAGAGAGAGAGAATAGTAAAATGAATGGAGGCAACATTTTCACTTTTTGCAGGAAGTTTTCTTTTGGCCTACAATTTGATTACTACAACAAGTTACTTCCGCATGTAGTTGAGGCTGACAGTGTGGTGAAATTCACAGATCAAATGGATAGTTACCTACATGAGAAAGGATGCACATAATCAGTATTTTCTTATCTACTTTTTTTTATATATTTTCTTTTATTGTTATTTTTGGTTTGTTTATTTTTCCCCCTTTTTGGCTCATGCAGCAATAGCCTATGGTTTTTTGTCCTATATGGCTAATACTAATCACCTTTGGCAAAGCAAAATCCTTTCCCTTTACCCTTGATAGCAGTGGTATCGTTAAATATATCTCACTCAATGCACCATGATTGTTGGCAACCAGTGGTTATTTTACCTGAAATTTCTTAATGCGTGAACAGTCACTACCATAATCAGATTAAGATTATTGCTTTCTCTTGATCTGATTATTTTTGCTTGTCTAAACATGCTGGTATGGAAAACAGTCAATAAATCCAGAAATGTTCTGCTACTGAGTGAGTGACCAACCCACCAGTTCTACTGTAAATATTGGAAAGTTAAAATCCTCCATGATAAAATATTCTTATATAGTGGCCTACCTTTTTATATGTGTAGTTGTTCATATCACAGTCATTTGGCCTATAGCATACTCCTACTCTTGTTTTAGTTTTAATAGCGATTATCGCACTAAACTGACTCAACGTTACACTGACTACCCATGCCAATTGTATGCACTGTCTTACATTCTATGTACTTTTTAATGAAGAACATAACCCCCCCCCTTTCTATACACATTGTACTCAGATTTTAAATTCTGCATTGTCTTTATTTGATATCTTTGCATGTTTCTGATATCCCTATAATGTTTGCATTTGATGAGTTAACCAATTCTTCAAATTTATATGCAATATTTCTAGCATTAGCATACAAGCAAGTATATGTGTGCATATCATTTTGCTATTGCTAACACTAACCCAACCCATATATTCATTTGTTCCATGAGAACTCATAGCAGGCTTTATAATCTCTATACCTTGCTTTTTGGTCTTCTGTTGTCAATAGAAGCAGTGCAAGAATCAATTTAACCTCTGCTTTAGTCTGTGTAACCCCAAACTAGAAGTTTCCTGACCGAACAAATACTGCCTCAGTAGCATCAGGAAACATTCTCACACCCTTTCCATTTAAGTGTATCCCATCACTTACATATATATGTGCAGCATGCCAAGGAAAATTCTACCCAATAAGCCTTGCTCTCTCTCTTTCTCTTCAGGGCTGAATTGATTGACAAGGCTTTCATCATGTACTCTCTCTCTCTCTCTCTCTCTCTCTCTCTCTCTCTCTCTCTTATTGTATCTGGGCAAAATTTTAGACACTTTCAATTCAGTCCTAACACACAACTTTTTCTCAACATTTCTCTATCCATTTTAAGTAAATCCTGAGATTTCCTATTTTACATTGCATTGCCAATGACAGATATATATGTGTCCTATTCCATCTATCCATTCAGCTCAGTACAGTTCCTTCCTGTTTCCCTGAAAATAGTCACCAATAATAGCTACTTCTGTTACCAGTGCTTTCTAACATTGTGAATTCCACTATGCTGTCTGATGCATAAGTGTAGGATCAAATATTAAACTGGATAGCTAAGTGCTTGATGGATCCCTTGTTTTAATTCCTCCGATGCTTTCTTGCATCATATGCCCTACTAATGCTATTAGACCTTATCACATCTAACAGAAGCTAATGTAATTCATGAAAAACTTTAACCTTCTCAAAATGATAAGTGAGTATAATAAAATATAGTCTGTTCATACCTCTCTGAAATTATGACATAAGTTGCCATTACACAAAAATCCCCCAAGTGACAACAAAGTTCAATGGTAATTTAAGAATATATCGATAAATTTCTGGGCACATTTAAATCATGTATGCAAAAACTTTCCATAATGATTTTGTAGCTCTTAGATGTGCATGTATTTTGTGTTAGTTTCCCTTTATTTTTTTAGTGGAAGATACATTGACTGATTCTGAAGCAGATATTTCTAAAGTAACCGGTAAGTATTACAATTAACTGCTAGTTGACAACTATCAAATAAGTGATGTATTTTATAATACATTTAAAAGAAAAGTTTACACATGAGTAATGGAAGCCAGAGCCCATTTCCCTCCTCAGTGCTAAAAAATAACAAACAAAAACAAATGGGAACCCAATTTCACAACTTCAACTACAGTGGTGTTGAAAGAAATAGTTAGTGACCACATTTTTAAGCATTTATAATGCTTTTCACCAACAAAATTTTTCCTTGGAGGTTATTTAAAACAACATGTGGGCCTAAACAACTCTTATGCAATAGAATACCGAGAAATATGTTTCAAAGATAACTCAACTCTCAATTCTTTCCATGTGTTATGTTGTGTCCTCATACGTACCAACTAAGAAGACAATGTTCATGTACAGCATTTTTGTAATTAGGTATGTTGTATTCTTATTTAATAAATATACTAACAATAGACTATTTTAGCTCAAATGGACTGTGTAACTTTTCAGCTGTTCTTTTATTGTGTCTGTTTAGACTATGTATATCTTAGTGCACTTGCATCATTAATAGACAGCCAATTATAGATTAGCAAATATTTGCAATAGTGGCATTGTTTAAGTTACATCTCATATTGTGAATACCTTCACGACAAGTTACCACGACATTGCACTACTTCGAATAAGTAACGCTTCACCCGAAGGAGAAGACTGTTGTTACTTATTCTCAGTGGATACCACCACCCAGAGGTGGTGGTATCCACTAAGCCAATAACACACTCCTACTCTCAACATTGCACTGTCTACTCATGTCAACTGGCTGCACTTTCCTAGATTTTGTGTTTTTTAGCTAACAGCATAACCCCTCCACCTCTCCTCCTATCCTATCCTGTCTATTTTTTCTGTACACATTATACTCCCCAAATTCTAATTCTGCATTCCTTATATCTTTGTGACACCATGGCTCTGATATCTGCCTTTGATGTTTTGACTAGCACCTTAAATTCAAATTTATTTAATAAACTCCTAGAACTGGTGTACATCCAAGTATACATGCACCTGTTCTTATCCTTAGCTACCCTAACACAGCCCACGTATTTATTGTTTCTGCGATGACTCCCAGTGGTCTCTGAAATCCCCAGCAACTTGTTTTCCAGGCTGCTGCTCATTCCAGTAGAAGCATTGCAAGAATCACTTTCACCTCTGCCAGTGGCTACTGTTAACCTATCAGTAACATGTATCCCCCCCCAAGCTAGCAGTTTTCCAACCCACCTAATGCCGCCTCGATAGCATCAGCAAATATTCTTGCACCTTTTCTATTTAAGTGTATCATATTCCTGTAGAAACAGTCTCTCCTGTTAAAAAGTGTCTGGGCAGAATTGCAGACACTTTCAAATTCAACCCTAAGTCGCAGCTTTTTTTATCATTGATCTGTACTTATTATTATTACTATCCATATAGTGCAAGGAAGCCTAAGGCTTATGCTACACCAGCTAAAAAAAATTTCCGAGTTACCCTGAGAGAGAGAGAGAGAGAGAGAGAGAGAGAGAGAGAGAGAGAGAGAGTCAAAAGTAGAAGGGAATAGCCAAGAAAGAGAAGAATGGTGATATCCAGTTCAGAACCCTGGGTGTGCTTAGTGCATACTAACTATATGTGAGACCCTGGGGATAAGCAATTCCAGCATTCTCCTACTCTTAATGTCATTAGTGACAATGTGTATGACAATAACACCTTTTGTGCCCTTAAAAGGTGATATCATGCTCTGCACTGTCATCAACTTTTGCCCCTGGCAGACATACCCTGGTCCTGTTCCACTTATTCTTTTTGCACAATATATTCTCCATTTCCCTGACAATAGAGTCACCGACAACTAGTGCCTGTGGGACCAGCGCATTCTGCCTCAGGGATTGATGCTGTGCTGCCTGATGATCAAGTGTAAGCTCTGGCATTGATGTGGGTAGTTGAGAGCTTCATGGGTTCCCAATTTAAGGCCTTCAAAAGGTATCTACCCTGTTCTTCAAGCTCTCATAAAGGCCTGTAAGAAAGCTGAGTTGGCAACAGTCTTTACATCGAGCATGCACAAAGACAATATCACCCTTGGCAATATCGTGTCCAAATTCTGATATCTCCATAAACATGAAACAAGCAGTACATTTCAAAAGGCTGCGATTCAGAGGACTACCATCCCCTCAGTTCTCCCTCGAGCCACAGCACCCCCACTACCTTGAGCTTTTTGCTTTGCTGCTCTGGTCTCAGGCATGATTTCAATACAATTAAAAATATTACACTGAAATATTAGGCTAAACTAATATGCAGTAATAACACTATATATATATATACAGGGTTATTCAAAATGAAGTCTGGGGTTTCAGAAATGTCTACTCATGTGTGTACAGGAATTGTTTGAAACCCAGCACTTCATTTTGAATAACCCTGTATATATATTTCAGTATTGAGTTTTACCTCCTACCAAGTTAACGTTATATGAATTTTGTATCTCTTATCAAGTTTCAGTTATATGTATTAAGTTATAACATTAAGTTTCTAAAATCTAAGTGCTTATACATATTAAGTTAAAACTTTACATTTGTAAAATCTATGTTATAATAAATTTTGCTATCTATTGCCACCTACATGGTTTGAATTCTTGTGCTAGCTATTTGCGATATTATATCTACAACAAATCACTGATTCTAAAAGCACTATGAATATTACTGTCATACGTTACGGCCTACGTGACAAGTTAAATCATTAAAACACATATGTAATGCTAACATTTATAGTTTGTAATCCTCTGCTGATACTGATTACACTGCTATAAGTTACATAGAAACTTCTAGTATCTACTATATCGATAAGAAAACAATGGTAGCAGAATTCGAAAGCTACTATCGATACAATGCTGGCAGAAGTCAACTGGTTTTTTATGCAATTACAAGGCCAAGTAAAGAATAAATACACCAAATTAATCAGAAAATCACAAAAAAAATACTATACAACTAAAGTTAAATCAAAAGTTACAGAAAAACAATAATTTCAAATCAATAAATAAGAAAATCCACTTAACAGCTTTGAACATGTCTGGCTCCCACTAGCCTCATCAGCAGACATTAGCATTAGTAGAGGCATACGATGCAAGAAAGCAAGCTTATGCAGCATCAGCCAAAAAAAAAAAAAAAAAAAACCTTCCATTTCATCCATCCATTCGTTCCAAATGCCTGTCCAGCTCAGCCTTAAATTTATTTAGGCTATTAGCTTCCACAACAAAAGATAAAGGCAAATTTCTGCACATCTATTCTACAACTATCTTTCCTCAATTTGAAACTGTGCCCCTTCAGGTTCTTAGTCTGAGCAAGATGAAGAATCCCATCAGCATTCAACTTGCTCAACCCATTAAAGGCCTTATACACCTCGATCATATCACCTCATAGGTGCCTACTCTCCAGGTGCTGCAATTTGCAGAACTTAAGCCTTTCTTGGAAAGAGTACCCCTTTGTTCCCCTCACCAATCTTGTTGCTTTTCTTTGTACTCATTCTAGCAACTCTACATCCTTCCTAAAATGAGGCCTCCAGACCTGTACACAGTACTCTAGGTGTAGCCTGACCATTGCCTTGTATAACGGGATTATCACCTCCCTGTCCCTGCTAGAAAAATTCCTATATATCGTTGACAGGACTTCATGACCTGGCAGCTCCTCTGCACTGCTGAGCGAACTTCATATTTGGCTGCACAATTACCCCCAGGTCTTTTTCACTTTCCACTTTCCTGAGTGTAGTACCACCCAGTTGGTACATTTCTCTTCGGTTATTGCTACCCATATTCAGTACTTTGCATTTGTCAATTTTAAACTCCAGTTGCTGCTTCTCAACTCATTTTCCCAACTTATCTAGATCCAGTTGGAGTAGCATACTGTCATTACTGTCGTTAACAATCTTGCCAACCTTTGTATCATCTGCAAATTTGGACATTAAACCTGATATATCTTCATCAATATCATTGAATTATATACAAAACATAAATATACAAAACAACAATGAGCCCAACACCAAACCCTGGGGAACTTCACTAATAACATTTGTCCACAAAGAGCAGGGTCCATTGATTACCACTCTCTATTGTCTCCCACTCAACCATCCCTTTATCCATTGTAGCAGCTTATTGTATCCTCGATGCCATACCTCTCCGATTTGTACAGCAGTCTTCAATGTGCAACAGTATCAAAAGCTTTCCTGAAATCCAAGTATATGATACCAAAATTATTTTTGGCATTCAGTTCCTTTGTGACCACATCATAGTAAGCAATCAAATTGGTCAGACAAGACCTCCCTTTGACAAACCCATGCTGTGTCTTAACTATTACTGCAGTCTTGTCTAGACGATCCTGCAGTGCTTCTTTAACGAGTGATTCCATTATTTTTCCCGGAACGCAAGTTAAACTAACAGGTCTGTAGTTACTTGTGTCACCTTTTGAACCTCCTTTGTGAATTGGTGATACTCCAGTCCATTAGGACCTTCCCTGAGTCCAATGAAGCTCTCATAATTATGGCTAAGGGTTTGCTTACTTCCTTTGCTGCCTCCTTTAATATAACTGGATAGATCCCGTCCACCCCGGGTGCCTTCCTTATGTTTAACTTCAACAATTTCTCCTCCACTTTGCTCTCAGTTATTACAAAATCACTTAGCTCCCTGTTAGCGTTTTATAAACTTCTGGCACTCCCCTCATTGAATAACTCCTCATGTGTGAAGTGAATGTAGATGCAAAATACTCATTCAGTTTATCAGCTACCTGAGCATGATCATCAATAGTCAACCCATCTATGTTAAGTGGTCCAATCTGATTCCTCCCTTACCTTCTAGAGTTTACATAAGTAAAGAACTCCTTGCTGTTTTTCTTTGCATCCTTTGCCAAAGATTTCTCATAATCTGCCTTCACCTGCCTAATCTCCTTTGTAACTTGATTACAGACTAGTTTATACCTGGCATAGCCTTCTGTATCGCCTGATACTTTCTATGCATCCCATACATTCTTCTTCTCTGCCACTAGCCTCATTAATTCATCTGACATCCATTTAGGCCTAAACCTTGAACAGTATTTCTTAGTTGGAATTAAAAGCCTAGTAGCCTCCAAAATTAAGTCCCTGAAGGCTTCCCATTTAGAATTCACTGTTGGTAACATTATCAGTTGATCGCACTGTACAGAATTTAAAAACTGTCTGAGACCTCTGTAGTTACCTTTATGAAAGCAAAACTCTTCCCTTTAGCCTTGATGGTAGTTACACCTTTAATTAATTCCCACTTCAATACATTGTTATCACTGTCACCCAGTGGTTCCTTTATTTGCAGATTCTTAATGCATGAAGAATCACTACTGATAATCAGATCAAGAGTATTACTCCCTCTGGTTGCCTCTCTAACATGTTGCTGTAGAAAACAGTCATCCGATAAATCCACAAAAGTCTTGCTAGTGTGCAAGTGACCAACCCACAAGTTCCAGTCAATATCTGGAAAGTTAAAATCTCCCATTATAAGACATTCTGATTTACTGGCCCACTCTATTTCTCTGCACAATTGCTCATTATACTCATCAGATTCATTAGGCCTATAATACACCTACTCTCATTTTTCCTTTCCCAGTGCTTATTTCACACCAAACAGACTGAACACTGCATTGTCCACCAACATCAGTTGGATGCACTTCCTTAGATTTTATGTGTTTCTTAATTAACAGCATAACCCCTCCTTCCCTTCCTATCCTTCCTATACACATTGTACTCCCCAAATTCCAACTCTGCACTGTCTATATCTGTGTGACACCACATCTCCGATATCCCAACAATATCTGCCTTTGATGTCTTGACTAGCACTCTAAGCCCATCAGATTTATTAACTATACTCCTAGCATTGGTGTACATGCACCTGTTCCTGCTCCTAGCCACCCTAACACAGCCCATGTATTTACTTGTTCCCCTGTTCCCCTAAGACTCCCAGCAGTCCTGGAAATCTCAATTACCTTGCTTTCCAGTCTGCTGCCCATTCTAATAGAAGCAGTGCAAGAATCACTTTTGTCTCTGTTTGTAGCCACTGTTAACCTTTTAGTCTGTGTATCCCCCCATGCTAGCAGTTTTCCGACCCACCTTAACACTGCCTCAATAGCATCAGCAAATATTCTTGCACCCTTTCTATTTAAGTGTATCCCATCCCTGTAGAAGCAGTCTCTCCTGTCAACAAGCACAGACCAGGCTGAAATAAATTCTACCCCTTGAGCCTTGCACAATCTTTCCAGGGCCGAATTGATTGACAAGGTTCTCATCATATAACTTCCTCCTATTGTGTCTGGGCAGAATTGCAGCCACTTTCACATTCAACCCTAACTCACGACTTTTTTTTCAATGTTGACCTGTACTTGTTGAGTAAATCTGCAAATCTCTTACTCTTAATGTCATTAGTTCCAACGTGTACAACAATATCACCTTTTGTGTCCTTAAAAGATGATATCTGCTCTACAGCATCATCAACTTTTGCCCCTGGCAGACATGCCCTGGTACTGTTCCACCTATCCTTCTTACATAGTATATTTCCCATCTCCCTGACAATAGAGTCACCAACAATAACTAGTTCCTTTGGGACCAGCGCATTCTGCCTTGGAGATTGCCTGTGTTGTGATTGGGCCCCTCATATTAATTTCTTTGAGGACCCTACACCTCAAGCTCTCATAGACGCTCATCAGAATGCTGAGTTGGCGCCTAATTTCTTGACACTCCAGACACCTAGCACACACACACACAAAGGCATCCTCCTTGGTTAGATCATGTCCTGTTTTAGAAAGGCCTGCAAGCATTTCACACTTAGAACATTTTTTGAGACTGTGATGCATTGGAGAATCGCTCCCTTCTTTTCTCCATTGAGCCACAGCACTCTTGCTAGTCTGTGATCTTTGCTTTGCAGCTCTAGTCTGGGTTATGATTTCAGTTTAAATACAATTTAATTAACAATGAAATTTAATAATATTTTTGATTAATTGATAATACTATAATAAGCTAACAGATTCCTAATACAGTGCTTCGTATTACGCTATCTAGTTTTACTTTATACCTTACGCTATCTAGTTCAACAATAATGGCGCCAACACCGGGAGTCTTAACTTTCAAAAATCGCTGGTTAAATTCAAAATAAGAAGCTAACGAATGCTACTAAACCTATTTAATATCTCCGTAAAACACAATGTACTATGTTAAATAATGACAGTTGCAAGAATAGCTCATTATGTCTTGTCAATGATGTACAGGAATTTTTCTAGGAAGGATAAGGTAATTATCCTCCTTGTATAAGGCAATGGTCAGGCCACACCTTGAGTGCTATGTACAGGTCTGGAGGCCTCATTTTAGGAAGAATGTAGAGCTGCTTGAATGAGTATAGAGAAGGGCAATGAGATTGGTGAATGGAACAAAGTGTTGCTCTTACAAAGAAAGACTTAAGTTCTCAAAATTGCAGTGTCTGGAGACTAGTCACCTGTGTGGTGATCTAATTGAGGTGTATAATTCCTTGAATGGTTTGAGCAAGCTGAATGCTGATGAGATTCTTCCTCTTGCCTTGCCCAGATTAGTCACCTGAGGGGACATAAATTCAAATTGAGGAAAGTCAGTTGTGCAGAAATTTGCCTTTAGCCAGCTGATGGTTGATTGCTGGAACAAACTTCCATCTGTCGTAGAAGTTGACAGCTTAAATAAATTCAAGGATGGGTGAAATGAGAAGGTTTTTTTTTTTTTTTTTTGGCTGATTCTATATAAGCTTGCTTTCTTGCATCATATGCCCCTACTAATGCAAATGCTAAGAATGAATTTGCAGCAGATTTCAGTTCATTAACATTAGCAAAGCGATGTCCACACACATTTTTCTTGGGGGTGTCGAAACAGGAAATAGTCACTGGGGCTAGATGCAGCCTTGTAAGATGGATGGGTAAGTTCTGTAAAGTCACAGGATCTCAGAGCAGCAGCAGCAAAGCTCCGCAGTGACTATCTGCTTGTGTTACAATTAGTGAATGTACAAAATTCCCCTCAGCATTCCAAAAAATGGTGACCATAATCTTGCCAGCTGAAGGTAGTATCGGAAATTTTTTTGTGGGGAGAATCCTTGTGCTTCCATTGCATTGATTCTTGTTTGGTCTCAGAATTCCAGTGAACTCAGGGGCTCACATCTGGTGAGTATGGGCTTGGCATACCCAGGGTCCTGAGCTGGATATCATCATTCTTCTCTTTCTTGATGATTCCCTTCTACTTCTGACTCTCTCTCTCTCTCTCTGGGTAATTCAGAAATTTTTTTTTTTGGCTAGTGCAGCATAAGCCTCAGGCTTCCTTGCACCATACAACTAATGATAATAATAATAAACTCATGTTTTATCTCCCATAATAATTCTGGGGATGAAAGTTTCAGGATCCCTTCCATAAAGCTCCAAATTCTCCTCACAACACCATACTCTGAATTGCTTCTGCACAGGAGTTAGAAATCTGGAGACCCAACTTGCACTGACCTTAGTCATCCCCAAATGTTAATGGAGGATGGTTATAATTGTTCCCTCATATATGTCGTATTCCCTAGAAATTTGGGACACCTTTAAACATCTATCATTCAGCACAAGGATTTCCATAACTTGGCACATCTCTGGAATGGTCACTGTTACAGCTCATTACAGCCTTCCTTCCTGGATGTGGATTATCTTCGACTCTCTATCCCACTTGAATTGTTTTGACCAAAATTACACCTCTTACTTTGAAGGTGTGCTGTTGTCATACACAGCCACCATCCTTTCATAAATGGCCTTTGACCCATTTCCTTCTTTGGTGAGAAACTTGATTGCTAAATGAACTAATCTTTTGCTCTTCTCTGCACTGCTCAGATAATTTCATATCTGAGTACACAACTACTGTTATGTCTTTTTCATTCTTCACTACCCCAAGTGTCATACCATGCAGTTTGTTAATATGGGATTACTGCTACCTAAATGCAGTATTATTAGTAAATATTACTGGAATGATACAAGGAAACAAAATTATACAGCATCAAAAAAAACACTATTTGTAAATGTTAAACATCAATTGCCACTTCTCAGCTCATCTGCCTAATTTTTCTAGATCTTGTTATAGTAGCATACCCTGATTATTGTCATTAATCACCCTGCCATTCTAAACATTAAGCCTGATGTGCCTTCATCAACATCATTAATAAATATAGAAACCAACAATGGGTCAAGTACTGAAACCCTGGGGGGCTCCACTAATAACAAAGAGCAGTCCATTGATGACCACTCTGTCTTCTTCCACTTAATTGTCCCTTTATCCAGAGCAGTAACTTTCCCTTATTGTCACACTGCTCAAATTTGCACAGCTGTCTTTTACCTACAATAGTACGTAAAAAGTTTTCCTGAAATCCAAGTATATGATATCCAAATTATTTTTTGCATCCAGTTCCTTTGTTACTCTGTCATAGTATGGAATAAAATTGGATGGACAAGATTTCCCCCCCCCTTAATAAATCCATGTTTTTACTGCAGTATAATTGCATTCCTATCTAGATTCTGCTTTACTTCTTTAACCTGCAACCCATTATTTTCTCTGCAACAGAAGTCACACTAAGAGGTCCATAAATATGGAGAGTAATTTGGGGATACATGTGCATATTCTCCAGTCCATAATTATGGCTAAAGGTTCGCTTACCTCTTTTGTTGCCTCCCTTAATATAACTAAAAAGATTCTATCCACTCCACGTGCCTTTTTTGGTTTTGCTTCAACAATCTCTTCCACTCTCCTCCCAGATATTGCAAAATCACTAATTTTTAATTATTATTATTATTTATTAATTATAAATTAATTATTTTCTCATAATTCTGATGAAAGATCTTTGACTGACATTCTGTTTTGCTGTCCATTGGCCTCAAGCTTGACAAGAACACAAACGTAAGCATAGCAATGTATAACTTCTTAGAAGAAGAAAAATTCCACATTTATAATCAAATAATTATAATATAGCAGTATAAACTGCTTTCTTGACTATTTATTCCAGCACGATTTTATAAAAGGTTAAAAAACTTTTATAAATTATTAATTATCCCATCCAAAATAATCATTATTATCAACATATTTACATTTTTTGGAGAACTAATTTATGGTAGTTATGAATAGTTGTGATTTTAACAGAATAGGACTAGAGACAGTTAATGATTAGTTAGTTTGGAGTTAATCTTTAAACAGAAATTGTAGGATAATGCTGTGTTTGGCAGCCCATAGCATAATCTCTTAAGACCACATAATTCTATTATAGTGTAATGGAACTAAAAAAAAACTTGATTCTATACAAATAACAAATGCATTGTTCTCATATGGATTATGGTTCATTAGAATACTAAGAAAGGAAATCATAACTAGTTATGCAATAATCATTGCTACCAATAAATATCAAATGAGAGTGCTGAAAAGGGATTAACAATCCAACCTTACAGTATTGTGCTAAAAAATATCTCATTTTATTTGAATAAATTTTATTAATTTATTGTGTGTATTTTTTTAAGGTATAGCAGTTGCTGTTGGATCTGGAAGTCTCATTATTCTAATTCTAGTAATAGCATTTGTCTGTGTGAAAATGTAAGTAGTTAATTGTTTTATTTATCTATACATAAACAATACCGGTTAAATCTAATAAAGCTTCACACATTTGGTAACATAACGTTTTAGTATGTTTACATAGAAGAAACATTGTACTGGGAAAAAATTAGTATAAACTTAAAAGTAGCAGAGGAAATAACACTTACAAATTTCAGTATGACCTCTAGTAACTTCTTGACAGACATACTACCCATGCTATAGCATTTCTTGACAGATATGCTATAGCATGGGTAGTATATCAACTACTGCAGTGATCCTTCTCTTCAAGTCATTCACATAAGTTAGCATTGGGAGGCTTGTGTGTCTGGTCCTTAACATAATCTCACAAAAAAAAAAAAAAGGTCCAGTGAGTAAGCTGACTACAGAAATGGACCTACACTGTGCTCTTTCTGTACCAGTATATGTTGCCATTCTGTTTATACTACAGCAGCACCACAGACATCTACTTCAGCAATCAATAACAAATGAGCATGAAAACTCCAGCCTTAAACTCTCTCTTTTTATCACTGTCAGCCCATGTTAAATGTAGTGAGAACATTTACAAGCTTTTAAGTTGTGAAGCTACTTTTGACTTTCCATTCAAAAAAAAAAAAAAAAAAAATTGTGAGAATTTATAAAATTGTAATTTCCTGTGAACTATGTTGCTATTTGCATTATGTTTCTTCACTTTTTTTTTAAATACATAAGTTTCATATGAAATAACTTTAAATCCTTTTCTGTGTATATACACAATATTGCCAAAAGTGACAAAAAAATTTTGGTTGTTGTTTAGGTCCTGAAAACTTTCATTAATATATATAGAGTAAGCGCCAGTTATAGTGATCACATTTGCAAATTGAATATTGATTCTAATAAATGGTGAATCTAATAAGCAAAAATTTACAAATATTATCCAGAGGCTATAAAAATAAAGATATAAAGCACAGATTTACGCTTTATTACTAAAGGTTTATCACCAATTAAATGATACGTGAAAATTGGAAGAATATTACACACAGGTTAGCAAAATAAAAATTAATTTATACTTATGTATAGCTTAATTAATATATATATTAATTAAACATAACACTTTGTAATATGATTATAATTTAAAATAGTCACTTATTTTATGTTGCTTTAAATTATCACTGCAAAGTCTATATTCATGATCACTTGCACCAGTTTCTTCCAACGTTCTCCTCAGGACAGCCATAACTTCATGAGTTTGCAGTTTTGTAACTGGAATTCATTTGGGTTCATCTTCATTTTCCTCCTTGGCAAAATTATCAGTAACATAATAGGCAATTTCTTCATCTATTAAAGCTGTAGTAACTTGTAGGTCATCATCTACATCCACCCAACCATTCAATCTTGTTCACCCATGTCTTCAGGATTTTCAACGTGATCAGTATCACGACTTAGTTGACTGTCATGAATAATTAATCCACATTTTTTGAAACAGTTGCTAATGCAGGTTTTGGAAACTTCATTCCAGGTACTCGTCATATGAAGTGCATCTAGAACACTTATGTGCTTTGCGATGTCGGATAATGTTCCCAAACATTCACCTATAGACTGGATGATTCTTCGCCTCATATCTGATCTATAAAAGGTCTTAATGGTTTTTATTATCCCCTGGTCAAGAGGTTGAATCACAGATGTGGTATTCAAAGGTAGAAAAACTAATTCGATGTTTTTGAAAGTCAACTTTGGATAAGCTGGGCAGTTGTTCAAAACCAATGCAATTTTTTTGTTTTTCTTATCCAATTTCAAATCCCATTTATGAAGATACTCTTCAAATAAAAAAGCTGTCATCCAAGCGTTGGTATTATTGGCATATTCAATTTTTGTGAGCTGGCCTGTTTGAACCAAACGAATAGAGCTTCATCTACTGTTTGACATTTCCCTTCAAGCTTCCTTTTTCAGCTGTTTTATTCCTTTAAAATATTTAGGCAATTTACTCTTGCCTATAACTAACGGCTTCATCTTGATTGTTCCCGTCATGTTGCATGTTAAAAGAACTGTAATCCTGTCTTTGATCTTCTTTCCTGCAGAAGAATTTTTAAAAATCATGCGGTGGTCTAGAGTAACCTTGTAGTACAACCCTGTTTCATCTGTATTAAAAATGTCATCAGGATTATAAGTGCTTAACACAGTTTGCCAAGCGGTTTTCAACCAGGTGTCAGCTGTAGAACCATCGGAATCCTGTTTTTTGTAAATAACATCATGTCTCTCCTGCCATCTCAGTCTTAAACTCTTTGTGTAGTTTTTCAGCAAAATCATTAGCTTTTTGAAGAAGAATGCTACGATTGATTGGTGCATTAAATGAGCTGGCCTGTTTGAACCAAATGAACAGAGCTTCATCTACTGTTTGGCATTTCCCTTCAAGCTTCCTTTTTCTGGTTTCACTAATCACATTAGTGTTTAATGTGTGATGTGATTTTAATAATTTTGATAAGGATGACTAAGGCACTCCTAATTTTACTGCCACTTCCCTTTGAGACATAATGCTTAAGTTTAATTTATCATACACTCATATTCACTCTCTTTCTGTTCACTGACATTTTTTTTTTTTGAACAGTAAAATTTAAAACACAGTAAAAAAGATAAGCGCCAATCAATAACAAAGCATACGGCACATGCAAGTGAGATGAAGTTTAGATATAGAAATGAAGAGGAGATTTCAGTGAAGGGGGAACACATTTCACCATAATAATGTGAAAACACAAAATTCCAGCTATCAGTATTATCGCAAATGCAATAAGATCGCGTTTACTACCCATATATTGTACTAACAGAATTGCCCAATAAACCAGAAACTATAAATTATTTTATGGTTGTGATCTCCAGAAATGTGCTTTAACAAAATATCACAGAGGCATTCAAAATTGATTCTTATAAGCAAAAATGTGATTCTAATAAACGATGAAAGTGTAGTGCATTTTATTGATGTGAATCAGTTCTTCGAAATTTGATTCTATAAAGCAGCTGATTCTAATAACTGATGCTTACTGTAGCTTTGATTTTATAAATTAAATTTTGAAAAGCATCTTTTGTAATATTTGAATTTGCTGCTGCTTCTGAAGTTACCTCAGTGTTATAGGCTCAACAATTACTGACATCATTCATCTTATTACTACAAACAGAAGAATGAAACAGGTGTAAAACATGGTAGTGCACTGCTATGTTTCTTTGATATAAATGAGTAATATATAAAGTGATCCAGAGAAAGGAACATTTAAATAAATAAATTATCTTTATTGCTGCTAAGTATGGTACAAGTACTAAGAAAAATAATACTCATCATGGCAACGTGGCCAGGAGTTTTACATTAAGGCAGAAAATGTTACATGGAATTAAAATTTGGGAAAATGAAAAGTTACATAAGAAATTATATACAACAATGACAGAATTCATGGGATACCTGGTTCCTGTGCAATGCAATGCTGTCACCCCTCTCGCTAGTGGACGAACCCACCACTTGGCAAGTATATAGGTGCACTGCATTCACGTAGACAGTAATTCAATGTCAGTATGGATAAACATTGCAAGTTAACCGACTTTGAAAGAGGTATAATAGCGAGTGCCCGATGCATGGGTCATTCTATCGCGGAGGTGGTACAGAAATTGCACTATCCCCATTCAACAGTATCAAGAATGCATTGGGAATACACCATTTCCAGAATAGCATCTTATCGTGGATGGCGCTGTGGGCAGAGAAAGGTGGTGGATGAACATGGCTGTCAATGTCTGTCTCGCATTGTTTCAGCCAACCGGAGAGCTACAGTGGCAGAAATCACCATTGGCTGCAATGAGGCAGGTGCCAGAAACATCTCCACCAAGACCACCAGGTGATCATTAGCCACAATAGGTTATGGGAGCTGCCAACCCACCAGTCCGATTGCTAACACCATGATACAGGACTCTACACCTCAACTGGGCAAAAGAACATCGGCACTGGACCTTGGATGATTGGAGACAGGTCTCCTGGTCTGATAAGTCCCATTTCCAGTTATTTCAAGCAGACGGGAAGGTGCGTATCTGGTGGAAACTGCACAAAGCTATGCACCTGTCATGTCAACAAGGAACTGTTCAGGCAGATGGACGGTCAGTAATGGTCATGTTGGGCTCTATGGTACATCTAGAGGCATCTCTGAATGATCCAGGTTACGTGTTCATCCTTTAAGACCATCTGCATCCCATCATGGTCATTGTGCACCCACAGAGAAATGGACTCTTCCAGCAGGACATTGCCACTCTCCCACAGAGCCGTGGTGACCAGAACATGGTTCAAAGAACATTCTGCAGATTTTACTACCATGGAATGGCCTCCCTGTTCACTGGGCATAAACTCAGTGGAGCATCTTTGGGATGCTGTGGAAAGGTCTGTTCAAGCTTTGGATCCCCCACCCAGGAATGCGATGGAATTATGGACAGCAGTGCAGCATGTAAATACCCGTGGAATGCTTTCGTGAACTGGTGAACTCAATGCCTCGCCATGTCACTACTGTTATCCGGGCAAAAGGTGGGCCTACCCGTTACTAGGTAGGTATCGCATGATTTCTGTCCACTCAGTATAAGTTACACAAAAATTAAAAAGCATATAAAAGAAGAAATTATAATAAACAGGAAAATACAAAAAAAAAAAATTAATGTAGAACAAATCAAGAACAATGGCGGAGAAGTTTTTAATCAAAATCAAACCATGGGTTTTGATCAAACAATTGTTGCAGCTAAAAAAGACAACATACTGTATACAGATTGGAGAAGTGGATGGCTGATTTTAACGTTTAGTAACCAGGCACAGTTTAAGCCACAAGATTTGGAAGGAGTTATACCATTTGAATAGATGCAATCCACTCCAGGAGAATGCAATGGTATTTTTAATCAGTTGCCATTTTCTTCAGGTTAATTCTGAAATGCAGTGGTATCAGTATTTTAGAGAGTGCCTGGGCAGGTAGGAAATAAAGTTTCACACGGTTGTATTTCAGGATTAGTGTGGGGTCAGATGTCAAGGATGGCAGAGGGCTGTGCCACTGACAGAAATACTAGATTTTCAGGCTGTTTATCATTCCTGTGAACATTTTAATGTAGTCATTAAACACATGTAAATTAACTTTGAGAGCCTGTGTATGTTTAGCTGCTCAGCCAGTTACTGGTTTTCAATTACGGAGGTTGACAATGCTTATTTGTGGCCCATTTCAGAGTCTAGTATTCAGATGCCCAAATTTCAGCATCATGTAAAATAACCAGATAAACAATGATTTGTAGATATCTGGTAGTGGTCGCGGGCAGTGGCGAGCTGTGAATATTTTTACAAGGGGCTCATACTTTTGCCGACTTTTCGATGTGAAACATCCTTTGGAGGGGGGGCGCTACCTGCCGAGTAAATCTGATCGGTCACAGGTGACATCATCCGCGGTGTCTGCCAAAGGTGCTTCCCACGCTCATACCATTAGTCTGTGTGGAGCACTCACTAATAGTATGATTAGGGTGCATGATGCATTTTTCGTTACCAGTACAATATCTCGAGTTCTAACTTTTTAGAATTTTTGAATAGTATGACATCACAATCATACTACCTGCAGTTACTACTGCAGTAAGTATGATTGCAAGTATTTGTTATATGACTGCAACAATACAAAGATTTGTCAACAGTTTCTTTTTTGTCTCGCATTTTTGCGTATGCAGCTGTTCGAAGCACCTAACATTCCATTGTCAGGTGCCCTGAACAGCTGCGTATGTTGTTTCAACTACGATCGGGTACCTCAATCGACGCTGCTTTCAGAGACATTTAGATATGCTGCAGTAGCAAGTATACGTCTCTTACTTTAGTTATCATAAATCCATTGTATATTATTGTCTTCCAGAAATTATGGAAATTTGTGAATGATCAATAAAATATTTACAACAAAAGCTCTTTTATTTTGTAATCAATATATACAAATTAAAATATCTAAAAGAAATGCAAAGGATGTTTCACGTAAAACGATCTACCACGTGTGCTCAGCAGACGCGCAACATTTTTTTTTTTTTTTTTTTTTTTAACGACTAGGGAAATATAACGGATACATTTTTTTGATGATAAAATTTTAATATTGCAAATAAAAAATAACATAAAAACTATCACAAAACATTCCACAAAAAACAAACTATTCTAGAAAAGGTACACAAAAATCACAGATTACATGAAAAAAAATTATTACACAAAAATTCAAGAAACATTTATTCTTGAAATTACCATATACAGTTTACTTCTTTATTAATATTTGTCGATCTTCTACTTTGCTCAATAGCTGAGCAATGATTCGATATAATGATCCGGATCAAACTGAAAGCTCACTCAGCTTCAGCACTGCTAATCGCAAAGGTTTCAAAGATATTTCTGGCCTTCTTAATTGAAAAGGGAATTCACTTGATTTTAAAGATAAACTGTCTTCAACAAAATCATTCATTTTTATTTTATATTTTATCAGAAAACAAATTTCATATTCGGTTTTCACCGTCTTACCACCGAGACGAAAGTTCTTTCATATTCCACGATTTCTGGTAGCATATGTTTAAAATTTCTTTCAAATAAATAAATTAAATATTTTCTTTATTTAATTTAAACTCACTCTGTTGCATTAATAACTTATCCTTTAAGGAGAAAACAATGCATTTAATAACTTGTCACGAGGTAATTTTTTAAACGTGTTCTTACTTTCGATTTTAATTCCTTCAAATTCTTTCCACTTCAACATGCTCTCAATTTTAGCTTCATAATTTCCTTCCGAATTTTTCAAATTAGCAATAGCATTGATAGTTTGAATAATTAATCTATCTGCTTTTACCGTAGCGAATCTGTAAAGCTTCTGAAAGGTAAGAGAGCTCCTGCAGGATGTCGATCATTAGTGCTAAATGGTTAAGAAATTCCAGATTTAAAAGTTGATTTAATAATCCAGAATATTTAACTTCTGATTCAGAATGTTTGCACAATGCAGGATAATTCCTTTAACCCGCAATTGCCATCCACAAGCTACAGGCTGCTCATTGTAGCCTGAACACACGACCGATCTCTATAGTTTCCACATCAAGTTCTTTAGCAATCATCCTTAATTCGCGCTGGTTTTTTGGAGATTAGTGATATAATGCGTACATTGTTTTTTTTTTTTTTTTAAATTATTGCCCATATGCCATTATATTTTAGAGCATTTCTACACAGTGAAAGCCTTAATGAAATTTCAAAATCTTCCAACATTTCATCTTTGTAAAGTTTATATAATATCTTAGTTACCTCAATTCTTCCCCCCCTCCAACTTCCTACTCTCACTAGTTCTTTGAATATTGTGCAAAATGTCGGAATCACACGGATATTCAGCTACTGTGACCACGTTCACATAGATGAGAGAAATTTACTGGAAGACGTGGATTACACACTTCTCCGAATAAACATGACTTCTTGTCGGAGTAAAGAGGAACAACAACACAGGTTGACCAGAAGCTATTATCCATGTCGGGAATCTTCTTAATCCTCTGACTGGCTATGGAAAGCATACTGATTAGCGTGACTTCTCGGTATGTGACTGCATAGGTTTTAGGGACACCACTAACGTTGTGAAATGGTAATCCCTTTCACCCTTCATTGACGCTTTCTAATTGCCTAAAGGCCAGAGGTGAGAACAATGCATATAAAGTTGTCTCTCGTAATCCGTCGTTATATGGAAATTTTCTTTGTTCAACGGAAACTATTTTAAATGTAATTTCCAAGAGGAATTTTAAAAAAAATCACTATAAAGAAGTTGGTTAAACAGAGATCCAACTGTAATTAAATCAAAAATGAAGCAATTTTAAAATACATAACTGATCAATTGTGCTATTAAAATGCTGGGGATGGGGACCTTGTTGCCCCACCGTAGTTTCGGCTCTGGATACTCAATAATTACATTCAGGATTTCATTTGTAAAATAATGATCGTCTCAACGATGGGCTTGCAAATTTTCAAAAAAAAATAACAGTGGGCTCTCGCTGCATCAGTGGAATGAAGTAAGTGTTGTTTCACTCTCCAACTTAAGGTGATAAATTGCTTCTGGAAGTAATCTGTTGGGCATCAGATCTTAGCTTCAGATCAAAATAGACAGAGGTTCTTATGACTGGTAACCACTTGCAGGAAAATGCCACAAACTGATGATCGAATAAATCATTATTGCAGATTTAGAAGGTTTGGTTTAACCCAGAAATCTGCAGGTAAGTTGAAAGAGCGGTCAGGCTGTTTGTGATTGAATATGCAATTGCCTTTGGATTTGCTGATGGTGGGATTAAGGTACGCAACTTTATGTCATTGGCATATATTAAAGCATCATAATGGGGATACATAAAAGGAATAAGAATGGTTGAGAAAAGGAGGCCAGAAAGGATACTACCTTGTGGGACTCCTGCAGCATTCCTCTGGGTAGAGTGGGACCTCTTTTGTTAGGTGGACACTTCCTTAATAAAGTGGTAATAAAGCTAGTAGACTGCCATTAATCCTGAAGAAGGATTGTAGAAGACTGAGAAGAGCTGTGATGTCTAGGCTGTCAAAGGCAGCTTCAATATCAGCGTACACAATAGCTAATGCAGATTTAATTTCAAAGGCCTGAAGGATGGATGTCTTTACTGCAATGAGATTTATAATGGTTGATATATTTGTGACTGCAAAGTGGAACTGTTTCAGTTTCTGTGGCATGAGCTGTTGGCTTAATGCTGGAAGGCGGTGTATCTTTTCTAGGAATTTGAGGAGGGTGAAAGAAGTTGAGATTGGTCTGAAATCTTAATCAGACCAATTGGCTTGTTGGCACTTGGACTTCGGGCAGTGGAAAATACTGAGTAGTAGATTGAGAGCAGTGTATCCAGGAAGTAGGAGCTAAGGCACAGAATGATGAAATGAGATATCTTATGCAGGACTGTCATACTAAATGGATGCAGGGAGTTTATAGCATTTATAAGTTGCTGTCTGGTGATAGAAACGATGGAGATGTCATCAGTAGGAGCAAACTCAGAGTGCTGGAGAGGTAGTCCTGCAGAAGCAGAATTGGCTGTGATGGGAGGTTGGAGGCCTGTTCATTGGCCTTGGAATAGAAGATGGAGGAAACCTGCAAGAATGACGGTTCTGATTAGCTGTCGATTGAGATGAGACAGGGCAGGTACTGGTGATTTCAACCCAAGGTAGTTTGTTCATGAGAGGTGAGCGATGGCCACTGGATTTTTCAGAATCAGGTTGTTGTCTGTATTTTTGTCCATGAAGGTAAAGGTGTTGCTTGAAAAAGTACTTTCAGACAGCAGCACAGATGTAAAACTGGGGTCAATTTGGAGATAGGTTGCTAATTTGGTGGGCTGCCAATTGTGGATCACATGCCTGTTCAGCGGCATGACATGGATTCATAACTGGGGCTTCATTGATTGCTAAATTAGAGAAATGAGGTTCATCTGCAAGGTGATTGACTCCCTGAGTATTTGGATGACATTCAAATTCAATGGGATGGTGACAGGTTGAGATATCTAGCTCTGCTGATTGGGCAGTGAACTCAATGTTGGTTCTATTAACTGATTCATTTTGTTTGGGAGACATGAGTTTTGAAACATCTGGCTTTGATTTGAATATAGGTCGTTAAAGAGCAGAAGTCAGTTTATCAGTTAACAACGGTAAAAAATTGCTTTGCAACTCATCTGCAACAGACTTAATTATGATTCATTCTGGATTTGTGTTGTCCTGCATGGACAGTGTGGCCACTGACAATATTTTTGGCAATGAGATCTCAGTTTGGATTACAGCATTGTTAGTGTGCCGGGCCTGGGATACAATCAATTTGTCATTTGCACATGATGGTTCTGACAAGCTTTGAGAATAAAAAATTATCTCACCGCCAGGTGGGCAGGACCAGCAGTGCGCAGCACACGCTTCTTGATTAGAATGGAGTTCGAGCCCGTGACCACCAAATTCGGATGATGTGGAAAGGTCAGGGAATGACCACCACATATCCCTGGAGCAAAATGGCTTTAGTTGATAATGCTCCTAAAAACCAAATAACAACAACCCCCAGAAAGCCTTGGTGGTTTGATACTGATTAACATGGGTGCTTCATCATGACAGTTGCTGAGAGTATCTGTAGGGAGGGTCAATTCACAACTATTATTATTTTAAATTGCATATGATGGAAAATCATCTGGCAACAGAAATTGTTTATTGACCATGTCATTTACATCAATATTTTCATTCATGGTGCTACATTCAGATAGAGGGTGCCTCTGTAGCCAGGTGGGCAGGAGCAGCAGTACTTAGCACACGCTTCTTGATCAGACCGGGGTTCGAGCCCATGACCATCAAATACGGAGGATGCAGAAAGGTCAGGAACTGACCACTGCATATCCCCGAAGCAATATGGCCTTAGTTGCTAATGCTTCTAAAAAAAAAAAAACAAATAACAAATAAATAATGTTCAGATAGACTACTATTAAATGTGTCCATCTCTTGCAGTTTAAAGTATGGTTGTTATTAGAACTCCTCATCAAACTATATATTGTGGTAACTTTTTTGCTGAGTTTTTCATTCCGTTGTTTTTCTTTATCAGCGATCATTGTGTTTTTGTTGATTTGTTAATATATCTTCTAAACTTGCTGTTTTAAAAGGTTCTGGTTAGTAATGACTGTGTCTAGTTTGTTTTGTAACTCATTTATACTGGATTTCGACATTTGTGTTGCTTTGATTTATTAAAGATTTCTACTCTGAAAATATCTTATTAACTAACAGTGTCTGTACAACTGCATCTTGATTTTGGGTGCAAGGATTTCTATCTTTGATTCCTCAAAAGAAACTTCATTATCTGAGAAATCATCAATAATCTTTGAGAGTGCCTCTTTTCATTTTTCTTCTTAATTTTTTCCAGGTATGGGTTTATCTCTGTCACGATACATTCGGTGCAAATCCATTCATTTTCTTAAGAAATGTTCTAAGATGATTTCTGCATAACAATTACACTAAGCCTGATCTCCCAGTTTATTTAACTTTTACATGTTGTTTGTGACAGTCTAATATGTTGAGGCAAGGAAACAATGGTCTGCATACAATAATGTGTATGGTTCTAGTTTTTTGTGAGTGCTTCTTGACGACCTTGAAGTAATTGGAACTTGACTTCTGTTCAAAGGTCTTAGTGATTGCTGCATATATGGTTGAGAGCAAGTATTTACCACTTTAAACTTGGTATAGCTGGCATTACAATTTTAAATTAAAAATAAAAAGTTATCTTTTAATTTCATTTCCGAAAGTTCACAGAATTCCAAATATATACGTACATAATAGTGCCAAACTTTGACAACAATACACAACCACATGCAACTAGCATACACACTATGATCATATTCTACTGAATTTAAACTAATACCATTCACTCTAATAGCTTATTTACCAGCAACTTATAGAGAGAATTAATATTAATGATTAGATACTGTTCAAAATTTTTGATATATAATTGTAAACAGAGTGCCTACAGATGCCTATATATATATATATAAAAGCTTCCCCCCCCTTATTCTCTCAAAAGTTAATATACGTACAATAGATTTGATTTTGATTAAAACATAATTAATATTTGGATTTAGTTTGGCAACCATTATATGCTGGAATGTTATGTGATTTTTAATGATTGAAATCACAGTGATTAAAATATAAAAAAAGTTTGTTTATGAATATTTATAAATTAAAATCATGAATTATGTTCATTTAAATTTTTCAGGAAAAGAGCTAAGAAAGTAAAGAACACAGAAAATGTTGAAGTCAATCCACCAGAAGATAAGGATACTACTGTAATGTCTTATTCACGTCTTAGTCTGGAATCTGATGTTAGTGAGAGCAGTTTCCACAACCATGTTCCAGTCCGCAACCATCCCAATGGTTTAATAACTTTTAATAGTCAGCCTCAGCCTGTTTATACTACTATTACTATAAATGGACTTAGTCTAGTGCCACCCTCAACAAAGGGCACAGATCATCAAGATAATGAAAGTCCATCCTAGCAAGGAGTTTCAGATCTTGACAAAACTTTCTCAGGTAATAGCACCATGATTTAGCAGAGTCTTTATGCTGCTCTTTTGGCTCTTTTCATGTTCACTGATATGGGAGTGTGCAAATAATAGGATTCAAAGATGAAAGCTGTTGTTTTAGATTGAAGCTTTTACTGCAGTTGGTATTAGAACAAAAATACATAACTAAAGAACTGTGACTAGGTCAGAAACAGCTGCTTTGTATATTTTTTGTACAAAAGTTAATATATCACTACTGCTTGTAGTTATCACAAATATATAAGCAATAAGTTAGTTTATTTATATCGCAATGACTGCCGTGATGTGCCTAAAAGAGAAACTGCTTCATCACTCATAGGACAGCAAACAAATTTTCTCTCATCTTTGGTCTCATCCAGTAACTAACCTAGATGGTTTATCAGCTATTCTCTCAATGTGTATATTTATAAATCAGCTGAATATGTACATAAATCTATTTTTTTTTCACTTGCCAAAGTGTTACTATGTGCTCATGAAATAATTAACCATCAGTGTGTTATGTAAGAAAGGTAAACAAGACCTGATAAACTTTCCTTACAACATTTTTTATGAAACAGTATTGTATTCTAATTTTAAAAATACTGCATGGCTGATATTTTATCAAAGCAAGTATCACACTTGTATTAACATGATTTCCACAATTTGAAATTTTGTATAAAACTGTCTCAACTGTTGCTTTTGCAGAAAATAAGTTAGGCTTAAAAATTTGATATTCAAACTGACTTAATAAATGAAAATATGATATTAAACATTACAAAGGTTGTTCAAGAAAGACTTTCACTGGTATGATTTAATCACAATCATATATCCACCAATTTTATTTATTAATAGTTATAAACCAGTTACAGCCTTTGAATAGCAAAAATTGTGCAAGATTTCAGATTTGTTCAATTATTTCATCCCATTGTCTGTATTTTCTAGGTTAATGCTAATACTGAGCTACCTTTAGAGTTATATAAACAAGAAGAGTTAATCTTAGAGATTTCCTTCTCTCTTGGAGAAGGGTATTGGTTTCTGAAAATTAACAATTAGGATGATATCAGGTGAACTCAACTTGAACAGAGAAGTTATTAGCCTAATCAAATGTGAAAGACATATGCCAAGATGGGCAAAAAGAAAGGGGGACTAGACCATGACCAACTGTGAAAGGAATTCATTTTGTGTCAGTAGGTGATTCTGAGAGCTAGGATCAAGGAACTTAAGGGCCATTTAGAAAATGGCTTTCAAGTTTGTTTTTAATTCAAGAAAATCTACACTCCACTTGTTCATAAAGGCTCATGAATTAACTACTGCATGAAAATTTGCTTATTGGGTTGTTACCAGTTCTTAAATGGATAATAAAACCCTCCATTACAATTATTATTGTCTTATTGAATTTACCTCAACTCTTTCTCAAGTAATGAGAAATCCATCAATCACTACTTATACTATTTTGGAAATTTCCATCTGATTTCTGTTGGTGGTATCTTTACTTATGTCACTCATCTGTGGACAAATTCTATTAAAGTTTGAAGAAACCCAAGCAGTTGCTCTTAACATTTATAAGGCTTTTGATCATGCTTGGCATAAGTGCCTTAGAAGCAAGCTCAAATTTATTGTCTGCCTTCAGATTTTCATAGTTGGATAGTCAGTTTCCTCTTTAACCACTCCTTGTGTTTGTGGGTAGATGGCTTTCTAACTTCTCAATTAATACAGAGCACAACAGCTGAAACTCTTCAGTTTTTTGTGTATATAAATACCCATAAGTGCCGATTTCCAAGTAATTATCCACTGGAGTGAAGAAAATTAGTTAAGTTAAATCCTTCTAAACTCAGTTCTGTCTAATATTTTGCCAAAAAAAGCTGCCACTTCTATACTCATCTTCAACAACTCAAGATTTCTAGAAGAATATGCTTCTTTACTATTCAGCTCTAACACTTCCTTAGCAGTAAGTGTATCATAAATATTGCCTCCTTTGCATAGATCATCTCTTAAACTACTAGACCAGCAATGGAAAACTAGTGGCATATGTGCCACATGGCCAATCACAAATAGTTTGAAAATAAAAATTATTTTTATAGTTTTTTTTTTTTTTTATGAAAACCCCAAACATGAGAGGTATTAGAACCTATAGTATTTAGTACTGTGCATGAGTTAGAAGATTAGAAGGTGAAAGAAGATATTTGTTGACATTAGACTTGAACTTCTGCAGACTGTAATTTTCAGAACGTACATATGAAGGAAGGTTGTTCCAGAAAACAGCAGTTGAATAAATAAATGAGAAAGATGAAAAGTTAGTTCTGTGAGTTTGAAGTTGAACAGTAAATGGATGTTGGCTGGTAGCAGCACATGTTTAGAAAGAGAGAGCAGGAATTATAGAAGCCAATTCAGAAGAATAGTGCCTATGAAGTATCTGTAGAAAAGGCATGCAGCAGATACAGAATGTCTATGAGACATAGAATGAAGAGACTGTTAGAGATTAGTCATTAATTAACCTAACTGCCCTCTTCTGAATGGAATCTAAAAGCCTGAGAGAGGTTAGGGGACACCGCCCCAGATGAGGGAACAATATTCCAAGGTAGGGCGGCTTTGCGATTTGTACAGAGTAAACAGCCGTTTGGAAGAAAAGTAACACTGAGAATGAAAGAGAAAAACCAAGTTTTTTAGATGCAGAGGAAGCAATATTTGTAATGTGCTTGTGCCAAGAGAGATTAGAAGTCACGGTGATCCCCAAAAGAGATATATCATCTTGCCTAGAAATCGGAGTGTCACCAAAGATAACTATAGGAACAAAATAATCCTTGGGGCAACCCCCAAGGCAGAATGCGCTGGTCCCAAAGGAACTAGTAGTTGTTGGTGACTCTATTGTCAGGGAAACGGGAAACATGCTTTGTAAAAAGGATAGGTGGAATAGGACCAGGGTATGTCTGCCAGGGGCAAAAGTTGATGACGTTGTAGAGCGGATATCATCTTTTAAGGGCACAAAAGGTGATATAGTGGTACACGTTGGCACTAATGACATTAAGAGTAGGAGACCGGCGGAATTACTTGACAAGTACAGGTCACTGATGAAAAAAAGCCGTGAATTAGGGTTGAAATTGAAAGTGTCTGCAATTCTGCCCAGACACGATAGGAGGGAGTATATGATGAGAGCCCTGTCAATCAATTCGGCCCTGGAAAGATTGTGCAGGGCTCAAGGGGTAGAATTTTTTTCAGCCTGGTCTGTACTTGTTAACAGGAGAGACTGCTTCTACAGGGATGGGATACACTTAAATAGAAAGGGTGCAAGAATGTTTGCTGATGCTATCGAGGCAATGTTAGGTGGGTCGGAAAACTGCTAGATTGGGGGGATACAAGGACTAATAGATTAACAGTAGCCTCTGGCAGAGGTGAAAGTGATTCTTGCACTGCTTCTGTTGGAATGAGCCGCAGCCTGGAAAATAAGATGCAGGATATTTCAGAGACTGCTGGGAATCATTGGGGTACAAGTAAACACATGGGTTGTGTTAGGGTAGCTAAGAAGAAGAACAGGTGCATATATACTTGTGTGTACACCAATGCTAGGAGTTTAGTAAATAAATTTGATGAATTTGAGGTATTGCTCAAAACATCAAAGGCAGATATTGTGGGGATTTCAGAGACGTGGTGTCACACAGATATAAGAAATGCAGAACTGGAATTTGGGGAGTACAATGTCTACAGAAAGGATAGACAGGATAGGAAGGGAGGAGGGGTTATGCTATTAGTTAAAAAACACATAAAATCCAAGGAAGTGAAGCCAGTCGACATCGCTGGACAGTGCAGTGTCGAGTCAGTTTGGTGTGACATAAGCATTGGGAGATCAAAATTGAGAGTAGGAGTGTGCTATAGGCCTAATGACTCTGATGAGTATAATAAGAAACTGTTCGGAGAAATAGAGTGGGCCAGTAAATCAGAGAGTCTTATAATGGGGGATTTTAATTTCCCAGATATTGACTGGAATTTGGGGGCTGGTCACTCACACAGTAGCAAGGCTTTTGTGGATTTATTGGATGATTGTTTTCTACATCAGCATGTTCGGGAGGCAACTAGAGGGAGTAATACTCTTGATTTGATTATCAGTAGTGATTCTTCATGCATTAAGAATCTGCAGATAAATGAACCACTTGGTGGCAGTGATCACAGTGTGCTGAAGTGGGAGTTACTCAAAGAGGTAACTACCATTAGGGGTAAAGGGAAGGGGTATTGCTTTCGTAAAGGCGACTACAATGGACTGAGACAGTATTTAAATTCTATACAGTGGGATCAACTGATGATATTGCCAACAGCAAATTCAAAATGGGAAGCATTCAAAGAACTTATCGTGGAAGCTGCTAGGCTTTACATACCAACTAAGAAATATTGTTCAAGGTTTAGGCCTAAATGGTTGTCAGATGAACTAATGAGGCATATGGCAGAGAAGAAAAATGCATGGGATACATACAAATTAACACGTGACACGGACGCCTATGATAGATACAAGTTGATCTGTAACCAAGTTACAAAGGAGGTTAGGCAGGCGAAGGCAGATTATGAGAGAACCTTGGCAAGGGATGCGAAGAAAAACAGCAAAGAGTTCTTTACTTATGTAAACTCTAGAAGGAAGGGGATGAATCAGATTGGTCCACTTGAGATCGATGGGTCAACTGTTGATGACCCTGCTCGGGTAGCTAACAAACTAAATGAATATTTTGCATCGACATTCACACATGAGGAGTTATTCAGCGAGGGGAATGCCAGAGGTGTATTCAACTCTAGCAGTAAGCTAGAGAATCTTGTAATAACTGAGAGCAAAGTGGAGGAGAAATTGTTGAAGATAAACACAAGAAAGGCACCTGGGGTGGATGGGATCTATCCAGTTATATTAAAGGAGGCAGCAAAGGAGGTAAGCAAACCCTTAGCCATAATTATGAGAGCTTCCTTGGACTCAGGGGAGGTACCCATTGACTGGAGATGTGCAAATGTGACCCCAATTCACAAAGGGGGATCAAAGGCTGACACAAGTAATTATAGACCTGTGAGTTTAACTTCTGTTCCCGGAAAATTAATGGAGGCACTGGTGAAAGAAGCACTGCAGGATCATCTAGACAAGACTTCAGTTATAGCTAGGACACAGCATGGTTTTGTTAAGGGGAAGTCTTGCCTGACCAATTTGATTGGATACTATGATGCAGTCACAAAAGAACTGGATGCAGGGAATAACTTTGATATTATATACTTGGATCTTAGAAAGGCTTTTGATACTGTTGCACATGGAAGACTGCTGCACAAATTGGAGCAGTGTGGCATTGGAGGCAAGTTGCTGCTATGGATAAAGGGGTGGTTGAGGGGGAGAAGACAGAGAGTGGTAATCAATGGACACTGCTCATCGTGGACTAATGTTATTAGTGGAGTCCCTCAGGGTTCAGTATTGGGGCCTTTATTGTTTTCTGTATTTATAAATGATATTGATGATGGTATATCAGGCTTAATGTCCAAGTTTGCAGACGATATGAAGGTTGGCAGGGTTGTCAAGGACACTACTGACACTATGCTGCTGCAACAGGATTTGGAAAGGTTGAGCAGATGGGCTTCGAGGTGGCAAATGAAGTTTAACATTGACAAATGTAAAGTACTACATATGGGAAACAGCAACCCCAGAGCAACGTATCAACTCTGTGGTACTACACTGACAGTGGTAGAGAATGAAAGGGACCTGGGGGTGGTGGTGCAGGCAGATATGAAGTTCTCTGAGCAGTGCAGACGAGCTGCAAGAGTAGCTCATGGTGTATTGTCAATGATATATAGGAATTTTTCTAGCAGGGATAAGGAGGTGATTATTCCCTTGTATAAGGCAATGGTCAGGCCACACCTAGAGTACTGTATACAGGCCTGGAGGCCTCATTTCAGGAAGGATGTAGAGCTGCTGGAACGAGTACAGAGAAGGGCAACTAGATTGGTGAATGGGACAAAGGGGTTCTCTTACGAAGAAAGGCTTAAGTTTTGAAAATTACAGTGTCTGGAAACTAGGCACCAGCGGGGTGATCTGATAGAGGTGTACAAAGCCTTGAATGGTTTGAGCGTGCTCAATGCTGATGGGATTCTTCCTCTAGCTCAGAAAAATCACCTGAGAGGGCATAAATTCAAATTGAGGAAAGACAGATGTAGGATAGATGTGCGGAAATTTGCCTTTAGCCAGCGGGTGGTTGGTGGGTGGAACAGACTTCCATCCCTTGTCGTGGAAGTTGATAGCCTAAATAAGTTTAAGGCTCAGCTGGACAGGTATTTCGAACGAACAGAGGGGTGAAGTGGAAGTGGTTATTTTTATTTATTTATGTTACTTTTTTTTTTTTTTTTGGCTGATGCTGCATAAGCTTGCTTTCTTGCATCAAATGCCTCTACTAATGCTAATGCTTTTTGTGGGATATGAGATTAAGAATAAGTAACAACAATCTTCTCCTTCAGGTGAAGCGTTACTTATTCGAAGTAGTGCAATGTCATGAAGGTATTCACAATATGAGATATGACTTAAACGATGCCGCTTTTGCAAATAATTTGCTAATCTAGAATTGGCTGTGTAATATGATGCAGTTGCACTAACTTGTACATAGTCTAACTCTCTCGCAGCCTGAGGCATAAGCCCTTAATGCATTATAGGTGGAGTGTGGAATAAAGGATTCCATTCCTACAAGAATAATTTCACTGACACGATCTGAGCAAATGTTGACATCAGAAGTTTTGAAACAGTAATCCAACCAAGGAAAAGAAATCTCGCAGGTCATTCCATTTTACATTCTTGTAATGCCAAACAACATGAGGTTGGGAATATCCATGATATAAAGGCACCACTGGAGAAGAGACAATCGCCAAGTTGTGATCCGAGATACCGAACGGACCACTCATTTCAACCGTGTACTTAGATGGGTTGTTTGTGAGAAAAAGATCAAGCGTGTTGGCTGTATGGTTAGGATTGTCCAGTATTCTGGTAGGTAAATGAACAATCTGTGCAAGGTCATTAGTAATTGCAAAAGCCTCAGCATCGCGACCAACTAGGTCGGTGTGACTAGAAAAGGGAAGCCAACTGGAGTTGTGAACATTAAAATCACAAAGAAAAATTACCTCACTGTTAGGAAAGTTGGACTGGAGAAAGTCAAGTTGCAAAGAGAGGAAGTCAAAGAGTTCCAAGTGATTAGTGGAGTTAAGAGAATGGTAGCGACAACAGATGAATCTGACAGAATAAGGTAGAGAGATTTTAAGCCAAAGAAGATTGAAAAGAGAAGATTTCAAATTACTAAGTCTCTGACAGGGAAAATCGGAACAGACATACAAGTACCACCTTTGAGGTGAAAGGAATCATACAGCAAATAATTTGGGCAACTGAGATGAGCAGTCGTTGAATCAACCAATAACTGTCAGAAAAAGTACATGGGGTTTGTCAGACTGTAAGTGGAAATGGACATCACTGAGATTAGAACTAAGACCACATATATTTGTGAAATGAACTAGGAAGTGTTTAGGAGGTTCAGATCTTTTCACAGATAAGTTTGCTCTATTAGTTTGACAATTCATGGTGTATTCAATAGTAAGAAGTAGTGGGAGGGGGACATGCTGTATGAAGTAATGAAATTTTTGGATATGGCATACAGATGGTAAGAATATACCAGATCCTTGACATATAGTTTATGTGCCACATCTAGTGGTGAAAACCACAAGTTTAATTATGCATGAATTATGCAACAGTTTTCATTAGTAACTTAAGTATTGTTAACTATTTACTAATTTTAGCTCAACTGTTATGTTTCTATTTCAGCTTAATTTTGGCACATAAACCAAGAAAGGTTTGCCATCACTGACCTACACTATCAAACCAGAGGCAGTTCAGATTGCTTAATGATTCTTTTTCTCTTATAAACTCACTTCACTGTGACACAAATATTGCATGTTTTTTCTACAGATATTTCTAATGGCTCTTCTGAATTAGCATCTGCATTCATTTACAATTCGTAATTGACAATCTACCTTTTGTTCATTTAACACTTCTACTTCTGTTCTGTTGAAATTTGAGTTCAAAATTAAAAAGTATTTTCTGTCTTATCACCCCATACGTGATACTAGAGGGCTATGCATTACCATAAAAAAAAAAAAAAAAAAAAAGGTATAAACTTATTCACCTGAAGAACAGCCACAAAATTATTTGTAAATTTACAAAAAAAATTTTTTGACAGAGTTCGTGTTACATGAGGTGCTACCTAAAAGTTCCTGAAATGTATTTACAGAATAAATTAGACTCACTCTGGGTCTTATTTGCCACTGCCACCTTCTAAGTAATCCCCTTGACAGCGTAAACACCAATCCCAGTGCTTCTTGCATGTTTTGAATGAGTCCTGAAAGTCCTTCTTCGTCATAGTGTTCAGCACCTCCTGCAATTCGGTTTGGATATCCTCTATACTGTCAAATCTTCGACCCTTCAAGCTTGATTTTCACTCTTGGGAAGAGGAAGAAGTCGCCGGAGGCTAAGTCTGCGAATAAGGGGGTGGGGACGATTATCATGTTGTTGGATGCCAAAAACTGCACCACAATGAGAGATGTGTGGGCCGGCACATTGTCATAATGAAGGACCCAGTTCTTTGTGCACCACTTCTCTGGACATTTCCTCAGGATGTCGCAGTAGAACTTTGCATTGACTGTGGCCAGGAGGGACGAATTCCTTACGGATAATTCCGTCAGTGTCCAAAAAACAGATCAGCATGGACTTCACATTGCTTCTCACTTGTTGGGCTTTCTTCGGTCGGGGAAAGATGGGCTCTTCCGCCGGGATGATTGTTGCTTGGTTTCTTGGTCATACCCATATACCCAACTCTCGTCACCACTGATGACCATAGAAAGGAAGTTTTGATCACTCCTGGCCTGTTCTTGAAGATCTCTGCTAACTTCCGTGCAATGCTGCTTTTGGTCTTCACTCAATAACTGTGGCACTAACTTGGCAGCAGTCCTTCTCATGTTCAACTCATCTGACAAAATCCACTGACATGTGCTGTACGATAGTCCTACAATGCCACAAATGTTGTGGATGGTCTGCCTGCACTCTTCACGGATCAACGCACGAACTTTTGCAATATCTTCCTTGGTGGTGCTTGATGATGGATGCCCAGAGTGATCGTCACATCAACAGACATTCGACTGTTTTTAAAACGGCTAAACCAGTAGTAGGTCTGTGTCTGGCCTAAAGCATTGTCACCAAAAGCTTGTTTCAACTTCTTATGGGTTTCTGCTGCTGTATCATTAAGGGAACAAAACTGGATACAATCACATTGCTCTCTCACATCAGCCATCACAACAATCGCATATGCAAAACACACCACCAAAGAACTGCGCATAAATATTCAGTGACTCTATTCAGTCAGACACCAAGTGGCACACTGATTCACAGAGGATGCATTCAAATTTTGGGTACATTTGGGTAGCACCTCGTATATAGCATTCCTCTTGCACTTCCCTTTTCTTTTCTTTTTTTTATTTTTACTGTATTAATGGAGAATCATGTCATCGGTGATGGATGAATTTTAGAACTTCAATTGTTTTGTTATGTTCATTTTTATTATGTCTTTCTTTTTTTTGGACCATCAATGATGATAGATAATAATATGAAAAAATACACGTCCAAATAAACTGTATTTGCTTTGAACTTCCAACTTTGCCATACTGATATCTGAAAGAAAACAAGCATTTCAAATGGTTCTTAGGGTCAAATTTGTGAGCAAACTGTTGATAAATGTGCATTAACTAGAATTTCCTTGGGACCACTGGCTATTAATGTGGCATATGCAGATAGCCATAATTTTTTTTTTAGCTTGGTGATACAACATGATAGCCGGAGAAAAAGTAAGAAAGTGAAAGTTCATATTTCTCTTAAGAGATATTTGTTGGAGCCAATAAAAACATATGGAAATCCAGTTTCACTGCAAAAGAAATGGGTTATTTCAGATACTGAAGTCTGACAATACTGATAATGAAAGAGTTAAGTATAATTATTTTCTGTCATATTTGAACATTATCAAGAGAAATTAAAGGGGACAGAATGTTCAATAATACTAATTTTATGATCATACGTGATTCCTGTTTTCTATTCATTCATTCATTCATTCAGTCATTCATATAATTGTGTACTAGAAGAATGTGCATTCTGAGGTTATTATGCAAGATAATAATGAGGGGGGGGGATTTGCTTAGACATTTTTTAATATTAATTTTTACTAAGCATTAAAAAAAAAGTCAAGCAACCATTCAAGTTTTGTTTTGTTTTGTTTTGTTTTTTTGGAAAAATTGCTGTAAATAATTTAAAATTGTATACTTTTTTTATGCAATCCCTTATTTTAACTATATAATGGTCCAACAATGAGACCCCTTTCTTGTTTCAAGAAGCTGTAAGTGCACATTAGTGCCCATTCACGTAACACATATAAGAATATATTTTAAGTTAGCTGTGATAAGGAAAGTTACACAAGTGGGAGCATTAGTATGTGCAGCACACCAATAGCAAAGGTTTTTTTAACAGCTAAACTTGTTAAATTTTAACACAAATAATGAAAGAAATTAAATTCATGTAATCATTAAAGAAGTAAATTTTATCAGTGCCCACTTCAATTAACCCTGAGTCATATGGGGTCAGCAAGACCCCAAACAATACTTCAGAAATTTGTGCTCTTTGTCTGCTTTCACCATGCAGCTAAAACTCCTAATAGATGTTTCTGAAAATGTTTTCTTTATGATTTCTCCACCGAAATCTTTTAATTATCACACAACTAAGAAAAATTCAGGAATTAAGTTACATTTAATTATATGCACATGCAGAGTGGCATTTATCATGTATAAGTATTGATAATGAGCTGGCTTTATTGACACACACACTTTCCTCCCATCAGTAATGCTCTCTGGAATCAAATTGTTGATGCGTGTACTTCATGTTTCATGAAAGTCAGGCTGGTGTCCAGTTGTATTAATTTATTGAAGTGTGCAGGTTTTCAATTTGCATTTTGCTCACAACAGGGCTAAAGTGTTTTAATTAAAAATAAGTTTTTAATATAAAAAAATGAGTTTTGCACAGTTGTGTTCAGAAAAAATTGAAAATAAAGTGAAAAATTCTGAATTATTTTTTGTTGATTTTTAAAATGTACATGCATGGAGTCATTTTTACCCTTTACATGTAGAGGGAGAATAACCTTTCATGTGATTCTTGACAGGTTAAAGAAAATGTTGCGCTTCTTCCATCCCATACTTAATCAGATTACATGTACTTGAATTTTTTTTTTAACAGAGTAAATAGGGTTTAATAATAATAAAAAAGAGGTTTAACTGCAGGGAGATTCTGAAATCATTTTTGGCAGAAGGTCCTCAGGCATGTAATTGCTTGAATATTGATCATGATTTAATTTTTCAGTCATGTCAGTTCTGATGTGCAGAATGAATTAATAGTCAGTTTAAAATTGAAGTAAAATTGAATGTGATATATTTCATGAATTTGTTATTCACATTTGTTAAAGAGTATAATCTTTGTACCATACCTTTAGACTATATGAGGAAATGATAGTTTAATGCAGTGGTTTTCAAACTTTTTTTAATAATGGCACCCTTAAGTAATTTTATATATATTTTATTTTGTGGCACCCCTACTCAGTTTTCTGCCCATTAGATCAGATTCTCTCTCTCTGTATACATATATATCTAATATTGAAAAAAATATGTTATATGATATATATACAAAAGTTAACCCTAATGTAATATTGTATGTAACGAAACTGTTATCTTTTATAATGTGAGATTATTTTGTATTTTTTTTATTTTGGAATTGTAAATAGAATGATCAGCTGACATATGTAAATACTATCATTGTGGTTTATGGAACACAATAATAAGGATGTACCTTTTATAATGAAATAAATATATAATATTTTTAAAAAAATATATGTTTAAGTAACTTAAACCCAAATTATGTGGCACCCTGGTTGAAAACCACTGGTTTAATGTAATAAGTTGAAGCTATTTAACCTTTATATATTTTTATTGCAACCTACTGTACTTATTAACCCCGGGGGCTCACATCTGGTGAGTATGGGCTTGGCAAACCCAGGGTCCTGAGCTGGATATCATCATTCTTCTATTTCTTGGTGATGCCTTTCTACTTCTCTCTCTCTCTCTCTCTCTCTCACACACAGGGGGTAACTCGGGAATTTTTTTTTTTTTTTTTTTTTTTGGCTGGTGCAGCATAAGCCTCAGGCTTCCTTGTACCATATGGCTAATAATAATAATAATAATAATATGTTCCCCTTATACCAAAGGTAAAATAGTCTTATTGGGTTATAATTTTTATAAATATAAGATACACATACAATATATTGGGTATACATAATAAAAAAAAATGAAGCAAATGCAGGGCAATTTTGTAAATTCTACCTCTAGATTAAAGTAACCTTATTACATCTTTAAAAAGGCTGGTATAAGCTTTCTTGAACATACCTGACTAACTTAAAATTCTGTTACTTATATCTGCATTGAATATAAAAATTCTGCATCTCTGATCAAACATTAGTCACGTAGTATTCCGTGATATGACAGAAACACCATTATAAACTATGTTAGATTACCTCTAGATTAAAGTAATCTTACTAAGTTTTGCCTTCTTTGGGTTAATGAAAAATCTGTCTTTACAATAAACACACATCTTGCCATGTCAGTACAATCTTTTGGTGTGTGCACTAACCACCTACAACTTCCAATCAATATCTGGAAAGATAAAATTTCCCATCATAAGACATTCTTTTGCTGTCTGTACATTAACTTTTTCTTAACATAGCATGTATATAGCAAAGTAAATCCTCAGATCTCCTTAATATCATTAGCACTAATATAAAAATATCACCTTTTGTACCATTAAAAGAGCATAGCTGCTCTAATTTCATTAGATATTTAATTATATTAATTTAATGATATCTTATTATTATTATTAGCTATATGGTGCAAGGAAGCCTGAGGCTTATGCTGCATCAGCCAAAACAAAATTCCCAAGTTACCATGAGAGAGAGAGAGAGAGAGAGATGTTGTTATTTGGTTTTTAGGAGCATTAGCAACTAATGCCATATTGCTCCAAGGATATGCGGTGGTCATTCCCTGACCTTTCCGCATCCTCCATATTTGGTGGTCATAGAGAGAGAGAGAGAGAGAGCGTGTCAAAAGGGAATCACCAAGAAAGAGAAGAATGATGATATCCAGCTCAGGACCCTGGGTGTGCCAAGCCCATACTCACCAGGTGTGAGCCCCTGGGCTAACCTATCTTCTCTAATATATAAAGATATTAGAGCAGCTATAGACATAACTTGTTCCTGTTCCACCTATCATTTTCATACAATCTATTTCCCTAATAATAGTCACCAGCAATAGCTACTTCCTGTGGGACCAACAGTTTCTACTATTGAAGATGTAGTTATGTTGTCTGATGCCAAAGCCCATGCTTTAGCATCAAACTGGGCAGCTCTGTCCCTCATTTTAATTGTTTTGAGGGCACCAACCTTGTTTTTCAAACCTCACAAATAGGCAACAATAGTGCACATCAGTTCTTCTGTCAGCAGTTCGCCCTCACAAGTTTAAATAATGTACTGTATTATTTTCAAATATTACAAAAGAAAATTTGCTGATGCTATTGTTGTAACTATAAATTCACTGATAAAACAAATATGATCACTTGTCACTATAGTGGACATACAGTTACAAATAAAAGTTCTTGCTTGGATTTCCTTTTACGAGGCCTATTCAATAAAGAGTGATCATAATTTTTGTTTCCACAACATGCCTAACTCAACGCCAGAGCTCACTCCTGTGCATCAGCCAACACAGTGGCAATCTCCAAGGCAGAATGCGCTGGTACTACAGGAACTAGTTATTGTTGGTGATTCTATTGTCAGGGAGACGGAAATACCAGGGTATGTCTGCCAGGAGCAAAAGTTGATGACGTTGTAGAGCAGATATCATCTTTTAGGAGCACAAAAGGTGATATCATTGTACACGTTGGCACTAATGACCTTAAAAGTAGGAGATCTGCAGATTTAATTAACAAGTACAGGTCAATGTTGAAAAAAAATCGCGAGCTAGGGTTGAATTTGAAAGTGTCTGCAATTCTGTCCAGACACGATAGCAGGGAGTATATAATGAGAGCCTTGTCAATCAATTTGGCCTTGGAGAGATTGTTCAAGGCTCATGGGATAGAATTATTTTCACCGTGGTCTGTGCTTGCTAACAGGAGAGACTGCTTCTACAGGGATGGGATACACTTAAATAGAAAGGGTACAAGAATATTTGCTGATGCTATTGAGGCAGTGTTAGGTGGGTCAGAAAACTGCTAGCTTGGGAGATTCACAGAATAAAAGATTAACAGTAGCTGCAGGCAGAGGCGAAAGCAATTCTTGCACTACTTCTATTGTAATGAGCAGCAGCCTAGAGAATAAGTTGCTGGGGATTTCAAGAGCTGCTGGGAGTCAACATGGAACAAGTAAATACATGGGCTGTGTTAGGGTAACTAAGAGTAAGAACAGGTGCATGTATACTTGCATGAACACCAATGCTAGAAGTATAGTAAATAAATTTGATGAATTTGAAGTGCTGATCAAGTCATCAAAGGCAAATATTGTTGGGATATCAAAGACACGGTGTCACACAGATATAAGCAGTGCAGAATTGGAATTTGAGGAGTACAATGTGTATAGAAAGGATAGACAGGGTACGAAAGGTTAGAGTAAAAAACTTGCTTCTTGCCCTAATGGTAGCCAAGCATTCTGGTCTCTTCCCAAAGCTATTGGCCGCAACTTTTGCCCATCTCTGCTCCCACCTCTCTCAAAACCAGATGGTTCTGTTGTCACTTTGGCCAGCGATAAAGCTGACCTGCTAGCATCCCATTTTCCTTCCAACTCATGTATTAGTGATCTTGGTAAAACACCTCCCACCATTCCCAACATGCTCCATTCAATGCCTCCTGTAGTCTTCCATGAAAAAGATGTCAGAAGGATTTTGACGAATCTTGTTGCTAAGAAAGCTCCAGGTCCTGATGGTATTTCTCCACTTTTCTCAAAACCTGTGCTCCTGAACTTACTCCTGTTCTTTGTCACCTTTTTTCACTTTCTTATTCCAAAGGTGTTTTTCCTACTGCTTGGAAATTTGCTCATATCCAGCTGGTTCCTAAAAAGGGTGAAAAATTCCTCCCATCCAATTATCGTCCCATTGCAATTACTTCTACTCTTTCTAAAGTAATGGAGAAATCAATTAACTGCCAACTCTTAAACTACCTAGAAACCTTCTGTCTGATCAATGATCACCATTATGGATTCCATCAGTGTTGATCCACTGGTGATATTCTGACTTATGTTACCCATATATGGACATTCAATGTAAAAGTTTGGAGAAACTCAAGCAATTGTTCTTGACATCTCACAGACTTTCAATCGTATTTGGCATAAAGGTCTTCTAAACAAGCTTCCATCTTATGGTTTGCCAACTGTTTTTAGTAATTGGTTATCCAGTTTTCTATCTGATTGCTCACTGAGGGTGATGGTAGATGGCTCTCTGTCTTCTAACTTCTCCACTAATTCTGGCATCCCCCAAGGCTTCTTTCCCCCACTCTTTTCCTCTTGTATATTAATGACCTTCTTCCATTGACTGGAAATCCTATCCATAGTTTTGCTGATGATAGCAAATTGCATTCCACTTTCCATTTTGAGAAACCTTGCCCTGCTCAATCAGCATCAACTTCTCGAATATCATCTACTAATTCCTTAAATCTCCAGGTAATTCACCAGTGGGACAAAGACAACTTAGTTGATTTCAATCTTTCTAAAACTCAGTTTTGTCTTATATCTCGCAAAAAGGATTCTTCTGCTCCTATGCTTTTCTTTGGTGATACTCCAATTTCTAGGCAAAATGATATATCTCTTTTGGGGATTACCCTGACTTCTAATCTCTCTTGGCACAAGCACATTACAAATATTACTTCCTCTGCATCTAAAACACTTGGTTTTCTCTTTTGCTCTCGACGTTACGTTTCTTTCAAACAGCTGTTCACTGTACAAATCACAAATCCACCCTACCATGGAATATCGTTCCCACATCTGGGGTGATGCCCCCAAACCTCTCTCAGGCTTCCAAATTCCATTCAGAAGGCAATTAGGTTAATTAATGACTCATCTCTAACAGAGTCTCTCCACTCTCTGTCTCATAGACAGTACTGTTTCTGCTGCATGCCTTTTCTACAGATACTTCTATGGGCACTGTTCTTCTGAATTGGCTTTTATAATTCCTGCTCTCTCTTTCAAAACAGTCTGAACACGTGCTGCCACCAGCCAATATCCATTTATTGTCCATCTTCAAACTCACAGAACCAACTTTTCATCTTCTTTATTTATTCATTCAACTGCCGTTTTCTGGAACAACCTTCCTTCATACATATTTCCTGAAAATTACAGTCTACAGAAGTTCAAGTCTAATGTCAACAGATATCTTCTCAACCTCCAACCCATGCACAGTACTAAGTACTATAGGTTCTAATACCTCTCATGTTTGGGGTTTTCATATAAAAAAAAAAAAATTTAATCTAAGGAAGTGCATCCAGTTGACATAGGTGGACAGAGCAATGTTAAGTCAGTTTCGTATGACAAACTCTGGGAAAGGGAAAATGAGAGTAGGAGTGTGTTATAGGCCTAATGACTCTGATGGGTACAATGAACAACTGTTAAGAGAAATAGAGTTGCCAGTAAATCAGAATGTCTTTTAATGGGGAATTTTAAATTTCCAGATATTCACTGGAACTTGTGGATTGGTCACTCAATAGCAAGGCCTTTGTGGATTTATTGGAAGATTGTTTTCTACAGCAACATGTTCGAGGGACAACCAGAGGGAGTAATGCTCTTGATCTGATTTTCAGCAGTGATTATTATGCATAACGGATTTGCAGATAAAGGAACCATTAGGTGACAGTAATCACAGTCTACTGATGTGGGATTTACTTTAAGATGAAACTACTATCAACAGTAAAGGGAAGGGTTTTTGTTTTCATAAAAGTGACTAAAGTGGGATCAACTGATGTTGTTAAAAATGGTGAATTCTTCAGGGAATTAATCTTGGAAGCTACTAGGTTTGTTTGTTATTTGGTTTTTAGGAGCATTAGCAACTAAGGCCATATTGCTCCGGGGATATGTGGGGGTCATTCCCGAACCTTTACGCATCCTCTGTATTTCGTGGTCACGGGCTCGAACCCCGGTCTAATCAAGAAGTGTGTGCTACACACTGCTACTCCTGCCCACCTGGCTACGGAGGCGCCGGAAGCTATTAGGCTTTTCATACGAACTAAGAAACACTGTTCAACATTTAGGCCTAAATGGATGTCAGATGAATTAACGATGTTCGTGGCAGAGAAAAAATATGCGTGGGATGCATATAAATCAACAAGTGACACAAAAGCCTATGCAGATATAAACTAGTCTGTAATTAAGTCACAAGGGAGGTTAGGCAAGCGAAGGCTGATTATGAGAAATCCTTGGCAAAGGATGCAAAGTAAAACAACAAAGACTTCTTTACTTATGTAAACTCTAGAAGGAAGGGGATGAATTAGATTGGTTGGTCAACTTGATGTTGGTGGTTCGACTGCTGATGATACTGCTCAGATAGCTGACAAATTGAATGAGTATTTTGCATCTACATTCACACATGAGGAATTCTGTAAGGAAGGGGAGGACAACAGTTTACTAAACTCTAATGGGGAGCTAAATGATTTTGTAATAACGGAGAGCAAAGTGGAGTAGAAACTGTTGAAGTTAAACATAAAAAAGGCACCTGGGGCAGATGGAATCTATCCAGTTATGTTAAAGGAGGTAATGAGGGAAGTAAGCAAACCCTTAGCCTATGTATAAGTATAGTGCGAAGGCATCAATAATACATAGCCAAATCTGAATGAACAGAATATTAGCAAAGCGGCATCATTTTAAGTTATATCTCATATTGTGAATACCTTCACAACGAGTTGCCATGATATTGCACTACTTCGAATAAGTAACGCTTCACCTGAGGAGAAGACTAATGTTACTTATTCTCAGATGGATACCACCACCCAGACGGCACCGTTTCAGGGCTATTTGGCCCTTCTTCGGTGGGTGGGTAGGTACCCGAGTGATGCAATGATGGCAAAACAGTTATGAAGTATAACTCCACAATATGAGAGATGCCTGATGGTGTATGATGTATTTAGACTATAAAGCATTTAGGGCGTAAGCCTCAAGCTATGGAACAATCTAGACTATGTATAAGTATAGTGCAAAGGCATCAATAATACATAGCCAAATCTGAATGAACAGAATAATACTGCATATGGGTAACAGTAACCCAAGAGAAACGTACCAACTGTGTGGTACTACACTCAGGGAGGTGGAGAATGAAAAATTCCTGGGGGTAATTGTGCAGTCGGATATGAAGTTGTCTGATCAGTGGAGATGGGCTGCCAGAGCAGGTTGTGGAGTTTTTTCAATGGCACAGAGGAATTTTGGTAGCAGAGACAAGGAGGTGATTATACCTTTGTATAAAGCAATGGTCTGGCCACACCATGAGTACTGTGACAGGTCTGGAGGCCTCATTTAGGAAGGTTCGTAGAGTTGCTAGAACAAGTACAAAGAAGGGCAACAAGATCAGTGAGAGGAACAAAGGGATTTTCTTAACAGGAGAGGCTTAAATTCTCTAAGTTGCAACATCTGGAGACTAGGCACCTGCAAGGTGATCTGATTGAGGTGTACAAAACCTTGAATGGTTTGAGCAGGCTCAATGCTGATGGGATACTTCCACTTGCTCAGATTAAGAACCTGAGGGGGTTGTTGTTGTTTGGTTTTTAAAAGCATTAGCAACTAAGGCCATATTGCTCCAGGAATATGCAGTGGTCATTCCCTTGACCTTTCCGCATCCTCCGTATTTGGTGGTGACGGGCTCGAACCCCGGTCTAATCAAGAAGCGTGTGCTACGCACTGCTGCTCCTTCCCACCTGGCTACGGAGGCGCCTACCTGAGGGGGTATAGATTCAAACTGCGGAAATACAGTTGTAGAAGAGGTGTGCGGAAGTTTGCCTTTAGCCAGGGGTAGTTGATTGCTGGAACAGACTTCCATCTGTTGTTGATAGCTTAAATAAATTTAAGGCTGAACTAGATGAACATCTGGAGTGACCGAATTGGTGAAATGGGAAGGGTTTTTTTTTTTTTTTTTTTTTTTTTTTTTGGCTGATGCCTTGCTTTCTTGCATCATATGACTCAACTAATGCTAATCATTCATATTTTGATGGTCCTTTTCAAAGTAATCCCCAATTGATGAAATGCACTTACTCCAACATTTCTGCCATTCTTCAAAAACATGGTGGAAGCTTTTTTTTTTCACATGCATTTGAGAATCGCCTGCAATGTTTTTACAACTTCTTCTGACAATGGAAATGTTTTCCTCGCAGCTCCTTCTTTAACTTTGAAAAAAAAAAAAAAATTCCACAGCTCAGCTAGGATGAATTAGCAAGCAGTACAGTCGTTCATGAAAAATTATGGTCATTCTTTATTGAACAGCTCTCATAAATTATTTCTTTTTTTTTTTTTTTATCAGACATTTGATAAATTTTAGTTGGCCAGCAATATTTTCCTACGAACAGCGACATATATCAAAACAACAAACATTTATTTTTTTGTTTAAAAAATAAATAGTTAGCAAAGTGTAGTTATAGTTAGCAAATAGTTAGCAAAGTGTAGTTTTACTACTTAACTTCCAAGTTACAATCACATCAAGAAAATAAAAAGTAGGAAAGATGACACTCCTTCTGTAGCACAAATGCCAGACTACCCATCCAAGGAACTGCATCCTTATATCTACAAAATGAACAAAATAAAGAGGGAGAACCCACAAAAACCACATTTTCAAGGCCCATTTAGGGGTTTGCAATTAGGAGGTTGAGACTTTTTTGGGCATGTGGCATACTCATGCCCCGTTTCGGTACACAGGTGGACTGATTTTGCCTGCATATGTGCTTGGTGTGGCCGAAATGGCAGCACCTGAAACATTTGGGGACAGCCACATGCTCCCTAAAGCCTACCCAGTTGATGTAAATTGTTTGCTGGGAGAGGATCTTCCAGGCCTTGAGTGATAGCTCAAAGACAGAGTTAATGGCCTGCCCAGCTCTGGCTTTTGTTTGGAATTTAGGGATTATGTGAGAAGTCTGTTCTTCATCTGGGAGTTCCTGTGAAAAATTTCATTTTGCAAGTCCTCTGGAGGGAGATCCTTGTCCATGTCTAGAACGAGTATACAAGGGGCCCTTTTGTCTGGGGGGGCTCGGTCAGGAGTCCCAAAGATGGTATTTTAGGGTTCTTAACAATCAGTTCAGCATCCTCCTTTGTGGCTGTCTCTATAATTACTCCCGTATTTCGCATTTTGCGAATTGACTTGATTTTAGTATTCTTTGTCATCTGTCAAGGAGTCCATGATGGCCTTCTTGACCTTCATTGGTGAGGGGTTTAAGTACCACTAGGTTAGGTCTGGGTAATAGTGTTTTCTTCGGTGTAGTCCATAGGTTGGTGCCTGGGTTGTTTTTCTGGTAGCCCAGCTCTAGAGATCTGGGAGTAAAGTCCAGTGGCGAGTTCCTCAGCACTTGAGCACATGTGGAGTCGCGCTGTCACATTTGTTTTTCTCCACAGTCAGCATAGGTTTCCAATTTTGCAGTTGCCTTTTTGCTTTCCAGTGAGTCTGGATAAGCAGCGATTCCATAGGGTGATGATTTCTTATTCTGTAGGGTGATGATTTCTGCCCTGCTTGCAGTTGGTCCAAATTCTTTTTTAAGTAGAATTAACTGGTCCTCCCAACCTTTAAGTCATCAGTAAAACTTTGTCAGTTTTTCCTGTAAAACTGGATTTACAGTTTTGAAAAACTGGATTAGTAAGTGGATAACCCTGCAGGCCCCTACTTGCTAATCCAGTCCACTCTAAAGAATACTCATTTAAGAACATGCCCTCCATCTCCTGAAGTATCTTTATTGTTATCACAACTACTTTAATTTATACTATAAATATATCAAAATACTTGCAAAATCCAACTGCTTTATAACCTTGTCAGTAATTTACCATATTAGTAAGGAAAGATCTCCCTTTCACTAAACCAGAGGTCGGCAACCTGCAGCTCTTTTAGCCCACATGAAGAAAAGTTTGAAATGGAGTTAGACTTAAAAATCAAGGACAATGTGGAGTGCAAGACTAAAATGCCTTAAAACTTAAATTTAGGATTTGGAGAGGCAGAAGGCGCTGCCCTTGGAATTCTACATAAATGTATGCCGATAGGAGTTGAAAAAGCAAGACCAAATTGTGTTTGATGCGTGGTGTAGCTTACCGGACATGTATATAAATTTGAAAATATTTGCGTTTGGACTTCCCTCAGTTTTTGGTTCGACGAATTTCTGTGGGCAAATATTTTCGAACATGAACTATATTAATACTATAATGCGAGTCTTTCAGCATGTTTAAAGATGAAAATTACGGCATAGTTCCCTGATGTTGAGAGACTCGCTCAAGAAGTTCAGCAGCAAAAGTCACATTAATTTTTTTTTTTTTTTTTTTATGTAAACCCCAAACACGAGAGGTGTTAGAACTTATAGTACTTAGTAACGTGCGACATATATCAAAGTTGGAGGATGAGAAGACAAAAGAAGATATTTGTTGACATTGGACTTGAACTTCTGTAGACTGTAATTTTCAGGAAATACGTATGAAGGAAGGTTGTTTCAGAAAACAGCAGTTGAATGAATAAACGAGGAAGATGAAAGGTTGGTTCTGTGAGTTTGAAGTTGGACAGTAAATGGATGTTGACTGGTGACGGCACGTGTTCGGACTGTTTTGAAAGAGAGAGTGGCAATTATAGAAGCCAATTCAGAAGAACAGTGCCCATGGAAGTATCTGTAGAAGAGGAATGCAGCAGAAACAGTACGTCTATGAGACAGCGAGTGGAAATTAATTAGATATATTTTTAATAAAACACCTTCCCACTATTTCATTTCTTAAAAATTCATCCCATCTCCCCAGCTAATTGCGTTGCTCTTTGGATTCTCTCTTTTTTTTTTTAATTAGATCAAAAATGGCTCTTCATTCAAAAAGGTTGCCGACCCCTGCACTAAACCATGGTCAGACACATTTAGGATATCATTCTTGTCAAGATGATCCTGTATTGCATTTTTAACAATACATTCCATAATCTTAACCACAGAAGTCCATATCAGTTCTTTGGCTCCTTTACAGACTGGGAAGACAGTGATACTTCTCCAATCCAAGAGAATAATCCCTGCATTGGCAAGGATTAGTAATGTTAATAAGATCATCTAATGATCTTATTAACATTACTAATGGTTAAATGCACTCACCTACACCTTTTTTTAGTATAATTAGATGTACAAGGAGTACTTGTTATCCCAGTAGTCATGAGGTTCAAGGCATGATTAATTTCTGTTAAGTAAATTTTTTCCACATGTACATGTTTTTTTTTTTTTTTTTTTTTTTTTTTGTAGCCAAAGTAGAGAAATATTGTGTAGATGAAAATTTGGACTGGATTCCAAGATCCTTCTTATTTTCAACAACTATCAGAGTCAAAAACATGAGTAGTGTCATGTTTTTGACTCTGATAGTTTGTATCCTACTGTAAAGATAGTTTTTACCACCTGACATACATAATGCAACCCATGGACCAGGAGTTTAATTATTTTGAAGGAATATTATTTATTCTTCACTTTCAATTGTTTATAAGATATAAATTTTTGGCTGCTGCAAAAACTTATTTCTTGAAGCTGTTCATGTGTTTGAAGCATTCTCATTGGTTTTGGTTGCATCTGAAGGTAAATGGGATGCAAATTGCAAACATTGCAGAATTAGACCAGTTTACTGCTGAAGATGGAAGAACTGAAGGATGATAATATGATAGAAGTCCCTAAAGAAAAAGAAATAAGAATTTTTTATATATATATACATACACACACATGAATGTATGTGTATGTATATACACATACATTCATACCCCAAACACGAGAGGTATTACAACCTATAGTACTTAGTACCGTGCATGGATTGGAGGTTGAGAAGACTAAAGAAGATATTTGTTGACATTAGACTTGAACTTCTGTAGACTGTAATTTTCAGGAAATACGTATGAAGGAAGGTTGTTCCAGAAAACAGCAGTTGAATGAATAAATAAGGAAGATGAAAAATTGGTTCTGCGAGTTTGAAGATGGACAGAAAATGGATATTGGCTGGTGGCAGCACGTGTTTGGACTGTTTTGAAAGAGAGAGCAGGAATTATAGAAGCCAATTCAGAAGAACAGTGCCCATGGAAGTATCTGTAGAAAAGGCATGCAGCAGAAACAGTACGTCTGAGACAGAGACTCTGTTAGAGATGAGTCATTAATTAACCTAACTGCTCTCTTCTGAGATTACAAGAGGTATTAAAAAAAACTGATGTAGCTCAATTATTATTTTTTTTTCATTAACAACCCTCTATAATCGTGCTGCCAAGGTTATGTGAAGTGAAAAAAATGTCTTTAGGCTGTTCGCCTACATTACTATATATTACGGTGATGTTTCAGGTATCTTACCGATACCCATCATCAGACTGCTGTTGGGGGAACAGAAAATAGAAAGGGTTACACAAATTTGAGTATTTTAGAATATTACAATTACCAATAATACATTTATAATTACCAATAGTACAATTGCTATTACAGTAGAAAACAGTATTTACCTTAGATTTCCTGTTTTCTATTGTAATGGAAATTCAAAACTTGAAACTTTAGAATCATAATCTGCAAATTGTAATTGGAATATTGGTAATTATAAATGTATTATTGGCAATTGTAACTAATATTCTAAAATATTCAAATTTGTAACCCTTTCTATTTTCTGTTCCCCCAACAGCACGGTAAGATACCCGAAACATCACCTTAATGTATAGTAATCTAGGTGAACAGCCTAATAAACTTTATTATTAATTTCATTTGGTATTATTATAATAATAATCTTAATGGAAAACAACCACATAGCATCCTTCCCTAACTATATTGGAAAAATGTCTTCTTGTGCTATTATACAAAAATTATGACAAAGAAAACAAACAATACTTGAATTCTGATGGGATCCTTCCACTTGTTCAGATTACGAACCTAAGGGGCATAAATTCAAATTAAGAAAAGACAGATGTAGATTAGATGTGCAGAAATTTGCCTTTAGCCAGCGGGTGGTTAATTGCTGGAACAAACTTCCATCTGTCGTTGTGGAAGTTGATAGGTTGAATAAACTTAAGGAGGAACTGGACAGGCATTTGGAGGGAATGGTGTTTTTTTTTTTTTTTTTTTGGCTGATGCGGCATAAGCTCATACACTTGCTTTCTTGCATCAAATGCCACTGCTACTACTACTACTTGATCCATTCTTCAGAATCAGACAGATCCTTTCAGGTCACTGTTGAAAAAAAGCCGTGAATTAGGGTTGAATTTGAAAGTGTCTGCAATTCTGCCCAGACACAATAGGAGAGAGTATATGATGAGAGCCCTGTCGATCAATTCGGCCCTGGAAGGATTGTGCAAGGCTCAAGGGGTAGAATTTTTTTCAGCCTGGTCTGTACTTGTTAACAGGAGAGACTGCTTCTACAGAGATGGGATACACTTAAATAGAAAGGGTGCAAGAATGTTTGCTGATGCTATCGAGGCAGTGTTAGGTGGGTCGGAAAACTGCTAGATCGGGGGGATACAAGGACTAACAGGTTAACAGTAGCCACTGGCAGAGGTGAAAGTGATTCTTGCACTGCTTCTATTGGAATGAGCCGGAGCCTGGAAAATAAGATGCAGGATATTTCAGAGACTGCTGGGAATCATTGGGGTACAAATAAACACATAGGTTGTGTTAGGGTAGCTAAGAAAAAGAACAGGTGCATGTATACTTGCATGTACACCAATGCTAGGAGTTTAGTAAATAAATTTGATGAATTTGAGGTATTGCTCAAAACATCAAAGGCAGATATTGTGGGGATTTCAGAGACGTGGTGTCACACAGATATAAGGAATGCAGAACTGGAATTTGGGGAGTACAATGTCTACAGAAAGGGTAGGAAGGGAGGAGGGGTTATGCTATTAGTTAAGAAATACATAAAATCCAAGGAAGTGAAGCCAGACGACATTGCTGGACAGTGCAGTGTCGAGTCAGTTTGGTGTGACATAAGCACTGGGAGATCAAAATTGAGAGTAGGAGTGTGCTATAGGCCTAATGACTCTGATGAGTATAATAAGAAACTGTACGGGGAAATAGAGTGGGCCAGTAAATCAGAGAGTCTTATAATGGGGGATTTTAATTTCCCAGATATTGACTGGAATTTGGGGGCTGGTCACTCACACAGTAGCAAGGCTTTTGTGGATTTACTGGATGATTGTTTTCTACATCAGCATGTTCGGGAGGCAACTAGAGGGAGTAATACTCTTGATTTGATTATCAGTAGTGATTCTTCATGCATTAAGAATCTGCAGGTAAATGAACCACTAGGTGGCAGTGACAACAGTGTGTTGAAGTGGGATTTACTCAAAGAGGTAACAACCATTAGTGGTAAAGGGAAGGGTTATTGCTTTTGTAAAGGCGACTACAATGGACTGAGACAGTATTTAAATTCTATACAGTGGGACCAACTGATGATGTTACCAACAGCAAATTCAAAATGGGAAGCATTCAAAGAACTTATCTTGGAAACTACTAGGCTTTACATACCAACTAAGAAATATTGTTCAAGGTTTAGGCCTAAGTGGATGTCAGATGAACTAATGAGACATATGGCAGAGAAGAAAAATGCATGGGATACATACAAATTAACACATGACACAGAAGCCTATGATAGATACAAGTTGACCTGTAACCAAGTTACAAAGGAGGTTAGGCAGGCAAAGGCAGATTACGAGAAATCCTTGGCAAGGGATGCAAAGAAAAACAGCAAAGAGTTCTTTACTTATGTAAACTCTAGAAGGAAGGGGATGAATCAGATTGGTCCACTTGATATCGATGGGTCAGCTGTTGATGATCCTGCTCAGGTAGCTAACAAACTGAATGAATATTTTGCATCGACATTCACACATGAGGAGTTATTCAGCGAGGGGAATGCCAGAGGTGTATGTAACTCTGACAGTAAGCTAGAGAATCTTGTAATAACTGAGAGTAAAGTGGAGGAGAAATTGTTGAAGATAAATACAAGAAAGGCACCTGGGGTGGATGGGATCTATCCAGTTATATTAAAGGAGGCAACAAAGGAAGTAAGCAAACCCTTAGCCATAATTATGAGAGCTTCCTTGGACTCAGGGGAAGTACCCATGGACTGGAGATGTGCAAATGTGACCCCAATTCACAAAGGAGGATCAAAGGGTGACACAAGTAATTATAGACCTGTTAGTTTAACTTCTGTTCCTGGAAAATTAATGGAGGCACCGGTTAAAGAAGCACTGCAGGATTATCTAGATAAGACTTCAGTTATAGCTCAGACACAGCATGGTTTTGTTAAGGGGAAGTCTTGCCTGACCAATTTGATTGGATACTATGATGTAGTCACAAAAGAACTGGATGCAGGGAATAACTTTGATATTATATACTTGGATCTTAGAAAGGCTTTTGATACTGTTGCAGATGGAAGACTGCTGCACAAATTGGAGCAGTGTGGCATTGGAGGCAAATTGCTGCTATGGATAAAGGGGTGGTTGAGGGGGAGAAGACAGAGAGTGGTAATCAATGAACACTGCTCATCGTGGACTAATGTTATTAGTGGAGTCCCTCAGGGTTCAGTATTGGGTCCATTATTGTTTTTTGTATTTATAAATGATATTGATGATGGTATATCAAGCTTAATGTCCAAGTTTGCAGACGATACAAAGGTTGGCAGGGTTGTCAAGGACACTACTGACAGTATGCTACTGCAACAGGATCTGGAAAGGTTGAACAGATGGGCTGAGAGGTGGCAAATGAAGTTTAACATTGACAAATGTAAAGTACTACATATGGGAAACAGCAACCCCAGAGCAACGTATCAACTCTGTGGTACTACACTGACAGTGGTAGAGAATGAAAGGGACCTGGGGGTGGTTGTGCAGGCAGATATGAAGTTTTCTGAGCAGTGCAGACGGGCGGCAAGAGTAGGTGTATTGTCGATGATATATAGGAATTTTTCTAGCAGGGATAAGGAGGTGATTATTCCCTTGTATAAGGCAATGGTCAGACCACACCTAGAGTACTGTATACAGGTCTGGAGGCCTCATTTCAAGAAGGATGTAGAGATGCTGGAACGAGTACAGAGAAGGGCAACAAGATTAGTGAATGGAACAAAGGGGTGCTCTTACGAAGAAAGGCTTAAGTTTTGAAAATTACAGTGTCTGGAGACTAGGCACCGGCGAGGTGATCTGATAGAGGTGTATAAAGCCTTGAATGGTTTGAGCATGCTCAATGCTGATGGGATTCTTCCTCTTGCTCAGAATAATCACCTGAGAGGGCATAAATTCAAATTGAGAAGAGACAGATGTAGGATAGACGTGAGGAAATTTGCCTTTAACCAGCGGGTGGTTGGTTGGTGGAATAAACTTCCATCCCTTGTCGTGGAAGTTGATAGCCTAAATAAGTTTAAGGCTCAGCTGGACAGGTATTTCAAACGAACAGAGGGGCGAAGTGGAAGTGGTTATTTTTTATTTATTTATTTATTTTATTTTATTTGTTTTGGCTGATGCTGCATAAGCTTGCTTTCTTGCATCAAATGCCTCTACTAATGCTAATGCTAAAAAGTAGAACCCCCAGTAAACCTACCTCTCCCTTCTCCTAATGGTCTTACACCATCCATCTGCAATCATATAGATATATTTTTAGGTAAGGTACCTAAATGTTAATAAAGGTTACTGTTATTTTCAATATCATTTAATGTGTTAAGGTAACAATTAAACCTAAATTTTCATTGCATATTTTGTATGGGATTTTGGTCCCCAGTTTCAGTGACCTTTTCGTGGTCCCAATTATCTTCAAATAACAAGGACCCTCTGTGTGTCATCTGCCCCCGAGGGCATTATGCTCCCTCAACTGGAACAATTGAGGGAGCATGAATTTGTGGTCCCCTAAATAAATCCCTTAAATACTTTCCACAATGCATTAGTATCAAAATAACATAACTCCATTTAATATAAACTTCAAGAAATAACAGAACCCTCTTTCCTGCAATTAAAACAATCTCTTCCCTTGACCAGTAAAATTTCCTTGTATACCACTCATTTTATGAATAATCACCCCTCACTATGATTGGTTCCAGAACTGTCATAATTCTGATTTTGTACGGAGCCCTGGTAAGACGAAGTTAAGGATATTTGACCCCACCCTCTCTCCTTGTGCATCCTCTAACATGTTGAATTAAAATTCTGTTTTAATGATAGTTTTTCCATGGGGAAATTATCAAAGAGCAATGAGATTAATTTACATCTGCAACTGTGGACAGGGCCATGCAAATAGGGGATATGCTAGATAGGGGATATCGCAGCTGGGTCATGGCATGGGCCTCCTAAAATGTTTCTTAACATATTTGCTGCCCAAACACAAACTTGCATACAAATGAACTGCAGTTTTTGTGCCTCAACACAGATATGCATCCATTCAATTGCAGTCAGTAAATGAGTGCTATAAAAGGAAAAGCACATGAAATGAACAACTGAGCAATATCAGCACACTGGTTAAACCAGAGGCTATTGCATTACAGCCTGGATTTTGCTTAGCATAAATTGCATTGTCTGGAGTGCCATAAAAGCTGTATACTTAGTTCACAGTTTCATACGTTGAAGTTATTTTATCTAGTTTAGTATTTTCCACAAGAATAAAAGGTAACATTTTTTTGAAGATTATGCGTGCTTAATTTTAATTTTTAGTGTAAAAAGTGTTTTCCTATAAAATTTTACCCTAAAGGGTTGTTACTGTGGATCCACAGCCTGAAAAGGAACAGGTATGGATAGTATGTTGAAGCCGATAACACTGAATCAGCTCTTTATAATATGTCATCTAATACTGAAATAGAATTCTATTCAAGTGATACAGATTCTGCATCTCATTCAAATGCATATTGATGTTAGAATTCTACAAACAACTGATGCTGGCATTACTTAGAGTAACAGCTACTTCACAGATGAAAAGCATTGCCTACTTGTTCCTGTGCCCCAAGGCACATAGGGAAGACCTTTACAAATATAAAAAGGCAGGGTACTTGTTAAATGGCTGTAGTATACTATAACAAAAGAAAGGGGACGCCCAAAACCAATCATGCCCCTGGTTCTCCTGATACCCTTGCACCATCCTGATTGTGGATCGAGGGATAGTAAATACATCTGACATGAAATTCTCTCACCAATACAATTACTACTAGGACACTACGTGGAGTTCTACTGATGATTAGTAATAAGCCACTGTACAAACAGATAGTGAAGGCTACACTTGAATACTATTTTTTAAGGCTGGAATTTTTTTTTTTTTTGTAGAGATAAAAAAAAAAAATCAATGCAGTCTGCTAATACAATGTTCTTATTTATACTTCAGCAAGACTACTAATTATTTTGATAATGATTGCAGTCATTACCTGTATTTAAGTCACCTCAGGTTTGAACCACAGTCCACTACTGCACTCTCTCATGCTTGGCTACTTCGTGTGAATTTGAAAAAAAATATATTTTTTTTTACTTTAAAATAGACTCCCTAATAAACTTGACTGCAGCATGAAAACTAAACTTGTGTGCAATACAACTACTAACAAACAAAGTTACAGGTTTTGTGTGGGTCTCATTAATGTGTATTTATGGCACACACTTGCTGACTGAATGGACCTGGAAAAAGGTTTTCTCTCAGCACCAAGTCAGTCAATCTTAGGCAGAGGGTCAATCACTGAAAACACACACACCCTCCAAAACAACACGTTGACTTCACTGTAAATAAAGATTCAAAGGAGCAGCTTTGGAACCTTGCCAAAAGGAGATTAGGCAAACTAAGGCAGATTATGAGAAGTCTTGGCCACTTAATATCAATAGGTTAACTGTTGATGATCCTTCTCAGGTTGCTAACAAATTGAATAGGTATTTTGCATCTTCATTCACACATGAGGAATTCTTTAGGGGAGATGCCAAAAGTTTATTGAACTTCAATGGGGAACTGAATGACTTGGTGATAACTGAAAGGAAAGAGGAATTGTTGAAGCTGAACATAAAAAAGGCACCTGAGGTGGATGGGATTTATCCAATTATGTTAGAAGAGGCAGCAAAGGAGTTAACCAAGACTTTTGCCATAATTATGAGAGCATCTTTGGATTCAGGGGGGGGAGGTCCCTATGGACTGCAGATGTATCTCCAATTCATAAAAGGGGGGGATCAAAAGGTGACATGAATAATTACAGATTTGTTAGCTTAACATCTGTTCCAGGAAAAATAATGGAGTCACTGGTTAAAGAAGTAAAGCAAGACCATGGACAAGAATACAATTATACTGCAGTCACAGCATGGATTTTTTAAGGGACATTCTTGTCTAACCAATCTGATAGGTTATTGTGATGCAGTGACCAAGTAACTAGATGCAAAAAATAATTTTTGTATTATATACTTGGATTTCAGAATGACTTTTGATACTGTTGCATATAAAAGACAGCTGTATAAACTGGAGCAATGTGGCATTAAAGGCAAGTTATTACTATGGATAAAGAGGTGGTTAAGTGGAAGAAGACAGAATGATTATCAATGGGCATTATTACTCTTCGTGGGCTAACATTATCAGTGGATTCTCCCTGGGTTCAGGGGATTCCCCTGATAACATTAATAAATAAATATTGTTTTCAATATTTATTAATGATACTGATGAAAGTACATCAAGCTTAATGTCAAAGTTTGCAGATTATACCAAGGTTCACAGAGTGGTTAATGACAGTAATCAGGGTGAGCTACTGGAACAAAATCTGAGAAAATTGGGTCAATGGACTCAAAAATGACAGTTGAAACATTGACAAATGCAAGGTACTGCTTATGGTAGCAATAATCCCAGAGTAACTTATAAACTTGTTGTATTACATTCAGTGTAGTGGAAAATGAAAAACACCTGGGGTAATCGTGAAGTCAGATATGAAATTCTCTGAACAGTGTTTTGAGGTTTTTTTTTTTTCTATATACTAAACTTAGTTAATATATAGTTTGAATTCCTATAGTCATAAGTTAGTTTATTTTTGTATTTAGGTAAGTATCTGGAAAGCTACAGCTTCAGATAGCCTTTGCTATCGTTATTTTGGTGGGAACTCAGGGGTGGACTGCCATAAGGTTTACTGGGGAAACCCTGGTGGGCAGAGACCAATGGAGTTCACTACAAGTTTTCCCCAGTCAGAATCTTTGACCCAGTCTGGCTGTGTGAGAACTTTACAATTTTTGTTGGGTAGTTTAAATTTAATTTGGCTATCTTTAGATTAGGGTGCCCCTGGGCATGGCCAATGAACAATCAAAGTGAAGGACTTGATTCATCCTGTCAAAGTAAGGGGCGTCATTTCTCCTCCCCTCCTTGTGTCACAAAACGAGTTACAGGGAAAGGCTACATGATGAACAGAAGGTCGCATGAAGGATGTGAACTGATAAAAATACAGTGGATTCCAGTTATTTGCCTCAAATAAACGGCTGCGCCATCGGCGCAGCCGTTTATTTGAGGCAAATCTTAAAAAACAGAACCCAATTGAGAAAATATCCAGGGTTTACTTCACTTAATTGGGACAACATGCCGTTTAATCGGGGCAGGAGACCGTAGCACTGTCTCCGACCGTACCACGTGATTCGGTCGGATTTCTGGAGGTCACAACCATAAAACAATAATTATTATTAATTAGCAAAAAATAATATTATTATTTATTGCTATTGTTTAATTACTGCTAATTAAACAATAATATTAATTAGCAGTCACCTGTTTATTGAGCTTTTCTGTTAGTGCAATCTATCATAAGCGGATAGTAAACTCGATCTTATTGAATTTGCCATAACACAGACAGCTGAAATTCTGCGGGTTATTATGGTGAAATGTGTTTACACTTCCATGGAATCTTCAATCATATAAAAAAATTAATTTTCAGAATCTTCTCTTCATTCCTATTTTTAAAGCTTCATAATTTGTTACTCCATTCTCGCTTGCACTTATCGTGTTACTTTCAATTTGGGTGTGCCGTGTTCTTTGTTATTGATTGCTTATCTTTTTACTGTTTTAAATTTTAACCCCTACCCACAAATGCCAGTGAACAGAAATGTCAACTAGTTAGTATGTACATATTACAGTACATATTAATTATTCCAATTATCACATATCATTTAATTTTTTAATTAGTAAGGTAATAAAGGGTAAATTTGTGCTTAATATATCTTTACTTTTATAGCCTGCGGATAATATTCCTCCCATTTTTGCTAATTAGAATCGCTGTTTAATAGAATTAAAATTCAATTCACAAATGTGATCACAATGACCAGCGCTTACTACATATCGTATAGTTAATAGTACCTTACTATGGTGACTCCATTGTAACGTGATTTGACTGTACAGTGAACCAATTGTAAAGCGGGGGTCCACTGTATTTTTAACTTTTTGTACATGAAACTTTGGATAATTGGGGCAGCCGCTTAATCGGGCCAAAATGCACTAGTCCCGATGTGTCCCAAATAACTGAAATTGACTGTAGTTGCAATTAGAAGGGAAAGGTCATGTTTTTAATAGACTTTCATTTTTGTTTAGTGATAAAAGGTTAGGTTTGTTTATGACACTAATTCGGGATGGATTCAAGCGAAAGGAGTGTGGGATTTTTTTAATACAAGCCAGCAGGCAAGGATAGTGATTGAGGGCATAGCACAGGTCAGGTGAGTGTTTTTGGTGTTGATGTGGTTTCTTCACGATTTGAATTGTTTAGCAGCCGTAGTGTATGACTTGTTAGTTTGGAATGTTAGCAGAAAGCTCCAGAAAAAAATTCGTATTTTTTTATTAACTTATTGTGTTTTTATTTTGCTCCTTCATTGTTTTTTGCTTCTAATTGCAACCATTTTTCTCAGTTCAGGTCCATCACATGGCCTTTCATTGTGACTTGTCACATGACAGGAGGAGTAATTACGTCATTCACTTAGACCGTTTATTGGCCAAACCGAGGTTCACCCTAATCTAAAGTTTTACCTTTAATTTCACTAGTGGTTAAAAGTATTGTATTGTAAATTTAAATTTGTAAAGTATTTGGAAAGCTACTACTTAATATTCAGATAGCCATTGTTATCAATATTTTGGCAGGAATTTTATAATTTTCGTTCGGTATTTTAAATTTAACTTCTTTAGTGATTTAAGTTTTGTCAGCAATTTAATTACTGTGATATTTTGTTAAATTAAATTCTGTAATATATTGTAAATGTTAATTTCGTAATCTTTGTAAATTTCAAATTATGGTTGCTATAAGATCCACTTACAATACAAAGTCCATGGATTTCGAAACTCGAAAATGGGTATTTCCAGTGTAAGTCACAACTTTGTCATTTGTATAGCCTGTGGCATGTATTCTAAGGCTGGTCTAGTAGATATAGACTTGGCCCATCTGGCAATTCTTTTCTTTGCAACCGATGTAAGGAGTGTATCGATCTCAAATTATAACTTGGTGCATTACGAGAAGAATTTGAGTCATTAAAGAAACAAGTGCTTGCCCTAGAAACAAATGTAAATGGGAGCTTATCGGGGACTCAAGCATCACCTGACCTGCCAAGAGATGTACCTCCAATTCAGATTCCAGAAAAGAATAGCCAAGCCAGACTGCTCTAGTTGAAGGTGCTCAGCTTTAATGGGTGACTATTGGTAGGGAAACGGGTAACATTTTTTAATAAAGATAGGTGGTCTAGAGCCAGAGCGTGTTTGCCACGAGTAACAACTGATGATGTTACCAACAGATTGTCAAATTTTAAGGGAGTTAAAGAGCGAATTATTATTCTGCCAAAACACAATAGGAGGGACTATATGCTGAAAGCTTTGTGGATTAACTCGAGACTTGAGGGAATCTGCAAGGCTTAAGGGATAAATTTTTATCGGTGTGGCCTGTATTGTTAGGTAGTAGAAACCTATTTTGCAGAGATGGTATTTATTTGAACAAAGGTGGTACAAAGATTTTTTCAAGTATCATGGAGGATACCCTAAGGGTTCAGGGTAACTGCTAGTTGGGGGATAAGGGTAATTCAGCTCCGTGTTTATCTGACGATATGGGTCAAAGTAATGTCTGCATTCACCTCATGAATTTTTGTTTGATGCCACAACAGCCAATGTTGATAAGACGTTCTGAGGGTAGTACTGTTTCAAATGAGAGGAAAGATATAGCTTGCAATACAAACCTAAATAACTGCAAGGGGTGTGTCAGGGTAGTAAACTATAGAAGATTATTTAGTCTCAGCTGTATCTACAGGATTGTTAGGACTGTTGTCAATAAAATGGCTGAATTTGAACTCCTGGTTAGGACAACTAATGATGATATAATAGAGCTAACCGAAACATGGTGCCATCTGGAAATTGGTGATGACGAGTTTGGCTATGGCATGTATAATGCATTTAGGAAAGATAGGGAATATAGAAGGGCTGGAGAGGTCATGCTTCTTATGAAAAGCAGTCTGAGTGCAAAAAGAGCTTTTACTGAGTCTGAAGTTATGTCTGCCAGCATAGAATCCGTGTGGTGTGAGTTAGTCAGAAGCAAAGGAACAATGAGAGTTTGAGTAATGTACAGATCAAAAGATTGTGAAGAATAAAATGAGTCTTTGCATGCAGATAGAATGGGAGAAAGCAAGTGTGAACGTCTTATTATGGGTGACTTTAATCTGCCCCAGATTGATTGGAATAAGTGGGAGGGAAACTCCCAATGGCAAAAAACTTAAAAATTAAGTAGATTATTGTTTGTATTAGGATGTTATAGAAAGTACTATGGGTGAGAATATTCTTGACCTCATCACTATTAATGAATCAGATAATATCGCAGGGCTTAAAGTACTGGAACCATTGTCAGGAAGTGATCATGCAATCATCAGAAGATGAAGAAAGATGTTGCAGTAGTTAAACATAAAGGCACAGGTTTTAACTTATGAGGGGACTTGGACAGTTTAAGGCGCTATATGGCATCTATAAACTGGGCAACTTGCTAAGAAATTGCAAATACTTTGAATTATGGAATACTTTTAAACCAAATATCACAGAAGCCATGAATGCATACATACATACCTTTAAGAATATATCACGGGAGGAGGATGACTGTGAGCTGCCTGGTCAAATAGAGAAGAAAAAGATAGCATGGGACATTTACAGAACGACAATAAGTACTGATGCCTACAACAAGTACCAGTTTATCTGTAATAGCGAAACAATTAATGTCAGAGAGGCCAATACTGCATATGAGAAAGCATTGGCTAAGAGGGCAAAGAATACAGATAAGGAATTTTTGATGTATTTTACAAGGAAGAAAAAAGCGAATCAGATCGGATGCTTGTGCATTGGGTGTAGGAAAGCCTTAGATAACCCAGCTGATGTTACGGTGAATTATACAGGTACTTTGCATCTGTCTTTCCTGACAAAAGACCCTTCGTGCTGAGAAGAGGCTATGTGAGTGACGCTGAACCATATGAAATTAGTGATGTTGTAATTACAGATGATTATTAAAAAAAAGTTTTGAGCATAAAGCAAGTAAGTCTCCTGGAGTTGATGGCATATACCCTGTAGTTTTGAGGGAAAGTAAGAGGGAATGTATTAAACCATTGAGGTTAATTATGGGGGCATCTTTGGATTCCAGGGAGATTCCTTTCGGTTTAAAAAGTGCCAATGTTTGCCAATACATAAAAGCTGTTCTAAGAGTGATGCTACAGACCGGTTAGTCTGACTTAAGTGGTTGGAAAAATCTTAGAGGTAGTGATTAAGAGTGCATACATGGACATTTAGATACGTATGGCATTCTGAAGGACACAACATGGCTTAGTTAAGGGCAAATTATGCTTGACATAGTTACCCATTACCCCAGGAGCTCACATCTGGTGAGTATGGGCTTGGCACACCCAGGGTCTTCAGCTGGATATCATCATTCTTCTCTTTCTTGGTGATTCCTTTCTACTTCTGACTCTCTTTTTTTGCGCGCGCGCTCTCTCTCTCTCTCTCTCTCTCTCTCTCTCTCTCTCTCTCTCTCTCTCTCTCTCTCTCTCTCTCTCTCTCAGGGTAACTCGGAAATTTTGTTTTGGCTGGTGCAGCATAAGCCTTGGGCTTCCTTGCACCATATGACTAATAATAAGAAAATAATATGAGCTGCATTTAGGGAATAATTTCGACAGTTTATTTGGATTTTAGAAAAGCATTTGACTCTGTGCCCTCATGAGAGGTTACTGTATAAGCTTGAACAGGTTGGGATTACTGGTAAGATTCAAAGATGAATTGCTGGGCGGCTGCAGGGCAGAAGCCAGAGGGTTGTGATTAATGAATATTTTTCAGATTGGGGTAAAGTCAGGAGAGGGAACCTCAAGGATTGGTTCTTGGACCACTGTTGTTTCTCATTTTCATAAATGACATCGACGAAGGGATAGACAGCGTGATGTCGAAATTTGCAGATGACGTAAATATTGGTAGAGTCGTTAATGATCAGTGCTCCTTCAGGATGACTTGAACAGACTAAAGATGGTCAGAGAAGCGGCAGCTATGTTTTTATGCTGCTAAATGCAAGGTCTTAACACTGGGGAATAGCAAATCCAAGATAAATTATACACTTGGTGGGGTTGAATTAAAAAGAGTGGAGGGAATGGATCTGGGATTTACACAATATGTTCTGATATTGTTTTCTGAACAGTGTAAACAGGCAGCCAGGAAAGCCCATGATATCCTCGTGATTTATTGAACATTATCCCACTGTATAAAGCAATTGTAAGACCACAATTGGAATACTGTGTTCAAGTATGGAGACTTCATCTGAAAGACAATGAGACATTGTCTCAATGTCTTTCAGATAAAGAGTATGGAGACATTGAGCTTCTTGAAAGGTTCCAAAGATAGGCACTGGAATTATGAGATTGGCAGGTCAACTGTATAAGGAAAGACTCAAGATTATGTGGGCTACAGACCAGAGCTTGGCAACTAGGTGACCTGATTGAGGTTTATAAGGCTCTGAGAGGAGTTAGTAAAATGAATGAAGATGGAATTTTCATGGTTATGAAGAATTTCATATGTTGTTGTTATTTGGTTTTTAGGAGCATTAGCAACTAAGGCCATATTGCTCTGGGATATGCGGTGGTCATTCCCTGAATGACCTTTCCGCATCCTCCGTATTTGGTGGTGACGGGCTCGAACCCCGGTCTAATCAAGAAGCGTGTGCTACACACTGCTGCTCCTTCCCACCTGGCTACGGAGGCACCTAAGAATTTCATAACTAGGGGTAATGAATTCAAGTTACAGGGGTTGCAGTTTGGATTAAATCGTAGGAAGTTTTCTTTCAGCCAGCGAGTAGCTGATACCTGGAACAAGTTGCCTTTGCACGTAGTTGAGGTTGAGAGTTTGAATAAATTCAAAGGTCAACTTACCTGTGTGAGGAGGGAAGGGTATAATTTGTGTTTTCTTATCTACTTGGCTGTTCTTTGTTTTGTTTTCGTCAGCAAAAGCCTGTGTGGCTTCCTTGCACTATATGGCAAATACTTTTACTATTACTCCATTGTACAAGGCTGCATCTTGAGCATTATATACCGGTCTGGAGGCCTCACCTTAGGAAGGATGTAGATCTGCTGGAATGGGTGCAAAGAAGGGCAATCAGATTGGAGGAAACAAAAGGGTGCTCTTGCCTAGAAAGTCTTCAGTTCTGCAAATTGCAGCTTTTGCAGAAAAGGCACTTGTGGGGTAATATGGTTGAGGTGTTCAAGGCCTTAAATGGATTGAGTAAACCGAATGAGAAAACCATTTTTCCCTCTTGCTGAGACTGCACAAATTTAAGTTGAGGAAGGATGGTTGCAGGATTGACGTGTGGAAGTTTGCCTTCAGCCAGTGGGTGGTTGATCATTGGAACAGGCTTCCATTTTTTTGTGAAGTGAATAGTTTGAATAAATTCTTTTTTTTTTTCTTAGCTGATGCTATAAGCTTGCCTTCTTGCATTATTTGCCACTACTACTACTTGTTAAGTAAGTCTGCATATCTCCTACTCAGAGCTGGAACTAGGGTGGGGCGAGTGGGGCTCGAGCCCCATGCGCAACATTTAAGGGTGCACTTGGCCAGTTATGTATTTTAATATTGCAGTCAGACCTCTGTTTAACAAACTTCTTTATAGTGAATATTTTTGAATTCCTTTTAAGATGTTTTCCGTAGAACAAAGAAAATTTCCATATAACAAGCGGATTATGAGACATAACTTTGTAAGCATTGTATCCACCTCTGGCCTTTAGGCAATTAGAAAGAGCGAATTAAGAGTTAAAGAGATTACTGTTCCACAGTGTAAGTGATGCCTGTAAAATGTGTGCCGCTACCTATCCCACATATCGTAGAAGTCGCGCTAATCGACTGCTTTCTACAGCCAGGCATATTCCCAACACGGATAACAGCCTCTGGTCAACTTGTGTTCTTTGTTTATAATAAAAATAAAAAAAATTATTAAAAGAAAATACTGCATTATCATTGTATGTGCTACTTCTGATTCAAGAAGATTTTGTGAGAATGAAAAAACTATAAATTCAGGATTTATAATCACTTACAGAAAAAAATATCAGGGAGGAACAGTGTTTTATAAATTTCAAAAATAACAAAGAAACTCTAATTACAAATTTCTATAAAGTATGGCCCATTTTGTGGAATCGCACTTCTGAGCTTTTTGGTTTGTCCTTCAGTGCTATCTAAACCTCCAGTGTTAACCAGTTGGCAAATACAGTATTTCGCTTGAATCACACAAGTGCCAAAGTGTGATTGTAGGTTAATATAAACTAAAGTTTTAATTCAAATTTTGTTCAGTTGTTGCATCTCCACGTTAAAAAAGTAAGTTTAAATAAATCTTATATAAACAAACTGAAATCATATATTTTATTTTTATAGGTTATAAAATTATATGTAATTATAGTATTAGTTATTTAAAATATATGTTTTAGAATTTGATTTTTTTTTTCTCATTTCTAAAATGAGTTTTAGACACAGTAATCGAATTGGGAGGGCGCAGTTCTCCTTGTTAAATTTTTTTGAGTAAACGGTTCTTGTTAATTTTTGGAGCAGAACATTTTTCTTGTTAAAGTACTTTTTTTATATTACAGAAATGCAGATCGTGAGCAAACTATTTAAAATAATGTATTATTGAGTTTGTCTTTTGCTAATCATACATGGTAGTCACATAGCTCCAGAATGAACAATCAATTACAATGAAGCGGGGGGTTTTCGAATGGTGCATGTACGTTTTTTCTCAGACAAAAAAAAAAAAAAAAAAAAGTGATCATTAACATTTTTTTTTTATTTGTACCTGTAAATTGTAATTATTTTCTAAAATATTATGATACTGTGTGTGTGATAAAAGATGTAATATACTAACTTACCAAAAAAATTTTAGCATTCCCCTTGTTAAATTTTTAACAAAAATACTGAAATGTGCCTTCACTAATCAATTCAAAGAAAGGCTTTGGAAACACTTATATCAATGTATTCCAAATCACAAATTTGTTAGAACCCTAAAATGGAAAAGACTAAAAAATTCTGGACTTATTAATGATGCTCTACAAAAAGCAATTTTAACAGAAGGAAAAATGAAGACCAAGTTTAAAAATTATTATGGATGCAATATTATTTTGTGCAAAAATTAATCTTGCATTAAGAGGTTCATATGAGATAATTGGGAATCCGAAAGCTGAAATATTCCTCAATATTACTGATCTTATAATAAAGAACTAGCAGAACAAATTTCAAATCATCACAAAGGAACTGTGAATTATTTATCACATAAAATTCAAGACGAACTAATATGTTTAATTGGAAATGAAATTCGGATCAGTATTATTTCAAAAATTAAAAAAGTTAAATACTACTTCTTGTTAATTGATTTCACACCCGATTTATCACATCA